>NC_141064.1:51190874-51630874 GCF_041138505.1 Cibotium barometz | reverse complement strand
CCACAAACTAGTTTCCATCCCCCATGGTAATTCCATGTAGCATGCCATCCTATGACAACTTATCCATGTGCAGGAGCATCGAATATGTAGCAATGGCAAATAGCTAGCAAGGCATTGAGAGGACAACCTTGTCTAACAAATTTGCCTAACCTCCAAGGAGCTGAAAGTTCTCCTCCGAAAATGCATTTTGTTATACCTTCTTGATATAGCCCTAAAACAACATTTTTCATTTTGCACCCAAAATCCCATTCTATCCATTACGGGTGCTATGAAGTACCACTAGACAACATCAAAGGCTTTAGCTATGTTCACTTGCATAATGAGGACATCCTAGTGCATAGCACATTTGTCATTTCCATAACTGCATCAAATCTTGGATGGGATGATGAAAACACTCTCAAAATAACTATGTTGAATGTTAAAAGGAGCATAGCATCTTCATTTGTGGCTCCACCTCCTATGTGCTAAATGCCATGTTTATCAATAGATCCTATAGTTCATCGTGAAACACACCTCTTGGCATGTGCCTACATGCACAACTCTGATGAAATGAGTTGCACCATAGAGTTCATAATGCATGATATAAACCAACCTCCTAGTATTTGAGGGTTGGATCCATGTTTAAGGTGAAAGTGTTATTTGCATATACTCATATTCTATGTGTGCTAGGTTGAAACCTATATCCTAAGCGTATGAAGCTGCCAAAGGCCACTTTATTGAAAAATTCGATTCACTCTTGGTTGCTCAATGTGACCCTGTTCCATGTAGTCCCATCTATGGTACATCCATAGCAAGTCCATGAAATGCCATTCAAAGGTGTGTAATTGGCAAATTCATACATTACACCACGTAGGAAAAGACACTACATGAGGGCAATATGTCGCAACTATTTGTGATGATGGTGGTAAGTGGCATTAATACTAGATTCATGTTTGACCCAAATACCCATACGGCATCTTACTCACCAGTGTCATTGATTGTGAGCCATGGCTATGCTTTTCCAGCACACATTGTTTCTCGCATATCCCACCGTAGCAACAACTTTGGATATTATATGCTTTGCTACTTTGGGGAGGCCTGGAATACCATGATGACTAATACCCTCTTATGAAGATGTTTCACAGGGGTGTGACATCAATACTGATTGGGATAAAATTTGAGATTAGCGGTGCTATAACAAACTAAGTTTCTTCTTCATGTTATACTGATTTGAATTTGAGCTCAAGGCCATCACATTCTAGGAAAGACAAAACAAAGCGCCAAAATTGCAGATTTTGATTTCAGAGTTAATTGTTCCATTGATTTTATGTCAAGCAGGTGACTTAGCATTTTTGGAAGATCAGCCGCAATCAATGAGCTTTTCCAGCGGAAGGGCTCACCAAAGTCTCCCAAAAACACTTACTGCGTCCCATGTTTGATGGGCCACCACTATCCATGCCTGCGTGCAAGCCACTCACTGAGAAGTTCACTGGGGAAACACTTCATCTCTTATTGTATGTCAAAGTTAGCCAACCCTTCCCAGATTTCCTTCCAAAACCAACATATGATTCCTCATACTGGTTGGACCCAATACTCTCTTTGTTAACTATGGACAACTCACAAGGAATCCACCAAACTAGTTTACCTTCACCAAATTAGGTTAAGGCAAGGACTTTGAGAGGAACAATGTAGCACATAAGAGCCGAGTGTGGCTTCCTCGGGCAGTAGTGAGGACTAGCAAACAGCAATCATCACAAGGTAATATCATTATCGAAATACTGGTAAAACTAATCCAGTGTTAAAAACTGTAGATTTACACAGGTAAAGAATTCTCCACCCAAAAAATCTGCCCACTTCGGTGGCTGTGTTTGTCAAAGAATGATGGCATTCCAAGATTGCCCTTAAATCCAATCCAACCAAAAAAGAGTTTTCAGAGCTACAGCTAATGCTTTTCCTTTTAAACTCTAATATAAGATGAAACTTAACAAAGGTTGCAGGAAGGTTATAGAGAGATCCCAGCCACTGCTCTTTTTAAGATGCATTGGTGCAAGCAAGCAAGGACCTGCCCAAGCGAGAACTCCACTCTGTGTTTCCTGGCAAGGGAACCCTCCAAAGGTGTGGCAGGACTTTATGGAGCAACTTACAAGCAAAAAAGAAAACAAAAAAACAATCCAGAGTAATTTTAATCCTGAGAACCATGGCCACCACCCCGCACCATCGCACAGAAATTTCTCACAGTTCGGCAGTGTAGCCCCGTGAAGAGCTCTCTCAATATGGCTTCTCCATCTCTAAAGCAGCCAAGAGCCTGCGACTGCTACCACTGGCAGGAGGTGCAAGGCCTGGAATATCTTGAATGTTCTTGTTGTTTGGATGAACAATCTAGACAATTGAAGAAGATAAAGCTTGCAGCCAACAACAAGGACAACCAAAAAAAGCAGGAAAAAAGCAAACAGGTATTTAATCAAAAAGCTGTTGAAGCAAGACACAGTACCTTAACAATAATGATGGCAATGACTCCACAAACAACAAGAAAGAGGAATAGCATGATACAACGATCTGTAGCAATCTGCATAAAATCAGCAGGATGTGTTAGGTCGATTCCTTGTTTTCTTCTCTTGACGAACACACACACTCCTAATTCTAATGTGAATATTTACAACCATATTTTTAAAACGGGCATTTGAGGCTCACCTGTCTACCAATCTCCCTTACAAGTTGTGAAGCTTTCTTTATTGAGAACTGAATTGTGTCCAGCTCATTAACAATTCGGCCCATTTGCTCTGTCTGCAAACTCAAACAAAATTTGAGAGTAAGCCATCTAAAAAGAAAAACATTGTTACTGCTTCCTCTTCATTTTCTTTTATTTTTTCTTGGGGGAAAGAAGGGAAGGGGGGGGGGTGTGGTAGGTAGATCAGGCTGTCTTACACCTCAAAAACCTCTCAACACACTCTTTCAGTTTTGACTACCCAAATAAGGTCATCACTTGCATCACATGCTAGGAGAGCACTCTTTAAAAAGACCACACAGGAATGTTGTAGGTTGAAGCTAACCATGGTTAAATTGCAAGACCTTGGTAATTGAGGTTAAGAGACTGCAAAGTGTCTGATTTTGCATATACATGCACAAGGCTGTATGTGTAGAAGTGGTAATCAAGATCCTCAAGCACATCCAGGAATCTCCATATGCGTGTCTTCAAGTGCGACACAGTAAAAGAAAAGGTATAACATGCTGGAAAGTTATAAATCTGAACTCTAGAGTACAGAAGACCATGGCTTTGTAGCATAAAGAGAGGAGTGAAAGAGGGCTATATAGTGGGTAGGTGAGGTCCAAGAGTTGTGTTGCTGTAGTCAAAAGTGCATCTACCTTATCAGTAAGGTATGTCAATGGCTTGGAGCCAGAAGAGGCTTGGCCCTCTCTTCCGCTTTGAGCTTTGAGCTTCTCTTGTAGCTAAAGGATCTACTGATCCTTGGCCTTCAGCACATATTGGAGGAGCGTGCTCTACTCTGATTGGTCTTCTATAGCTTCGTTGAGCTCCTTGGTGACCCTTGTCAGCTGAGCTTGGAGCTTCTTGGTCTCTTCGTCCTTGATTTGGAGTGTAACGGCTGTAGACATCTATGTCTATCAATGGTATGTGAACACTCTAGGACTAGCCAGGGCACTTTTTCCCTCACTAGGAGGTTTTTCCCCCAGGCATGGGAATACCCTCTATTTCTTATTATTTGGTGTACTTATTATCCTTTGTACTTTCTTTGTGTACACAACACTTATCATTAATCAACGGTACATTTCTCTTCTCCCAAGAGCTTCACAACTGTGTCTGCTGCACCCTACGTATGCCTTGAACCCTAAACATAACATTTGGTATAAGAGCCCAAGGCCTTGTTTGAGCCTGCGAAGTAGCAAATTTTTTTCATTTGTCCCTATATGCATCAGCCCATACCTGACTGTACACACACGTGAAACCGTACATGCTGTCCATACACCCTGCGCCTACCATCTGTACACCTGTAGCAGCCGTACACATGCGCAGACCTGCCCACTTGCTGCTCTGTTCGCCACTTGCCGCCCAGCACACCCTGCGCAGCTCTGCAACAACTCCACGTGCCATACAAGTCCACATCAAGAGCCATACTCGTGTCACCTGTGCTCCGGTCAGAACATTACTGCAGGAGAGAAATTTTGGGACTTTTCGACATCCAGCAGCAAAATTGGACCTCCTACAACGCCTGCAATTTGGGCACTTGTTTTTTTTTAAATTGAGGAAAAAATCGACAAATTGGACAACTTGCTGCCAATTTTTGGGACTTTCTGCAAATCAACTTCTGGCATCTCCGAAATCGACACTTTATTAGTAATTTATCCCTACACTTGAAATTTCAATACATTTTCAAGTTTACAGCCAGCAATGGGCCACTCTGCAGCCATACACGTTGCATTCAATGGACATTGCATTTGCAATGTGTTTGGACACTTCCAAAGTTTGGTCAGATATTTTTGTGCAAGTTATTATGGCAAGCGATGATGTATTCAGCATGCTTACAGCTAAGGACAAATTGGATAGGATTAACTACCCATTGTGGGCATACATGATGAGGCACTTGCTGGTTGCCAAGGGCCTATGGGCTATGGTTTCAGGTGAGGAGGCCCGACCTCCCTTGCTAGTTTTGCAGCAGCTAGTTGTACCTGCTCCTAGAGCACACAGCTACATCTGGCACTACAGGATCTTCCTTGGAGCTATCGCCCACCTCTCCCTGTGGTATGAGTCCATATCAGTGTCTCTGTGTGGCACTGTGTCTCTAACAAGAACTGGCCAAATCTGCGCTGGTATGCGGACTCCATGATCTGGCAGAGTGAGGGATGTCCACTGAAGATGGTGGTGTATCTCTCTCTAATGACACTATATGCTCTGCATCTGCATACATAATGTTCCTCACTCTCAACCTCCTCCTAGCATAGTCTGCATATCCTCTCTGCTCTGGGGATCCGTGCTGCCCTACCTGCCTCAATCTCAAGCTGGTGTGATGACACTCTGAGCTGGCCAATCGCCACTCGGGCACTCTGAGGCATGTATACATCCATGTATCTAGGTCTCTGTATGAATCCATCCGCTGAGATACGCATAAACTGATCTCTGTAGTATAGCATCTTCGGCGGTAGAGGCTGACTGGGTGTAATCCAAGTCTCTTGAGTGTATCGCTGCCATAAATCCTGCCGAAGGACTCTGTTCCTCTCACTGTGAGAGAGCTGGATGTGTGGTGCATGTATATCATATTGGGAAGGTGGCAAGTGATCTATGCCGAGACCATGCTGAGTGAGCCACTATATCATCTGTGAATACCATGACCTACAATCTCCACTCTCTGCCTAGACGCCTCAAAAGCTCTATGTGAGAGTCGATCTGATGGCATATATCCGATCCTCTGTATGAAGCAGATCGTCTGGAAGAGGGCCTCTACTAGCATAGAAGGTGCAGCAAACTCCGTCCGGACAATGTCATGTGGGACGGAGGGTTTGTTGCGGATCATCCGTGAGAGCATGAGAATCTGAGGCCTCTCTATCTGAGACCATGTGGAGGTGGCGAGCGTAGGTGCCCATACTGCTGCAGCATACATCAAAGTAGGGGTGACTAGTGTATCAAACAACCACCCCTTCGTGCGGGGCTCCTGGAAGTGTGCCTGGTGACACTGTCTCTCTAGCATGGCCAGAGCTACATACCCTCGTGTGAGTCTATCCCTGGCTGCCTGTGCCATAGTAAATCTTCCTGGCGGAGTCGTAAATGTAATCCCCAGGTACACATATGAGTCTACCACCTCTACCTATCCTCCTGCTAGTGTGAAGATGGCCTGTCGTCGAACCGGCCCTGAGGTGTGGAAAATCATGGCCTTGGTTTTCCCAAGGTTCACTGTAAGCCCCCTCTGTGTGCACAAGTCATTGAGTGCATGGAGATGGTGCTGTAGTCCCATCCACGACTCAGAGACCAGAATAATATCATCTACATATAGCATAATGTGGACTGTGGTACCTGAGATGTCTACCCCGTCCCCACCATCGTGACCAATGAAGTCCGCCACCTCATCGATGTATAGCCCAAATAGTGTAGGAGAGAGTGGGCATCCTTGCTTCACACCTATGGTGCTAGCAATAACATCAGATAGCCCCCCTGGGGCATCGTATGCGCCCGAGGACCTGCTCATATATAAATCATCTCTGATGGATCCCCAATGACTGTAGGCGCTGGAAAAGTCTCTCTCGTGGCACCGTGTCAAATGCTTTGCAGAAATCCACAAAGCAGCAGTATAATCTCTTCTCCCGCGCCCTAGCCTGGTCAATCAGACATCTTAGAGTCAATATATGGTCAATAGTGGAGAAAGCTCGTTGGAATCCAGCATGCCCTCGTGCTCGCAATCCCTCCTTCTCTGCATATGAGCTCAACTCTGCCTCGAGCACTGTGCCATAAAGTTTAGCCAATGTATGACCAATCATGATAGTCTTGTAGTTGCTGGGGTCTAGCATGTCTCCCGCTTTGTGGAGAGGTACGATGGTGTGCATAGTCCAATCAGCTGGTAGGCCCTCCACTAGTGCCCTATTAAAGAGGTGCGCAACAAAGGGTCCCAGTGTGTCAGCTGCATAAATAAGATGCTCACTCTGTATACCTGTGTGGTCAGCCGATCTCCCATGCTATAACCGGCGGATAGCTCTCTCTACTATTGAGGCGGTAAAGAAAGTAGAGGTGGTAGGGCGGGACTCCTGTGGCTGTGGTATGGGCGGTTGCTGAGGGATATGGTAGAGGCTCTTTGCATATGTGTGCCATGTGTGTGGATCCTCAATCGGGGCATGAGGGCGAGGCTCTCTCATCTTGCGCCATGCAGTGGCTGCATCTCTGCTTATGAGTAGGTGGTATATATTCCAGTATTGTGCCTCCTCATATGCACGCCTCTTACGACGTGTGAGGGCCCTCCTCTGTCGGCTCGCCTGTCTCTGTGTAATGGTCCCCAGTGCTCTCTGGGCACAGAGGTGTCTATATAGCTCTCTGCACTCATCATCATACCACCGATTCTCGGGCATACTCTCAGATCTATCTGTGTGTGCAATGTGTGTATGATGGGGGAAGCTGCGGGTGGCGGCCGTATGTAGTAGAGATGACAGCTAGGTGGTGAGTGTGTCTAGAGGTGACAGGGGATCCATCTGAAATAGCCCGTCATATACATGATGCTCATATATGTCTGCCAAGTCATATATGTCTGAAATAGCCCGTCATATACATGATGCTCATATATGTCTGCCAAGTCATGGGTGAAGTAGAAAGTTGTATGCAATGCCTCTGTGGGCTGTGGGTGCTGGTGTGGAGCTTGCTAGTGACAGTAAGAGGTACGTGTGATCTACACCAATAGGACAAGGGGGGATGGTGAAAGATGTCACTGCCTGTGTGGTCTCCATGGACCCCATGATGTAGTCCACTGTGCTACCCCCCCTGATCGTGGAAAGCATGTCAGTGCTCCTGAATCCTGCCACTGTCTCATCCCGCTATAAATAACGAGATGGTGTCGCGCTCCCAGCTCAAGTAAGTGATTACCATATCTGGTGTTATCCGGCTCCATGTCCTCTGACACCCTGCAAGCTCCCGTGTCCTCCACCTCTAGTGTGTGCATCACCTCGGGGTGCTCGAAATCATAAATGTTGCACTGTCAACTCTGTGTCCGTGCATTGAAGTCCCCCATAAGGAGGACTTTTTTTTTTTTCCGAGAAAAGATCTTTTCATTAGTTATAGAAAAAACGCCCGTAGGGCTACAAAAGATCTCTCCTGCTCATAAGAGAGACAGAGCAGTGAATACAGCATGGCAGCCCGGGAGACTCTCCCTAGGTGCTGCAAAATACAAGCATCAGTACAAAGAAACTGAGAGGCTAAATCATACAATAGGGGGGGGGAAGAGCCAAACATGTGGCCTGTAGTGCCAACGGGGGGATCCCGTGTGTAAGGTGTAGAAAGGGCCACAGCGCCAAGTGGTGTGAAAGGCCTGGCGCCGTAAGATCGCCTCATCCGAGTCTCCCCGGATGCGGTCGTACTGTCCTCGCAGGGTGTGGATCAACTCCTGCCAAATCCCCCGTACAGTCTTTGCTGGTGGCTCCAATCTCCCCTCAAAGGCCGTAAAGCACCGAGCCCTCTAGGTGAACCAGATGGTGAGGCTGCGGAGGAGCTCCCATCGTAAATCCCTCTCCTGTGTCCAGCTGGCGGACGAGAAATCCGATGCCGGAACCAGGCGAGGCTGGCCCCTAATAAATCTGATGGCCTGACTGCCTTGCTCCATCTCATAGCCCATAGCAGGCCCTGACGAAGTCGACCAAGCTGCGGCACCCCACGTAAACATACCCTCTGGAGAGAGGGGGGCCAGAATACGCAGTATCCGCAGCCAAATCTGCTGCGCCTGAGGGCAATCCCAAAGGCAATGTCTCTGTGTCTCCATAGGGTGGCCGCATCGGACGCAGGCCGCCGGAAGACCGCTGTAAACAAGCCAAGTGCCAACTGCTGAGCCCCTGTGGGCGACCAACCACTGAAAAGTCGAGATCCTGCGGGCTTGTCGACTAGCCCAGAGCCGAGCCCAAAAATCCTCCAGGAACTCCTGTGAGAGTCCCTGTAGTCGCCAATGCCCTGCTGCCGCTGGAGAGACCGTCCTCCTCGCCGTCAAAATATGCCGCCCTAGCCGAACAGTATACTGGAAAAAGGTGATCTCTGTGGCCTCAAGGGATGCATAAGGATCATGCCACTCGTACTCCCCGGGGTCCCACTGTAGCCGGGCCAAGGGGCGCGCTGCATATGCCCATATGCGGCAATCCGGGAGCACATCAGTAGGGTCGGGGTCAATATGCCACTTCCGAGAAGCGGCGGCCACTACCCGAATCCTCTGAAAGGTGCACTCTGCAACCAAAGGCGACTCCACCTCCACTCTCTGGAGTCTGCCCTCATCCTGAATCTCATAGTAGAGGCAACTGCCATCCTCAGTGCAAGCTCTGACAGTAATCAGGATCTCTAACTGTGTAAAGGCTCCCATCCACTGTGGGGCCACTGGCTCGAGAGGCGTGAACCACTCCTCTGTGAGTGCCTCCTGAATATCATCCCTCATAATCAACCCCCCTCTGAAGTGACTCAGCCTCTCCACCTGGATCTCCTCTGGTAGACTGCAGAAGGCCTGCCAGTCTCCAAAACTACGAGCTGGGCCTGCCGCTAAAGGCCCCCAGGCTAGCCGAGGCCGAGAACCCAGCATATGACCCTGCTTTGTGCGAACCGCTGGGCTCCAGATGAGCGGCTGTCTGGCCCGCTCCTCAACACAAGAAGGAGGTCGCTGAGAGAGCCCCGGTCTCAGTAGCTCCCAAGCTCTCAGGATACTCAAAGCAAATCTGTCCTCCCATCCTCTACTGAGGCCTGTCCTCCTCATCTCTATAAAGATCCAAGGAATCTCTGGTGTCCAAGTGCCCCCTGCTGGGGGCGCCCGAGCCTGCAGCCGCTGCAAGAGGAGCTCTTTCCAAGGCTCAGCGCCTGGAAGCAACCCCCGAACGATAAGCTTCCCCAATAAAGCTCTACTCTGATCAACTGGATCTATAATGCCCAAACCTCCCTGAGTAACCTTTGCCCGAGCTGGCTGACCGTCCCGCCCAGACCACAGAAAGTTCCTGATCAGCCTTTGTACCTGGCTGATGCAAGAGCTCGAGAAGATCCAGCAAGACGTAATGTACCACATGGTCGCTAACAGCACCTGATTTGCCACCACCACGCTCCCAGCCAAGGATAGTCAAGCTGTACTCCAATACAAAAGCTTTTTCCGAATGCTCAGAAGAAGCAGGGCAATCTGCTGCTCAGGTGACAAATCTAGGCCAATCTGGCATCCCAAATACCGCACTGCTGTGCCTGGAGGAATCCATCTAAAACCGGGGTCCGGGCTCCATGCCGGAGTGGGAGCACTACTGATCCAAAAGGCCACTGTCTTGCGCCAATTGATCAATGCTCCCGAAGCTGCACTAAAAACCTGGAGCGACTGCTCTGCCCGAAGAAGATTGGCCTCTTGGCCATGCAAAAATAAGCCCGTGTCGTCTGCAAACTCAGCATCAAGCAGGTCCTCCCCCCGGACTGGGAGCTGAAGTCCTCTCAAACCAACCTCCTCTGCCGTCAAATACATGCTCATAGCCTCCGCAAAGAAGAGGAAAAGAAAAGGGGCGATGGGACACCCTTGACGGACTGATCTGTCTGGTCAGCTCAAAACTCGGCCCCCGTCCTCCTGCAATCAGCACCAAGCTGCGAGCTGTGGAATACACAGCCGCCACCCCTCTGATCCATCCTGGCTCAAAGCCCAGGCGAAGCATAGTGCCCTCTAAGAAACCCCAATCAACTCTATCGTATGCCTTCTCAAAATCGAGAAGCATCACGACCAAGTCCTCGCCAAGAAATCTAGCTCGGGTGGTCGCCTTCCCAGAAAGTAGAGATGTTGTCAAGGATACTGCGCTCCTTGACAAATCCTGTCTGAGTAGCATGAATCAACTCCCCCAGGAAGGGCTGGATCCTCAAACTCAAGGCCTTTGCTAAGACCTTGTAGACAGTATTGAGGATCGTAATAAGCCTCCAATGCCGAATATCATCTGATACTCCCTCCCCCTTGGGGATAAGATAGATCAAGCCCTCTGAAAAGCTCTGCGGCATCACCCCAGTGTCCAAAACATGCTGAAAGCCCCTGCGGAGGGCTGGCCCCAAAAGGTCCCAATAGCGCATAAAAAAGGCCGATGTCAGTCCGTCCTCCCCTGGGCAACTATGTCGCGGCAGGACCCTCAAGGCCTCGGCAAGCTCAATCTCTGACAGAGGCGCACCTAGAACTGTACGCATACGGTCTGTGACCCTCCTCTGCACATGGGCCCACACAGTCTGTTTGCAAACATCTCGATCCTCAGTGGTGGCTGGCTCCGCTGAAAGCAGGTCTCTATAAAATGCAGTGGCAATGGCTCTGATCTCCCCGAGCTCAGTAGCTACCGATCCATCTGGTCTACCAAGCTGGCGGACTCCTGCTCGCGCATGACGGGGTCCAGTGATCTCAAAAAACTCTCCAGTCACTCTATCACCAAGCTGCGTCCACTGAGAGGCCTGACGACGATAGTAAAACTCATGTCTCTGCTCCTCTACCTCTCTAACCTCCTGGCGTGCCTGGCTCAGCTGGGGACGCCACCCACTCACATGCAGGCTGCTGCTCCTGAAGGCACTGTAGCGAAGCAAGGCTGCGTCTCAGCCGATGCTCCCACTCGCGAATCTCTCCCAGCCGTGTCAAAGTTGCAGCGTGTAGAAAAGAGCTAAGATCGGTGAGTCCCTGGGCACACTGGCCCGCTGCATCTTGGTCAGAGCACTGACTATCATGCCAGATCTTCTCAATGTCCTCAACGAGACTGGGATCTGTAAGTACCCTCTCTGGGATCGTCAACTGCAAGCTGGGCTCCCGTGTCCCCTCCTCCAATGTCAATATAACTGGCGCATGATCTGAAAATGAGGTGCCAGCGAGAATGCCGACGGAGCCCCCTCGCTCCCCTAACCAGTCGCCCACATAAAAGCGATCAATCCGTGATAGATTAGTCCCTCCCTGCCGGCGATCCGACCGAGAGAAACTAAGACTGTCCTGAGACCGGGAGAAAGCCCCATGCTGCCATGCATCAGTGATCCTCAGTGACATGCAAAGCCGGTCCCAAGCTGCAAGCTCCGTGCCGTGCACTGTAACATGACTGCCTCCCACCCTATCTGCCGGGTCCTCAAGCATGTTGAAGTCTCCCCCGACACACCAATGTGCGGCCTCTGGCAATGCATCCGTAACCTGGGTCCAGAACTCTGCTCTGGCACTAGCATGATTGGGCACATAGACGTTGAGCACATCCAATAGCTCATCATGCATCCTCAGAATGACATACTGTGCTCTACCAGGCACAATGATCCCTCGATCCACAATGGCCTGCCGCCATACATCTGCAATGACCATGCATACTCCTCCCTGTCCACCCAAAGGACCAAACCATGCAGACCAAAAAGTGTCCCATCTACCAGGCATCACCGAACCATATCTCCGGATCCTGCTCTCACCCAAGTGGTGCTCCTGCATCATCAAAATATCAATGCTGCCACCAACCAGGCATCTCTGAAGCTCCTGCCTCAAGCAGCCACGATAGCGTATAAAGTGTGCTCCGCCAAGGCCCTGTACATTCCATGAGATGATCCTCATGGATGCCCTGCTGAGGTGGATGCTGTCTCAGCCGTACGGCAGGCCTTCGCAAGCGGCTTGGATGGAGAGTAGTCCCCATCCGAGCGGCTGCGAATTTGCCCACCCGGTGTACTGCAGGAATCCCGGATCAAGCGCCAGTGGCTGTGGCCCATGACGACTGCCTCCTGCTCTGACAGAGCAACCTCGTGTATACACACATATCCAGGGTCGCGTGCTAAGTCTGCCACTATGCGCACGACCAAATGCCGAATCCCTGAGGTATCCACACTCCCGGGATCCAAGAAAAAATGAGCCAACTCCCAAAGTCGGCCTATCACATCTGTCACCTCCAGATCGCTCATGTGATGAGAAAACTCAACTGCCTGAGTCTTCAAAGTGCTGAGAGCGAGCTCTAGAGTCCACTCCCGGTCGCAAGGGCCACATAGAGGGAAAGAGAAGGCCACCGCTGAGTCTAGTGCCTCCTCCCCGCGGGCCAGAGGTATCACTACATGAACTCGGATGGGTGCTGGCTCATGGGGGCCCTCTGCTCCAAAAAGCCGTGTGAAGGTATAATCAAAAGCCTCCGAGCGCTATCTAATGCCAAGGCGACTCAGCCGACTGCGGCGGATAGATGAAATCCGTGAAGCCCTAATCGGCATAGGTCTCCTCTGTGATGCTCGAGCGAGGTCAGTGCTCAGCGCTCTCCGGACTGCAGGTGAACGCCAGGGAACTGCCAGGGCCTTCCGGGAAGGTGAGGCGGGCGGAGGGGGAGGAGGGGGAGGCGAGGGGGGTGGAGAGGGAGCCGCTGCCGAAACCGGAGCGGAGACGGGAGGAGGCGATGGTGGAAGCGAGGTGGTGGGAGGGGACGGGGGTGGGGGGGGGTGAAGGAGGGGGTGCTGGCATCTCCTGGTCCTCAGTCCTCGCCGCGGGGGTCTCCTCCTGGAGGGGAGAAAAGCTGTTCCTCACGGGAACCCAGTGAGGCTGAGACTGTGGCTGCTGCTGCAGCGGTCTCTGGGCGTGCTGCTGTGGCTGTGTCCCTCGGCGGCGCCCCTGTCCAGGCTGCCACTCCGAGGTCTCTGTGGCCTGAGCAGGTGTCCCGGAGGCAGCCTGCCGAGCCGAATCTGTGGGTGGGCCATCAGTAGCCTGCTGTTGTGGTGAGGGTCGGGGTCTCCTACGAGGGCAGGCCTTGGCCAGATGATCGACCTGCCTGCAAATGAAGCACTGATTCGGGAGCCCCGAGAACTCCACTCTCTGATCTATCCATCCCCCCCCCTATCCTAGGTAGCTGAATGACCTTAGGAAGGGAGGAGATGTCAGACACCAACAGTCTGACCGAAGGTAGCCCAGCTGCTCTGGCCACCACTGAAGCTGCTGAGGGGCCAGTCTCTAGTACCGAGCCCACCAATGCTCCGAGCCTGGAGAGGAGCGGAAGATACTCCCGGCGGAGTCTAGGGAAGCAAACTGTAACATGGAAGAGACGCTCTCCCTGCTCCGCCGCTGCTGGGTCAAATCCATGCTGCCAAGGTCTGAAGAAAGCCCGAGCACCCTTGATGTCAAGGGGACTCATGGCAAGGACCTTGGCAACGCTTTGGGCGGCCTCGAACTCGATCTGATAATGTCCCCGGCCCAGGAGCTGTACATCCAGGATCTTGCCCACATCTGCAAGAAGGCGGGCCTGAAGAAGATCCCTGATCTCCCCTCTGCTGGGGCGAGTGCCGACTATACGACAGATGGTGGAATGAGCCTGGAGGCGTTCCACCTCTGCGGTGAGGCTCGCTTCCTCTTCTGGCGAAAGAGAAAGCCTGATGGGGGTGTCCTCAGGGGCGGGCGAGGGGGCTGCGGATGAGTCCCTCTGAGGCGGGGCGGGAGGAGCCTCCATCAGAGTCTGAAGCTGCGACGAAGGCGAGGCGAAGGCGGGATCCTGCTGGAACCGAGTTGCACACAGAGAGGCGGAATATGGAGCAAAAAAGGAAAACAAAACCCCCAGGGGGCGGAAGCAAGAAAAAGGAGGGAGGGGGGGGGGAGGGAGCAGGCGAAGGAGAAAAACCTAAAGGGGGGGAGGGCGGGGGCTGCGCGCAAGAGGGAGGGGAGGAAAGTGAGCTGGCGGAGGGGGGGAGATGAGGCGCTGCAGAGGGGAGGAGGGCGCGAAGACAAGGGGGGGAGGCGCGAAGGAAAGGAAGGCGGCGAGCAGAGCAAGGCGGCGGCAGCGAAGGCAGGCGGAAGGGGGGGGGGGGGGGGGGGGGGGGCTAAAAGAAAGGCGGCGGCCAATGCAGGGAAGGCGGGGGGGCAAGGAGCGAGGGGAAGGCGAGGGGGCGAGCAGGCAGGGAGGGCGACGGGCGCTGTGCAACAACGCGAGCAGGGAGAGGAGGCGGGAGCTTCAGCGAGCACGTGGACCTGTCCCCATAAGGAGGACTTCCCCAGGTTGGAGTAGTGTATGATCTCATCTGAAAGGGCTGCATATGGTGACTCTCCCAATGGCCCTGTGTCCTCCTCCTCCTCTCTACTCTCCTCCTCTGCTGTCATGGCATATCTTGATCCTCTAGGAGAGAAGTAGCATAGAGCAATGTATAACACCATGTCTGCTGAGAGCTGCAGTCTAATCCACATGTATCTAGCCTCCTAGTCACGTGCTACCACCTGTAGGCGCTCCTGTAGCTCTCGCTTGAAGAGTGCCGCTATACCTCCAAATCCTCTCGATGTGCTCTGCCGTGTGGTCCCCCTGTATGTAAACTCCCACTGATAGCCCCCTCTCTGGGCTCTGGTGCGTCTCTGTAAGTAGTATGATGTCCCATCCCTCCATGACCTCCTCCATCCTCCCAAGATGTGTCCAAAGTGCTCCATTGCAGTTCCGAACTGCTATGTGTATTTGTGAATCTGGATCCTCCATAGCTGATGTCCCATAGGCCGCCTCACGCTAATCGGTGGCCTTGCCATCGATGATGACACGGCCATCGCGATAGAATGCTCTCTTGCCCTCTTTCCGGGCCTGTAGGACTCTCGGCATGCATGTTTTCCTGTGTTCTATCTGCATCCTTGTAAGGTCGTCATCCAAATAGATGGGATCTCCCTGTAATCCTCATAGAATCACCCTCTTCCTCATGAAGGTGACACTCTCCGTCTCTCCTGCAAACTGTAGGATGAGGGCTTGCTTGCGTGTTGAGTCTTTCCCGACTCTCCATGCTTTGGTGAAGGGGAGAGGATCCTCTTCCCTGTAGCCGAGCTTCATGCATAGAAGCTGTCCATCTTTCTCGGGAGTGGAGTCGGGTGTCTCGGCTATACCTATGACTCGAATGTTGAGGCGGCGGGCATGCCTCATCTTCTCCTCCTCAATGGTGGTGTGAATGATTTGGTGTTCTTCCCTTTGAGTCTCCTCCCTCACTTCTTTACGGATGTTCTTCTTCACCACTTCAACCCATCCTGACTGCTTGGCTTCGAGTTTTTCCTCCATGTCCTTTGTGATCTCCTTGGAGATCTCTTCTTTGATGGCCGTGAGAGTGTTGTCATTGATCTCCCCTTCTTCCTTCTTGGTGTTCTTGACGGCTACCAGTTCCACTTTCAATGCACTCACCTCCTCCTTGAGTGCTATGTTCTCTTGTTCAAGGTCCGTGACCCGTGCTTCGAGGGCCATGAGGTGCCGGTGTAATTTGTTCTCCACCTCATTGAGGTTGGAATCGGATGTCTTCTTGTTCTCCTTGATTAGAGCCTTCATTGCCGTCTCCAGGGCCTCAAGCTTCTCTTGGAGACTCGGAGCCATTCCTCGAGATTACTTTGCAGCGCTTCCCACAGGCAGGGAGTAGCGAGGGAGCGAGCGAGCGAGAGAGAGAGAGAGAGAGAGAGAGAGAGAGAGAGAGAGAGAGAGAGAGAGAGAGAGAGAGAGAGAGTTATGTTGCTGCCTTGGGGACCTAACGAAGGGTGGGTGGGATTAGGGAGGCGAAGGGACTAGCGGGCAGGGTGCACAATGCGAGCATAGCAGAGCAGCGCCGCCAGGCGCAGCACAGCGTGGATAGGGCACCGCGAGCAGAGCAGCACGGTCGGGTGGATACGAATAGGGAGAGGCCACCAGCGCGTAGCGCGAGCAGGCCAACACAGCGGGTAGGGTGCACAGTGCGAGCACAACAGAGCAACGGGCTAGGCGCAACACAGTAGGGGGTGCGCAGCACAGCGTGGGACAGGGCAGAAACAAGGTGGTGTATAGGCGCGAGCAGGGCAGAAACAGGGTGGTGCAACGGCAGAAGGTACAGTAGCGGCGGGGAGTCGGAGGGAGCCAACGCACAGGCGCGGTGGCAGAAGGTACACAGGCGTGAGCAGGGAAGAAACAGGTTGGCGGCAGAAGGTATTGCAGCGCGCATGGCAACCAGGGCGTCAGGCAGGGCAGAAACAAGGCAACGCGGCACAGGAGAGAGAGAGAGAGAGAGAGAGAGAGAGAGAGAGAGAGAGAGAGAGAGAGAGAGAGAGAGAGAGAGAGAGAGAGAGAGAGAGAGAGAGAGAGAGAGAGAGAGAGAGAGAGAGAAATGAAATGAAATGAAATGATATATTAACGTCTTCAAAAGGCCAAAATGACCTATGAGACCAAAAAGGTTACAACAATTGGTGGATCTGATACAATGTCTGTGTAAGGAAAGCTAAAAACAACTAAACAACTAACTGAAACTGAAACAACTATGAGGAAAAGTACGGTACCAGGAGCTCCTAATGGATAACATGTGGGAGGAAAACTCCAGCAACAAAGGTAAGCATCATACACATCACTATCCAAAGATGTCTCTCATCGGTCGATGGCGGATATCCTCAATGTCCTCCATGGTGAGTACTCTGACTGGACGTCTCCCATGCCGTGCTAGTATGGTCCTGATCCTCTGTTGTAGTCTCCGCCGGTGTCGAGATGGGCCTCTCATCTTGGGGCGCCTGGACCGCCCCAGCTCTATAGCCCGATCAATCAGTGTACCTCTGGTGCGGCTGTACTCTGGGGCTAGCTGCAATGCCTGCTGACCTGACTGCTCAATCTCTGGTCGAAAGAAGTCTGTAATCTGCCTCTGTAGGTGTCTCTCCCTCTCTGATCCCCTCCCTCTCAGGAGACCCTCTCTATGTCTACGCAGCTCCAGCAAGTACAATCCGAGAGAGAGAGAGAGAGAGAGAGAGAGAGAGAGAGAGAGAGAGAGAGAGAGAGAGAGAGAGAGAGAGAGAGAGAGAGAGAGAGAGATTTTATTAGCGTCTTCCAAAAGACCGAACTCGGCCTATGAGACAAATCGGAGTACCTGTATGGGGTATCCTCTGTCATCCCAACAAAATGAAAAAGTACTGAATAAAAAAGTTGAATCTGGGTGTGCAGGGGATGGAGCTCTACTACTAGGAGAATGCAAAGCTATATGCATGGAGTATACAATCATGATATGCAACCTAGCTAGCTCCATCCTGTACCATACTGGGGGTATAAAATGGTGTACATCAGTGAAGGGGCTGTCCACAGCTCCCTGAAGAACATGCCTGGGTGTGCTCTGAAGCGAGCCAGTCGCTCCGCACCCTCTCTGTAAAACTGAGCTCTGATCTCTGTCATCTCTCTCTGGTATAAGCGTGGTGTCCAAAAGCCAGGTGTCCTCTGTCTCCTGCGGGCTCTAAGTGTCTCTGCTCTCTGGAGAGTAATTCCCTGCCGTGTAGGGGCTGGAGGGAATTACTCTCCACACACACACACACACACACACACACAGAGAGAGAGAGAGAGAAGGCAAAACTTAATTGTGCTAATGGGATTGTCCTCTTTCATATTTCATAAGTCACTTATATACATGAGCTCACTTTTTACAATGGCCGGCCGTCCATTTAACAATTAGAGACCCAAAACTGATTTCCTAGCTCTATGTACACCTAGGCTTATTCCTGTGACCTGGCATTACACAAGTCATAAGCTCGGTCATCCCATATATCTTTTACATGAAGCGCTTAGTGCGATTACATAATAATGAGTTACAAGAAGCGTAACCATGCTTGAAAATGATGTTCACCCTCTCACTGAAGAGGAGCATCATTCCTCATATTCACTCTCGTGTCACTGCTAAGTTAGTTTAGCATGGGATGCCCTTGCAACACTCTATCAAGTCGCGATCAGACACGTGTTGTCTACCTAAAAAAGAAGTTGGGTTATGTCGTGTGTGGATAAGGGTGACTCTATGGATGAAACCCTGACGAAGGTAAAAGATCTTCATGAGTAGCTTGCTAATATTGATGAGATCATTCAAGACAGTTATCTTATCGCGACAATCCTCAATGCATTGCTTGACTCATATCATGGCTTTGTGTTATGTACCTAACACTAATCCTCAAGAATAGGACCCAATCTGGTCTCAGTGTTGGGAAGCCCTCGGATTATTAGGAGGCCATTAGTAGGTTATGGGTGGCTAGGGTTCATTATTAGGGATAATCCATGGTTACTGGCTATCTATAACGGGATTGTTATTTATAGCATTATTGTGATTCATTCAGACATTGAGTTGAGTTGGTTGTTGGTCTATGCTTGGACCAGACTCCTGCCATGGACATAGCGGTTCATAGGCAGTCTTGCCCAAGGTCCCATGGGACAAGCTCTGGTGGTATGGGACACCAGAGCCGACTGGCTTGGCTAGTGGGAACTAGAACCCTAGCCCCTAGCTTAGAGGTGATTCCTAATGGAATCAACAGTTGGGAGGTGAATTTGCTTGCACTCTTCTATATGTACATGTTGGGCAGCCACGTTACAGAGGCACACAATCATGTGCTAGGCAGCAACAGTGCTACCAAAAGATTCACTCTTTCTTCAAACGGAGGGGGTTCAAACAGTCAACGTCTGATCCTAACCCGTACATCTTCAAGGAGAAGGGACTAGTTATGTTGGTAATCGTCTATGTGGATGATTTGATCATCACAGGGAGTCACACACTGAGCACATCCAGAAGACCAAGGATGCTCTCTCATCCACTTTCGAGATGACTGAGATGGGCTTACTCCACTTCTTCCTTGGACTAGAGATCTTTCAGACACAGATAGGTATCTTTCTCTCTCAGAAAAGGTATGTCCAAGAACTTTTAGAATCTTTTCAGATGAGCACTTGCAAGCCTATGTCAACACCCATGGATCCGGGATCTCGACTTACTGGCAGTGATGGTACAGACCTTGTTGATGCTTATTTGTACAGGAAGCTTGTGGGTTCTTGTCACCAACTTGGACATTTCCCAGTATGAAAGGGGTCTAGTGGACTCCAGGTTGTCTAAACATTTGGAAAGTACAAGCTTTGGGAATGGTGGATTATCCTAGAATACAAAGGACCACACTCCTAAAATTTAGGAGTTGCTATTTTTGGCCCAACTCCGATGGAAATTATGTTCGCGTCACTACATCTGGAACTGAGCAGATACCAAGAGTTGGCAAAGTGCCTATGACAGAATGTTTACTAGTTGGGATATTTTTAGAGGTAAAGATTATGGGAGAACCCATCTCTTAGATTGGGACATGTGGCAAGAAAGTGGATCAAAGTGAGACAAGTAGCCTCACACTTGTCAGAAAGTGGATCAAAGTGAGACAAGTGGCCTCACACTTGTCACTCTAGCTATTGTGTGGCTCTCCACTTGTCATCATAGCCTTCTCTTTCTATTTTCACTCATGAGAGTGCCAAATCTATAAATTGGAGCCCTCTCTCTTCATTAAGAGAAGACTCTCTTGCTGCACACTAGTCTCTACCACCGTTACAGGCTGCCCTAATGATGGCTACTCTCTTTCTCTCTCTTGAAGGCTGCCCATGAAGAATACCGGCTGTTGGGGACTGTTTTGGAGGCTTCCATCGCGAAGAAATACTAAAGGCAAGGGTATTTAATCATTTATTATGATTTCTAGCCATTGTACTTGTTGTACCAGTCCTTGTACCTGTTGTACCAGCCACTGTACTGGCTGTATCAATCCTTGTACTTGTTGTACCTACTGTACCAACCATTGTACCGGTTGTACCAACCATTGTACTTGCTGTACTAGCATTTGTACCTGTTGTACCAACCACTATACCTGGTGCTGTACCAACCACTGTACCGGCTGAATGGAGAGTTGTACTTGCTGTACCAACTCTATTGCATGAAGACCCGTGGTTTTTGGGGAAGAATCTGTACCCACATGGAGGTATATGGATTATATTGTTGGTTTAGCATTTCTACAGCCTGTGTTCCGGCTCGGTTGCCTCGTGTTGGGCTGTGTTATGGCATTTGTATATGGATAATCCGGCATCTCCCGTGGGGAGAGTAAGGCCCTCAAAGCTTGTACATGATATTATTCTCCTTGGGTAATAAAATACTCCAAGGGGGGGTCGGCCCATTCTGGCCTCTATGCGGTGTCACACGTGCAAGCTCCACTTTCAACATTTGTGGATGTTTTGTCCAGCTTTTATGTATCATGCAAAGTGATGATGGATATATGTTAAGGCTGTGGCCATGTTTAAATGTTTTAATATGCATTGATGGTATCAACAAGTGTGTCAAAGGTCCTAGTCCCCCGGGCACCTGCCGCGAGTTACATTGGTATCAGAGCATAGGCTTTCTTGGAAGCGGAGGCTTCCTTCTATCAATAAGGAAGAGAAAAGATCTCAAGTGGGGACCACACTTACCATCATTGCTGTTAAGCATGGCCAGTCGCTTCATAGCTTATGAAGCAAGAGCATGAGCAGTAGACAGCTTGTTGATCTAAGGATTTATGAATTCACAAAATTTTATCTTGGAAGTGTGGAGCTGGCTTTATGTGCACACGTTTAGCACTCTTTCCATATGGATATTGTGGATTATATTATCAAGCTTACAAGCAAGCTATATGGAGATATATCTCGGGATATCCTAAGGATATGGTGAGGAGATATTTCTTTTGGCTTCATGACCAACCTGGCAAAGAAAAGCAAAGTATACTTTGAGTTTGCAAAGTTGGTACTTTTGCTATTTACTATGAAGTGTTTTTGATGTTCACTGACCCTTGTACAGCCATGTAAGGAGAAAGGTGGTATTGTTTTCCTTGAGATGGTTTCACGGAGACATTGTTTATGGCTCCCTTTATGGGGATGGATTATATCTATGGAGATTTCTTTCTTGGACGAGATTTACATAGATATTGGGCTTCACAAGCAATTTCTATGGACGAATCTGTCTCAGTTTATAGAGAAGAAATATTTTGATATCTCATGGATATGATGCTTTTATGGATAAAAGTCCACCTCTACTCCAAGGTGTGTGGTTAGCACGGAGTATGTGGTAAGGGTTATGGTATACAAGGATTATGGTATACATGTCTATGGATTCCTGGACTTCTTTTCTAGGGATTTGGGTGCCCGTGTCTAGCATATCTTCCATGGAATTCTTGCCCATTTATTTTGGGACATGATTTTGATATTGGTATTATGAAAACTTATTTAGTCTCACCCATTTCTTTGAGACATGGATTCTTCAATTATATTGGATTTTTGAGACCGTCTCATCTCCTCCACTTGATGGGACATGATTATATCTTGAATATATGGCTTGAAGCTTAAAGTTGCGGACAACTTTTAAGAAGCTCGGGAGGATGTCACCAGCCTGGACATTTCCCACTATGAAAGGGGTCTGGTGGACTCCAGGATGTCTAAATATTTGGAAAGTACAAGCTTTGGGAATGGGAGATTATCCTAGAATACAAAGGACCACACTCCTAAAATTTAGGAGAGTTGCTATTTTTTGCCCAACTCCGATGGAAATTCTGTTCACGTCATTACATCTAGAACTGAGCAGATACCAAGAGTTGGCAAAGTGCCTATGATAGAATGTCTGCTAGTTGGGATATTTTTAGAGGTAAACATTATGGGAGAACCCATCTCTTAGATTGAGACATGTGGCAAGAAAGTGGATCAAAGTGAGATAAGTAGCCTCACACTTGTCAGAAAATGGATCAAAGTGAGACAAGTGGCCTCACACTTGTCACTCCAGCTATCGTGTGGCTCTCCACTTGTCATCATAGCCTTCTCTTTCCATTTTCACTTATGGGAGCCCCGAATCTATAAATTGGAGCCCTCTCTCTTCATTAAGAGAAGTCTCTCTTGCTGCACACTAGCCTCTACCACCGTTACAGGCTACCCTAATGATGACTACTCTCTTTCTCTCTCTCTTGAACGCTGCCTGTGAAGAATACCGGCTGTTGGGGACTGTTTTGGAGGTTTCCATCACGAATAAATACTTCAGGCAAGGGTAATTAATCATTTATTATGATTTCTAGCCATTGTACTTGTTGTACCAGTCCTTGTACCTACTATACCAGCCACTGTACTGGCTGTATCAGTCCTTGTACTTGTTGTACCCATTGTACCAACCATTGTACCTATTGTACCAGCCACTGTACTTGTTGTACTAGCATTTGTACTTGTACTAGCCACTATACCTGCTGTACCGGCTGAATGGAGAGTTGTACTTGTTGTACCAACTCTATTGCATGAAGACCCGTGGTTTTTGGGGAAGAATCAGTACCCACATGAAGGTATATGGATTATATTGTTGGTTCAGCATTTCTACAGCCTGTGTTCCGGCTCGGTTGCCTCGTGTTGGGCTGTGTTATGGCATTTGTATATGGATAATCCGGCATCTCCCATGGGGAGGGTAAGGCCCTCAAAGCTTGTACATGATATTATTCTCCTTGGGTAATAAAATACTCCAAGGGGGGGTCGGCCCATTCCGGCCTCTATGCGGTGTCACACGTGCAAGCTCCACTTTCAGCATTTGTGGATGTTTTGTCCAGCTTTTATGTTTCATGCAAAGTGATGATGGATATATGTTAAGGCTGTGGCCATGTTTAAATGTTTTAATATGCATTGATGGTATCAACAAGTGTGTCAAAGGTCCTAGTCCCCCGGGCACCCGCCGCGAGTTACAGTTCCTTAATCTCGTTGTTGAATACCCGCATAGATATCAACTTTCCAGTTGGTTTATTAAGTTCCTTCATGCAAACACCTGTGAAATCCCATTGGTATGGTGCCCTTAGCATCAGGAGATATCTTCAGGGTACTCCGGATCACGGCATCTTCTTTGGCCAGGTTGATGATAGAGGACAAAATCAAATCAATTTATATGGATTTAGTGATTCTGATTGAGCAGGTGATCCAGACACCAAGAGATCTACAACAAGATGGTGTTTCACTCTTGGATCCGGAGCTATTTCATGTGGTAGTAAGAAGCAACCTGTTGTTGCGCTGTCTTCAACAGAGGCAGAGTATAGAGCAGCTTGTTCAGCTACCTATAAGGCGATTTGGTTGCGGCATTTACTTGGGGAGATTGGGTTTCTCCCGAAGAATCCTACCATCATCAAATGCGACAACCAGATTTGGCGATTACACGGAATCCCATTTTTCATGCAAGGACCAAGAACATTGAGATCCAGTACCATTTTGTACCGGAGAAGATTGAGATCGACCTGGCCTACTGTTCGACAACAGACAATGCTGCAGACTTGTTAACAAGCCTCTTCCTCACCCTTCTATTGCCTCACACTCTAGCTCCTTAGGCTTTGTTCCACACCCAAGATCTGAGAGGGGGTGTTAGCATGACTTTCATCATTTTCATCTCCTGTGTTGTGAGAGTAGGAAGATGGCCGACTCTTGAGCTGTCCGCCTAGCCTATTTATAAGCACTGCCCCCCATCATTCTGATACATCAGTTTTGAGTGTTTTCCACGCCTGCCTTCTCCACACAGAGCCCACTCCCTGCCTCACGCAGTTGTATTCAACTTCTGAAGTTATTCATCAGTATTTTCTCTCCGATTTGTCTCATAGGCCGAGTTCGGTCTTTTGGAAGACGTTAATAAAATCTTTCTTTCTTTCTTTCTCTCTCACTCTCTCTCTCAGTTCCAGCGTTTCACTTCTTTTCTGCATATCTGTTTCCGCTGCCCTCTGACAAGTGTATCCCACAAGTGCATGGTGTGAGCGTGCCGCATACAGGCCTATTCAGCCTGCTCAAATGTCCCTATATACAGGAGGGCAGGGGTCCATATCAAGACATCTCAAACCCAATTTGCAAGCAGTTTTCTCTCAGCCCTGTGGACCAGTCAGAGGAAGAAAAACGCAAGCTTGACCAGGGCGACCAGGTCAGAACAGAAGCATCCAGCCATGCTAAAGCAGATGCAAGCTTCTGTGGCCCCAAAAGGCACCTGCAGCAACAATACTGGGCAGCCTACAGACCATTAACGCAAGCATCAAAGGTGACTTCTCAGTGAGAATCCCTCACTTCAGTCCATTCTCTGTTTAAGGCAGATTTGTCCTTCATGTACTTCATTCACTTGCAGCAATATAATAAGCAAATACACCAGCAACGGTGGTGGGGGGCCTTCAGGGGCTAGTATTGTGTACTTTGCAAAGCTTCCTGTCTTCTTTCTCTATCTCTTCCAAAAATTCCTCCAAAAACAGTAAAATCAGCAAAATCAGCATGCCTCAACCTTCATTAAAGAGCTTCATGTAACACGGGGAGTGTTAAATATCAATGCTCCACCCACAGTCATAAATGCACAGTTTGTTTTGCTCTACATAGAATAGCCCCATTCATAAAGAGTAACCAATTAGAAGTATGGAACATAGATCCCAGTTTAGATATCAAACAGATATCAAGTCAATGATCCAACGGCAAGCCAACAGCTCTGGGAAGTGTGGCACCTACAGCCAAGCACCAAATGTGAGGCAAGACAAGTTTGGTAGCACACAAGCTGTGCATATCAGCAGCATACGGGCAGGGTTGGCATGAACTCAAAAGTTGTTCTCAGGACCGAGTTCAAGCTATAGACTATCAATGAGGAACTCATCATAAAAAAGCTTATGCAACCAATACTTTACCTGTGACTTGAGGGTCTGCGCCGTCTGCGCACCTATATTAATAGTATCTTCAACAACCTGTGAGACCAAATTGGATAGCTGGAATTACAATTCTGACACGCTTCATGAGTTTAGCATCAAAAATAGGCAACTTCCAACCATGAAGACAAAAGTTTCTGCTCTTTATGCTAAAAAAGGGTGTACCTTCTTTGATCTTTCAATTGCCTGATCAGTTTCATCCATTGTTTTTTTGCCAGTGTCAATCAGCTCCTGGTTTGTCATTGCTGCAAGCATACAACCATATTTAGTAAGAGTGAAGGCTCCATGGGAGAGTTTGAAGTCTCTATATAGAATCTAAAATCCATGGCATGCACAGCATCGTTCATCTGAGATGAGTATGCATATTTAATCTAAATTACACATGTCACACCATGTCCTTAATCTCTTCTCAAAAATATCGTGTCTAGCCATGTACCTACAAAACGTGAAGAGCAAGAGGTAAAAAACCTTACTTGAGGCCATCCGCACATTTTCATCAACCAGAGGTTCTCCCCCTACTCCATCCAAAAGCTCTGCTTTCTTGTTGCCAATAGCACTTGTATACCTGGTGCATAACAAAAAAACCTTATGCCCAGTAACAATTACCACGCTTAAGACTACCTGCATATATGTGCTTACAGAAAAAATCTGTCAATTTTTGTTAAGGCAGGGTAAGCTAGGCTTCCACCTACGTTTTTCGCAACGCCACATAAGAGTTGAGTTCTTTTATCTGCCGAAATAAGCAAACAGCCAGTACAGAACTCAGATGCTAAGACAAAAATATGACAGTCAAAATGAAACCAATACATAAAGAGAAACTGACTATGCCACACTTACCAAAGATTGCTTTCTTTCATTGAGCTGCTTGTTTATGGCTGGGGTATAGTTCGACTCTTCTTCTTTGATCTCTCGGTCAAAATCCTTGATGAGCCTACGCATGAAAAAAGGGAATACCTCATTTGGCATCAAGCAATCTAGACACTTCTTGAGATGTAGAAAAGGTGCCAAGTGTTTTGATTGTATGTAGACAGATTATCAGTCATGGAGCTGGGTTACCATGCATGTGAACATGAAAACCAGTATCAAGAAGTGCATGAGTGCATTCAATCATATTTAGTGTCTTTATGGACCTTCAAAAGCTACTGTCTACGTTTAAGAAGGCTCCACAATCTCTAGTTGGGCAAGTTAGGTTAATAATGATGGGCTGATAGCAGCAGTTTCAGGGCTGCACCTGCAACCAAGTTTGGGCTCAGGTTTGGCCAATAAATTTGAGGAGAACAAGAAAAGTTGCTGACTGCAGAGTCCAATATTTTAGCTGATCGGATGCAATACCAGAGCTGATCAGCCCCCTGGGTCCTCAACTCCTTCTGTACATACACTCTGAATCATTCATTCCTTTTTGGTGCAATACAGAGCATGCCATGCCAAAAGAACCGCCCTTATCGGACATCCCTCTTCGTATATCAGATATCTTATATTACTATGCAAAAACTGAGCACCAGAACTAGGCCAGGTAATCCACTAGTCCAACTGATCGATCAGTCATAACAAAATACAAAAAAGCACGATATGAAATTACATTCTATCAATGAGGAGCTTGCCCTTGTTTCTTATCCTTAAAAACAGCCTCCAAACTGCTAAATGATGTCAATAAAACAGCATTCCCAAGTTTCTCCACAATCTGGCAGTCTCCCATGTATGAGCACTCAAGAGTTCAGCACACTCTCTCTCTCTCTCTCTCTCTCACCTTATTTGGGATGTACGTGGATGAGGTTTCAGACTATGTAGAGCGGGAGGGTGACAGAGGAGCACAGCTAGCAGGGACATGGATTCCGATGTTATTGTATGCTGATGATATTGTGCTGATCTCAGATTCTCCAGAGGGGATGCAGCGTCATTTGGATGCATTGCACACGTTTGCACACGACAGTGGATTGTCTGTTAACCTTGGTAAAACCAAGGTGATGGTGTTTAACACCACAGCACAGTGGGTTAGGAGGTCAGTACCCACCTTTATATATGGTCTGGAGATAGTGGAGTATACAGATGCATATACTTACCTTGGTGTGGTTTTTAGTGGCCCACTATTTTCCTTGAGGAGAGCAGCGGAGACCAGATTGACCAGAGCTTATGTAGCATTGGGGAGACTAGAGAGGATGTGTTCGTAGGTTCAGTTTCAGGAACCTCGAACAAAGCTTTGGCTCTTTGACACTTTGGTCACTTCAGCCATGCTGTATGGAGTGGAGATATGGGGACCCTTAGTGGATCACCACAGCCGAGCTGGTAGCACTGATGGATGGAGACGTATGGAGAGGCCGTTGGTTTCTATAAATTCCCGGATGATTAGGGCCAAGGCCTCCGTACCACATGATATTATCCGTGCAGAGATGGCTGCCCCCCCATTGATAGTAGAGGCACTCACTCGATCAATCTCCTTTATACATAGCACTTGGGCTCTCCCTAGAGACAGATATGCTCGCTTAGCCCTGGAGTCTTCACCACAGTTGGCATCACAGGGAGACGGATCATGTTGGCATCACAGGGAGATGGATCATGTTGGTATGCACAGATGACAGCTTGGTTCCAGCTGCATGGCTTTAGTATGGACAGGCTACCTCCATTTCAGTACTCCCTGGATGCACCCTCCCTCTCTCTCACACGGGCAGAGATTACCAGACTTATTAGGCAAGACTTGATTCAGCTGGACACTAGGACATGGATACAGCCGACACACGAGCTTGGTACGAAGATGGCTTTCTATAGAGATCATCTTCTCCAACTCACGCAAGATGGGTTTGTGATTCGACCCAGCTACATGGATACTCATCTTTCTCATGGGGTACGGTGTGCTATTGGTCAGATGCGCACATCCTCACACCAGCTAGAGATTGAGACTGGCAGATTCAAAGGAGTACCAACTGAGGCCAGGATTTGTCAGCTGTGCTAGATGGAGCCAGAGACAGAGTTACATTACATATGTCACTGTCCAGTATATTATGAGATACGAGGCCGTTTTCACTGCCTGTTTAGAGAGGGTTTCGGACCACTTTCTAGAGTCATGAGATACCAGGATCAGAGATGCCTCGGATTATACTTGCTGGAGCTTCGTAGACATAGAGGGGGTCTCTTGAGAGGGAGGGGATCAGAGAGGGAGAGACACCTACAGAGGCATATTACAGACTTCTTTCGACCAGATATTGAGCAGTCAGGCCAGCAGGCATTGCAGCTAGCCCCAGAGTATAGCCGCACCAGAGGTACACTGATTGATCGGGCTATAGAGCTGGGGTAGTCCAGGCGCCCCAAGATGAGAGGCCCATCTCGACACCGGCGGAGACTACAACAAAGGATCAGGACCATACTAGCACGGCATGGGAGACGTCCAGTCAGAGTATTCACCATGGAGGACATTGAGGATATCCGCCATCGACCGATGAGAGACATCTTTGGATAGTGATGCGTATGATGCTTACCTTTGTTGCTGGAGTTTTCCTCCCAGATGTTATCCATTAGGAGCTCCTAGTACCGTACTTTTCCTCATAGTTGTTTCAGTTTTAGTTAGTTGTTTAGTTGTTTTTAGCTTTTCTTATACAGACATTGTATCAGATCCACCAATTGTTGTAACCTTTTTGGTCTCATAGGTCATTTTGGCCTTCTGAAGACGCTAATCTCTCTCTCTCTCTCTCTCTCTCTCTCTCTCTCTCTCTCAGGTCTACATGTACCTTTTCTTTTTTTTTCCCGAGAAAAGATCCTTTCATTAGTTATATAAAAACGCCCGTAGGGCTACAAAAGATCTCTCCTGCTCATAAGAAAACAGAGCAGTGAACAAAGCAAGGCAGCCCGGGAGACTCTCCCTAGGTGCTGCAAAATACAAGCATCAATACAAAGGACTGAGGGACTAAATCATACAATAGGAGGGGGGAAAAGCCAAACAGGTGGCCTGTAATGCCAACGGGGGGATCCCGTGTGTAAGGTATAGAAGGGGCCGCTGCGCCAGGTGGCGCCGCAAGATCGCCTCATCCGAGTCGCCCCGGATGCGGTCAAACTGTCCTCGCAGGGTGTGGATCAACTCCTGCCAAATCCCCCGTACAGTCTCTGCTGGTGGCTCCAGTCTCCCCTCAAAGGCCCTGAAACACCGGGCCCTCCAGGTGAACCAGATGGTGAGGCTGCGGAGGAGCTCCCATCGTAAATCCCTCTCCTGTGTCCAGCTGGCGGACGAGAAATCCGGTGCCGGAACCAGGCGAGGCTGGCCCCTAATAAATCTGATGCCCTGACTGCCCTGCTCCATCTCATAGCCCATAGCAGGCCCTGACGAAGTCGACCAAGCTGCGGCACCCCACGTAAACATACCCTCTGGAGAGAGGGGGGCCAGAATACGCAACATCCGCAGCCAAATCTGCTGCGCCTGAGGGCAATCCCAAAGGCAATGCCTCTGTGTCTCCATAGGGTGGCCGCATCGGACGCAGGCCGCCGGAAGACCGCTGTAAACAAGCCAAGTGCCAACTGCTGAGCCCCTGTGGGCGACCAACCACTGAAAAGTCGAGATCCTACGGGCCTGTCGACTAGCCCAGAGCCGAGCCCAAAAATCCTCCAGGAACTCCTGTGAGAGTCCCTGTGCCCTGCTGCCGCTGGAGAGACCGTCCTCCTCGCCGTCAAAATATGCCGCCCTAGCCGAACAGTATACTGGAAAAAGGTGATCTCTGTGGCCTCAAGGGATGCATAAGGATCATGCCACTCGTACTCCCCGGGGTCCCACTGTACCGGGCCAAGGGGCGCGCTGCATATGCCCATATGCGCCAATCCGGGACCACATCAGCAGGGTCGGGGTCAATATGCCACTTCCGAGAAGCGGCGGCCACTACCCGAATCCTCTGAAAGGTGCACTCTGCAACCAAAGGCGACTCCACCTCCACTCTCTGGAGTCTGCCCTCATCCTGAATCTCATAGTAGAGGCAACTGCCATCCTCAGTGCAAGCTCTGACAGTAATCAGGATCTCTAACTGTGTAAAGGCTCCCATCCACCGTGGGGCCACTGGCTCGAGAGGCGTGAACCACTCCTCTGTGAGTGCCTCCTGAATATCATCCCTCATAATCAACCCCCCTCTGAAGTGACTCAGCCTCTCCACCTGGATCTCCTCTGGTAGACTGCAGAAGGCCTGCCAGTCTCCAAAACTACGAGCTGGGCCTGCCGCTAAAGGCCCCCAGGCTAGCCGAGGCCGAGAACCCAGCATATGACCCTGCTTTGTGCGAACCGCTGGGCTCCAGATGAGCGGCTGTCTGGCCCGCTCCTCAACACAAGAAGGAGGTCGCTGAGAGAGCCCCGGTCTCAACAGCTCCCAAGCTCTCAGGATGCTCAAAGCAAATCTGTCCTCCCATCCTCTACTGAGGCCTGTCCTCCTCATCTCTATGAAGATCCAGCGAATCTCTAGTGCCCAAGTGCCCCCTGCTGGGGGAGCCCGAGCCTGCAGCCGCTGCAAGAGGAGCTCTTTCCACGGCTCTGCGCCTGGAAGCAGCCCCCGAACAATAAGCTTCCCCAGTAAGGCTCTACTCTGATCGACTGGATCTATAATGCCCAAGCCTCCCTGAGCCAGCGGAAGTGTAATAACTGCCCATGCAACCTTTGCCCGGGCTGGCTGACCGTCCCGCCCAGACCAAAGAAAGTTCCATGATCAGCCTCTGTACCTGGCTGATACAAGAGCTCGAGAAGATCCAGCAAGACGTAATGTACCACATGGTCGCTAACAGCACCTGATTTGCCACCACCACCCTCCCAGCCAAGGATAGTCGAGCTGTACTCCAATACAAAAGCTTCTTCCGAATGCTCAGAAGAAGCGGGGCAATCTGCTGCTCAGGTGACAAATCTAGTCCAATCTGGCATCCCAAATACCGCACTGCTGTGCCAGGAGGAATCCATCTAAAACCGGGGTCCGGGCTCCATGCCGGAGTGGGAGCGCTGCTGATCCAAAAGGCCACTGTCTTGCGCCAATTGATCAATGCTCCCGAAGCTGCACTAAAAACCTGGAGCGACTGCTCTGCCCGAAGAAGATTGGCCTCTTGACCATGCAAAAATAAGCCCCTGTCGTCAGCAAACTCAGCATCGAGCAGGTCCTCCCCCCGGACTGGGAGCTGGAGTCCTCTCAAACCAACCTCCTCTGCCGTCAAATACATGCTCATAGCCTCCGCAAAGAAGAGAAAAAGAAAAGGGGCGAGGGGACACCCCTGCCGGACTGATCTGGTCAGCTCAAAACTCGGCCCCCGTCCTCCTGCAATCAACACCTGGCTACGAGCTGTGGAATACAGAGCCGCCACCCCTCTAATCCAGCCTGGCTCAAAGCCCAGACGAAGCATAGTGCCCTCTAAGAAACTCCAATCAACTCTATCGTATGCCTTCTCAAAATCGAGAAGCATCACGACCAAGTCCTCACCAAGAAATCTAGCTCGGGCCGTCGCCTCCCAGAAAGTAAAGATGTTGTCAAGGATACTGAAACCGGCCTCTGATAGAAACCAGAGTGCGGTAGACTAGCAGTCACCCGTCGACTTGTAGTCTAGATGTGAAAACAAAACAGATTGGAGCTAGAGTGCCCAAATATGAAAACAAAGCGATACCTGTTGGCCCCAAAGCTTTGGCGCTTCTTGCCGTATTTCTTTATTCAATTCCAAAAATATGAATGGCTGAGTACAACAAAAATCAGCCAAGAGATTACACCTGTATGTCCAATCTGACGGCCCACAATACCTCTTAGCACAGAGGATCTATGCACACAGATCTGTGTCTCAAAATAACACACTGTGCCTCCCTCTAATCAGCCAAGACCACTAAGCAGGGCAGCCATGTGCATACATCTGGCATAACTCAAGTGCATGATACAACATCTCAGCTCATACATACATGTACTCTCCAAACTCTGTCTCAACCCTTGTCAATCTGCCATACCCCTCCTCTCACAAGGGGCCAGATAACTCATATCTGCAACAGACATCAAGCAGTAGAAAGAGAGATAGATGAACAGATAAGGAGCTTACCGAAATCAGCTCGTGAAACAGCACTGGAGGAAGCAACGGTACCAATCTGTACTTGCAGGCACTTGTTTCCACAACCCTGATTCACACACGTGTTTGTACTTGACTGTACCCTCCTCCTTGTGTTCACTTCTATGCTGTCTATGAATGTACAGATCTGAAAAAACAGCCCCGTACCCGTCTGTACTACCTCGGGATACGTGCCAAGAGTTGTACTTGCAAGCGCTGCCTGCAACCAGCACCTGTGCTCGCCTGAATCTGCGTAGCCAGGTCTGTCCAGCACCTGTCCAACGCCGCCTGCAGCAGTACTTGCTGTACCTGACTGTCCGTACACTGTACGGCAGTCGTACAGTGTTGTACCTGCTGTGTACTTGTCTGCACAGCCTGTACAGAGCCTGTGCGCAGCCTGTCCAGCAGGGAGATAGACCCACAGCAGTTCCTGAGTGTAGCGTGGATCAAGAAAGAACCTGCAGCTTGTCCGTACAAGGCTGTACGGCTGGTTTGCACAGAGAAAACAGCAGCAAAACAGTCTTCAGCAGCCACCTCCTCCTTCTCAGCTTTTCCACGCTTGAGAACATGCAAGGATGCTCCACGACTCCTTTTCCCAAAAGGTAGAGAGAGGGGAAGGAGAGAGAAGCGCTCACTCCAAAAGTGGAGTGGCCTCCTCCCCATAAAAATCCTAGGGCCCCAAACTTAAAAAGTCCCTAGGGGCCACTAAGGCCTAGGGGCAACTTTAATAAACATTAAAGTTTAATGTTCTAGTTCCCCCCTTCACACCTAGGGATGTCCACACATCTCTAACTCTGTCCGGGCACCCCCCATGTGAATCATTCAATATTTTGACTCAGCAACCACCATGCCCACACTTGTGCTGTTCCATTTTCACAGGGCCATGACATACCCCCCTCTTGAAAAATGGCAAGCGTCCTCGATTGCATTCTGGTGATGCATCAAAATATCCAAAGTGAAATATACAATATGGCAAGATCAGCGTCCCAATCTCTCTAAGCCATGCACATGTATCAACATTCACTGCTAACCAATGGCGTAGTAATAGTCCAACTTGTATACCACTGTGAACCATACATATCCAGAAAATCCCATGTGACTAGTACACATATATCATAGAAGTCCCATAAACAGATGTACTGTCAGCCTCAGTACCTTCGGGTGAGATAAAAACTGCACCAAGCGACCTCTAGATGTCATCTGAGCCTGTTTGTATCAAGGGAGTGGAGGTGCTACCCCCCTCTTGAGCATCAGGTAATGCTCCAGACCCATGCTCTGTTGAACCTGAATGAGCCACAATAAGAGTCGGCTCTAACTCAAAGGCATCGAGATAAAGCTGCAAAACCTGAGGTGAATCTGTTAAGTCACCTTCCTCCATCCACTTCGCATCCATCGGTGAATAGTTCGTGAACTTCACAAGATAGCGACGGGAAACTTTACCTCGTACCTTCCTTTCTTTATGTGCCAGTATCTGCTCTGGAATCAGAACCTCATCAAGTTCCTCAACTTCCGGCTGAGCCTCATCTGATACATCCTCAGGCACATCCCCACGGAAAGGTCTAAGAAGACTCACGTGAAAAGCATTGTGAATCCTCCAGTGATCTGGTAACTTCAAACGATAGGTTACCTCACCAATCTTTTCCAAAACCTGAAAAGGCCCATAATATCGCATGCTCAACTTAGGGAATAAGCGCTCTTTACCCTTCATCTTCTTGAGTCTAGCCTTTTCAAAGCGCAAAAGAGCCCAATCACCCAATGCAAACTGTAAATCACGTCTGTGAGACGGTCTGTGGCTTTCTTTTGCTTCTACTGAGTTTTCTGGAGTGCCAACTTAACCCTCCGATAAGCGTCATCCAAACTCTCCACATACTCATTAGCCTCAAAGATCTTATCCTTTGTATGCAAAATGGGTGGAACCTTCTTCCCTCCTTCCACAATCTCAAAAGGCGCCTTGCCTGTCGAGGTATGTACAGTGTTGTTATAGGCAAACTCCACCAAAGGAAGATACTTTTCCCATTGTTGCTTGTGCTCTGACACATAACACTTGAGAAGATCCAATACTGTAGAGTTAGCCTCTTCTGACTGACCATCTGTCTGCGGATGAAATGACGATGAAAACTTGAGAGTTGTACCCATGTTGTCAAACAACCCTCTCCAGAACAAACTCGTCATCCGTGGATCACGGTCACTAATGATAGACGTAGGCAAGCCATGATACTTGAAGATGTTCGCCATGAACAACTTCACCATATGATCCACTTTGATCGTCTTACGCACGGGAATGAAATGAGCCTGCTTACTGAACCTGCATATGATAGTCCAGATGCCATCATTTCCCGTTTGTGTCCGTGGAAGATCAAATATAAAATCCATGGCAATGCTCTCCCAAGGTCTATCTGGAATAGGTAAAGGCTGTAATAACCCTGGTGTCTTTTGACGGTCAAACTTTACCTTCTGACATACGATGCATTGCCTCACAAAGGCATCAACATCTCTTCTCAAGGTTGGCCAATAAAAGAAAGTCTCCACTGCTTTGACCGTGGCGTCAATACCTCTATGACCTGCATACGGTGGAGCATGACTTTCAATCATAACCTTGAGTCGCAATGGCCTGGTAACACACAGTCTGCCATGCATCAATAAAAACCCATCTCTGAGAGTATAGTGCTCATGCCGCTGACCCTTAGATATCTGATCATACAACCTTTCAAAGTCCTCATCATGGGCATACTGCTCTTTCATTTCATCAAGCTCATGATGATAAGCAAGTGAAACTGCAGAGACCTGTGGTTTGCGTGACAAAGCATCTGCCACTACATTCTTTTTGCCTTCCACATGCACAATCTGGAAGTGAAACATTGACAAAAAGTTTGCCCAAGTCTGCGTGAGGAAATAACGCAAGGTCTGATGATCTGTCTGCACAGTGAAATCAGCCCCAAACAAGTAGTGTTTCCATGTAGAAAGAGCATGAATTACAGCCAACATCTCTTTCTCATAAACCTGTAAATGCTTCTCAGCATCTTGCAAAACTCTACTCTCATAGGCTATGACATGTCCCTCTTGCATGAGAACTGCACCAATGCTACTTCCACATGCATCACACTGGACAACAAAAGCCTTTCGGAGGTCCGGTAACACCAATACTGGGTCCGAAGTAAGCTTTTCTTTGAGCTTTTTGAATGCTGTAATTTCCCGATCAGTCCATCTAAACTCCGCAATCCTAGAAAACTGCGTCCATCATGCACGGTCCTCAAAGCTGGCCAATTAAGTATTGCTTCCACCTTTGCTGGATCCATACGGACTCCATGCGCAGACACAATATGCCCCAAGAAATGTATCTCCTGCAAAAAGAACTCACTCTTCTTGCCATTAACCACCAACTTATGGTTTCTGAGTTCTGCAAACACAATGGCCAAATGCCTTCTATGCTCTTCCTCAGTTTGTGAATGCACAATCATATCATCAAAGAATGTGCCCACAAACTCTCTCTATGAGGCCTGAAAATCCTGTCCATCATTCTGTTAAATGTGGCAGGCGCATTTGTCAAACCAAAGGGCCTAACCAAGAACTCATACAACCCAAACGTGGTTCGGAATGCTGTCTTATGCACATCCTCGGGTCTAATTCGTATCTGATGATACCCGCTTTTCAAGTCAATGCGACTAAAGACTGTGGAGCCTTGTAAGCGGTCCAAGATGTCATCAATCCTCGGTATGGGGAATCGATTCTTGATGGTATTCTTGTTCAGCGCCCTGTAATCAATACACATGCGCCAAGAACCATCCTTCTTCTGCACTAAGAGCACAGGTGAGCAAAAGGGTGATGAGCTAGGCTGTATCAACCCTTTATTCAAAAGCTCCTGTACCTGCCTCATAATCTCTTCTTGTTGGGCTGCACTAACACGGTACGGTGGTCTATTCGGTGGAGTACTACCAGGAATCAAATCAATGGCATGATCTTCTGGCCTCTCAGGAGGAAGTTCTCCTGGCAATGACTCGGAAAAACAGTCTTGAAACCCACATAAGAAATCAGTCCTGTCCTTATCTAACATAGACAAATTAGACTTAGACTCATCATCCTGTGCATCCTTTACATAAATCAAGTACGCGGAAAGATGCTTTTTCATTACTGATGAAATCGCCGAAGCGGATACAATAGGAACAGATTCCCCTTTGAGTTTTACATTCAATACATGTTCTTTCCCTCTATGAGTCAGAGTGATTTTCCTATTGTAAGTATCCACCACCGCATGTACCCTGTGGCACCATGGCATCCGCAACAGAACATCACAGCCATCAAGTGGCATGATAAAGAACTCTTCGCTGTCCACATAACCCTGCAAATGAAGCCGAAGCTTCCCAATAATAGGAGTAATAGGTTCTGCATACCCTGGACAAGCCATATTAGCCTCATGTAACGGCCCCATCTCCTCTGCGCGAATCCCCAATCGGCCAGCCAAATCTGGTGAAATGAAGTTGGCTCGAGCACCTGTGTCAAAGAAGATCAAGGCATTCTGATCTCTCACTTTGCCCCGTGCCCTGCACAACTCTGTAGCTTCACCACCTGGCTGTTCCCCCACAAGATCAAGAACTAAGCCTGCAGAAGGTTTTTGTTTCTTTGGCTTGGGCTCTCCTTTATTGTCACAGTCCTTTTGGGACTTTCTTTTGGGACAATTGAATGACATATGCCCCTCTTCAGTACAGTAAAAACACTTATGAGCATCTCTCAAAACCTGTCTTTCCTCAGAAGTCCTCTTGGGCATTGGCAACTTCTTATACTTTGTCTCAGTAGACCCTTTAGCATCACGAGAATGCCCATATTTTTCAGCTTTCTTGCTCAATTTCTTACTGCCTTTAAACCCAGATGAACCACCTTAGCTGTCATAGCATTTTCAATCATCTGTGACATGTTCGTTACTCTTGTCTTTATACAATAATCTCGTACCTCTTTAGGCAGTCCACAACAATACTTCTCTACCTGCTCAGATAATGGCACCGCACGATAAGAAGTCACTGGGAGTAAAGCTTCCCAAAACTTCTTGTTATAATCCTCCAAACTATCACACTTTGAAGCATCCAATTTGTCACGTGCACACCAGTCAGGTGTACAGTGACATGGCATCATTCTAGCATTATTAGCATCGTCACGCATCATCAGATATTTTACAGGCATTTAAGGCATTTTTTAGGCATTATTGGGACAGCCGACTAGCATTAATGGTATTTTTATGGGAGATATGCACTGGCCGACTGCAGCCCATCTGGCCGACCAGCAGCCCTCACCCATATATATTCAGGCGCCTTTGCATTCAGTCATCAAGGGCTCATCAGTGAAGCGCATCCTCATTTGGATCATCTGGCGTTTCAGCATATCACCATCAGCAGCAGTTACAGTAACGCATCAGCATCAGCCCTCATCTCAGCAGCATTCAGTTAACGCATCATCATCAGCAACAGCATAGTCAGCAAACGCATCATCAGTTCAGCCATCATCATCAGCAAACGCAGTCAGTTCAGCCCAATAGGTCTGCGTTTCATCATCCCATCAGCATTCAGCATCTATTCCAAAGCCTCCCTTCCGCGTTTCCTTCCCAGGAGACAAGGGAAAGAGTGGACAGCAGTTCATCCCGCATATTCAGCATATAGGCAGCATATTCAGCAGTACAGATCCATTTGGATCTCATTGTAACATCATTCATTCATCTAATATAGCTGCATTGCATTGACACATATCTCTTTGTCTCTTAAACATCATTAAGTGCAGTTAAGTCAGGCTAAGGTTGTGATTACTACGGTCATAAGCTCTCACATGTCACATTGGTATCAGAGCGTTACAGGGTAACCAGCCTTAGAGCATGTTCAATTCATCAGTCATTCAGTCAGACATCATGTTAATCGCTTCCGCACAGTTAAACCCAGTTCTCAAAATTTTGCAAGCCACCCTTAGGGATTTTCCCTTAGGTCTGCATCAGTAACCCATCCATCTGCATTCTTGCACAGCATATAGGGTTGCACATGGCTTGCATAGCAGTTATCTTAGCAGTCATCTTAGCAGTCAGTCTTGCATACATGTTGCCCATGAACTCTCAGGGAAGAATGACATCCATCATCAAAGGAGGACATAAGTTTGGACTTCAACTGGCAGCAGCAGGGGGTTTCTCTTCCACAGAAGACGGAAGTTTGCTCCAACATCGCCTCAGGAGGTTCCGAGCTTCAGGTACGACGGAGATGGTAGGTGAAAGGTTTCCAGAGGCAGGTCAAGGGTGACTCAGGTATTTGACATTCAGTTCCCGCAGTACATAGAGTCTTGGCTCAAAGGATTTCACTCCTGCAGATGGCCTCAGTCCCAGCAGAAGACAGAAGGGGGCAGTGGTTCGGAGGAGAAGGATCACAGAGGAGTCGAAGGTTGCCAGGTATCCACCCAGCAACAGTTTAGCAGCGGGGAATGTCACGTGCACACCAGTCAGGTGTACAGTGACATGGCATCATTCTAGCATTATTAGCATCATCAGGCATCATCAGATATTTTACAGGCATTTAAGGCATTTTTTAGGCATTATTGGGACAGCCGACTAGCATTAATGGTATTTTTATGGGAGATATGCACTGGCCGACTGCAGCCCATCTGGCCGACCAGCAGCCCTCACCCATATATATTCAGGCGCCTTTGCATTCAGTCATCAAGGGCTCATCAGTGAAGCGCATCCTCATCTGGATCATCTGGCGTTTCAGCATATCACCATCAGCAGCAGTTACAGTAACGCATCAGCATCAGCCCTCATCTCAGCAGCATTCAGTTAACACATCATCATCAGCAACAGCATAGTCAGCAAACGCATCATCAGTTCAGCCATCATCATCAGCAAACGCAGTCAGTTCAGCCCAACAGGTCTGCGTTTCATCATCCCATCAGCATTCAGCATCTGTTCCAAAGCCTCCCTTTAGCGTTTCCTTCCCAGGAGACAAGGGAAAGAGTGGACAGCAGTTCATCCCGCATATTCAGCATATAGGCAGCATATTCAGCAGTACAGATCCATTTGGATCTCATTGTAACATCATTCATTCATCTAATATAGCTGCATTGCATTGACACATATCTGTTTGTCTCTTAAACATCATTAAGTGCAGTTAAGTCAGGCTAAGGTTGTGATTACTACGGTCATAAGCTCCCACATGTCACACAATTTGTGCCATGCGGTCATAACATCCACCTCAAATGTAGATGTGAGCCATACGGAAGAGAAAACCTGTTTGAATTGGACCCATGTGGTGGGTGCTATGCCCTGCAAAAGAAGAGTAGACCACCACTGCAAAGCATTGCCCTTGAGAAAAGTGGCAGCTTTCCTCACCTTAGAGGACTCTGTGTAATTCCCACCAGAAAAAGCAGCATCAAACTGCTGTAAAAAGGTAAGTGCTTTCAGTTTATCCTTGGCCCCACTGAATGTGTCAAACTTCACTGCAGCTCCCCCTTCCTTGTAATCCTTCGCCTTTCCCATAAGCGTTAGATTATCATATGGAAGTGGTTTCGCAAGATTGCTGCCCCCAACATTCATACCCATCATTGGGTCAACATTTCCCATTCCCATACCAGGCATACCATACATCCCAACCATGTTTCCAAACATTCCGTTATGCATTCCTGGCTGCATACCACCAAACATATTGCCTTGCATCCCAGGTTGCATGCTTCCAAACATATTTCCAGCCATACCGGACTGCATACCACCATACATATTCCCCTGCATACCAGGCTGAAAATTAGCTCCAAAAGGCCCGTGCATACCCATGCCTCCCTGAGGGTAACCGCCAGTCATAGATTGAAACACCGAGCCACCACCAAAGTAACCTGGATGCATATTCTGCTGAGGAATAGGTGGCTGTCCATAGAAGGAACTCTGAGAGTTTGCACCATAAGCATGCTGCATATTCGGAAACTGGCCAAAAGATGGTTCTGGGGCTCTGTGCGAGATCTCATAAATTCAGCAAATCTCTCACTCTGTGTGAGCTGCATAAAAGTTTCCATAACACCAGCCAAACGATCTTTAAACCGAGCATCATCATCCTCTTTACCATGCACATCTTCTGGCTATGTTACATCCTCATAAGGCTCAACATCTGCAGTCTGTTCTCCTGCAAAAATATCCTCAAATACATCTCTCTCAGGAGAAGTCTCTTGCTCTTCTTCTTCATGATAGAAGTACTCATCCTCTGTATCAGACATGTTTGCTGAATTTTTCAGCGATGGCTTTCTTCAAGGCAACCACGAGCTCACCCCCTTCAAAAAGTTGATGATTGGTCCCGGGGACGGAACCTTGAAACCGGCCTCTGATAGAAACCAGGGTGCGGTAGACTAGCAGTCACCCGTCCACTTGTAGCCTAGATGTGAAAACAAAACAGATTGGAGCTAGAGTGCCCAAATCTGAAAACAAAGCGACACCTGTTGGCCCCAAAGCTTGGCGCCCCTTGCAGTATTTCTTTATTCAATTCCAAAAATATGAATGGCTGAGTACAACAAAAATCAGCCAAGAGATTACACCTGTATGTCCAATCTGACGGCCCACAATACCTCTTAGCACAGAGGATCTATGCACACAGATCTGTGTCTCAAAATAACACACTGTGCCTCCCTCTGATCAGCCAAGACCACTTAGCAGGGCAGCCATGAGCATACATCTGGCATAACTCAAGTGCATGATACAACATCTCAGCTCATACATACATGTACTGTCCAAACTCTGTCTCAACCCTTGTCAATCTCCCATACCCCTCCTCTCACAAGGGGCCAGATAACTCATATCTGCAACAGACATCAAGCAGTAGAAAGAGAGATAGATGAACAGATAAGGAGCTTACCGAAATCAGCTCGTGAAACAGCACTGGAGGAAGCAACGGTACCAATCTGTACTTGCAAGCACTTGTTTCCACAACCCTTATTCACACATGTGTTTGTACTTGTCTGTACCCTCCTCCTTGTGTTCACTTCTATGCTGTCTATGAATGTACAGATCTGAAAAAAACAGCCCTGTACCCGTCTGTACTACCTCGGGATACGTGCCAGGAGTTGTACTTGCAAGCGCCGCCTGCAACCAGCACCTGTGCTCGCCTGAATCTGCGTAGCCAGGTCTGTCCAGCACCTGTCCAATGCCGCCTGCAACAGTACTTGCTGTACCTGACTGTCTGTACACTGTACGACAGTCGTACAGTGTTGTACCTGCTGTGTACTTGTCTGCACAGCCTTTACAGAGCCTGTGCGCAGCCTGTCCAGCACGGAGATAGACCCGCAGCAGTTCCTGAGTGTAGCGTGGATCAAGAAAGAACCTGCAGCCTGTCCGTACAAGGCTATACGGCTGGTTTGCACAGAGAAAACAGCAGCAAAACAGTCTTCAGCAGCCGCCGCCTCCTTCTCAGCTTTTCCACGCTTGAGAACATGCAAGGATGCTCCACGACTCCTTTTCCCAAAAGCTAGAGAGAGGGGGAGGAGAGAGAAGCACTCACTCCAAAAGTGGAGTGGCCTCCTCCCCATAAAAATCCTAGGGCCCCAAACTTAAAAAAGTCCCTAGGGGCCACTAAGGCCTAGGGGCAACTTTAATAAACATTAAAGTTTAATGTTCTAGTTCCCCCCTTCACACCTAGGGATGTCCACACATCTTTAACTCTGTCCGGGCACCCCCCATGTGAATCATTCAATATTTTGACTCAGCAACCACCATGCCCACACTTGTGCTGTTCCATTTTCACAGGGCCATGACAGGTACTGCGCTCCTTGACGAATCCTGTCTGGGTAGCATGAATCAACTCCCCCAGGAAGGGCTGGATCCTCAAACTCAAGGCCTTTGCTAAGACCTTGTAGACAGTATTGAGGATCGTAATAGGTCTCCAATGCCGAATATCATTTGATACTCCCTCCCCCTTGGGGATAAGAAAGATCAAGCCCTCTGAAAAGCTCTGTGGCATCACCCCAGTGTCCAAAACATACTGAAAGCCCCTGCGGCGGAGGCCTGGCCCCAAAAGGTCCCAATAGCGCATAAAAAAGGCCGGCATCCGTCCGTCCTTCCCTGGGCAACTATGTCGCGGTAGGACCCTCAAGGCCTCGGCAAGCTCAATCTCTGAAAGAGGCGCACCAAGAACTGTACGCATATGATCTGTGACCCTCCTCTGCACATGGGCCCACACAATCTGTCTGCAAGCATCCCGATCCTCAGTGGCTGGCTCCGCTGAAAGCAGGTCTCTATAGAATGCAGTGGCAATGGCTCTGATCTCCCCAGGCTCAGTAGCTACCGATCCATCCGGCCTACCAAGCTGACGGACTCCTGCTCGAGCATGGCGGGGTCCAGTGATCTCAAAAAACTCAAGGAAGTAAAGATGTTGTCAAGGATACTGCGCTCCTTGACGAATCCTGTCTGGGTAGCATGAATCAACTCCCCCAGGAAAGGCTGGATCCTCAAACTCAAGGCCTTTGCTAAGACCTTGTAGGCAGTATTGAGGATCGTAATAGGTCTCCAATGCCGAATATCATCTAATGCTCCCCCTTGGGGATAAGAAAGATCAAGCCCTCTAAAAAGCTGTGTGGCATCACCCCAGTGTCCAAAACATACTGAAAGCCCCTGCGGAGGCCTGGCCCCAAAAGGTCCCAATAGCGCATAAAAAAGGCCGGCGTCAGTCCGTCCTCCCCTGGGCAACTATGTCGCGGCAGGACCCTCAAGGCATCGGCAAGCTCAATCTCTGAAAGAGGCGCACCAAGAACTGTATGCATACGATCTGTGACCCTCCTCTGCACATGGGCCCACACAGTCTGTCTGCAAGCATCCCGATCCTCAGTGGCTGGCTCCGCTGAAAGCAGGTCTCTATAGAATGCAGTGGCAAGCAGGTCTCTATAGAATGCAGTGGCAATGGCTCTGCTTGTACCAGTCATTTTATGAGACCCTACATTAGCATATTTTAGCAGATATTATTTAGGATTTTTTCCAGCATTTTATGAGCTTTTTTATGCTATTTATGGCATGTTTATGCTCACGACTACTGTTAGTCTACTAGAGCGACTAGCACATATTGGAGGTAAATAACCCTTCACCTCATTTTTCATCTCATTCTTGCATATCTGTTGGAGGTCATTGGCTGTAGAAACAGTCTCTTATGCTTGTAAGCACCTACGAGCTTCCCTCGTGCTCATTTTCAGCAATAATCAACTGTTACTAGCCTTCTATAGTTTGTGCTTTGGGGCTACAACCTGTGTTTGCTCTGTCTTTCATGGTATCAGAGCCAAACGCTGATCTACAGCTGCGTTTTTTTGATTGGAGCAGAGGCTTCATCATCTTTGCTGCGTTTTTTGCATCTGTACCTTGGGACTGCTGCATTTTTGCTGTTGGGGCTGAAACTATCTTCTAGGTGCTAAGGATAGGGTTGCTGAGAGATGTTCTTTCTCTTTCTTTTTTCCCACCCTCCCTCCCTTTCTTCTTTCTCTCCTCTTCATGCGCACAGCTTGAGAGGAGGCTATTTGCTGTTTTTTACAGCCCTCGTGATTCAGAGAAGGTTTCTGGTCAGAGGACATGGCTTCAGGAGATTTCTCTATTGCTGCTCCTTCTCAAGTTGATACTCCAGCACCTTCACTGCCTGGATCCCTTGCTCCCACTCCCCAAGTGGTTCCTCTTCCCAATATTTCTTCTTTAAGTTTCTCTCATCCACGTCTTTCTCCCACCCCTACCCATATACCATCCTACAATCCTCCCCAAGTGAGTGACTCCATGAAGCTTACAGCAACCAACCATCATACTTCGTCTTTCTACACTTAGTTATTGCAAGAAGGTGCTGGTGTGTGGATGTCCATCTCCACACCTCACTTGGTGGACCTTGCTTTGAGAAGCATATTGGATGCTCAAGCCCGTCTTATCATCATCCATTGCATGACTCTGTCACAAACGGGCTCGTGGTTATACAGAATTTTAGTATTGAAATCACAAGATTATCATCTTTTGATGACTGCCATATCTCACATACATAGCCATAACAATTGATTATACAATTTGGAAATACCGATACTGCACTAGCGACCACAAGATGGGCTAGTCCCCCCCCCCCCCCTTGAAGGATATGTAATGCCTTAAGGGAGTAATAATTTCATGAGTACATAAAACGGGTGGCATTGCCCACCCATACACCACCGTTTCTTCCAAAATGATTGAACATGAAAACAAACATTATGGTATGGCTAGAGAAATACTCTACAATAAGTACACTAGATAGAGCAATAAACAAGGGCCCAGAAGTGTGTTGAGATGAGGCTGGAAATCTCAATTTATAGAGTTGTATTAAGCCTAGAAGGAGGCGCCTAGATGAAGAGGAGTGGAGGTTATTGCTCATGAAAAGATGTGGTAGGGAGAGGCTTGTGCAAGACTTTTGGATCACAAAGTTTGGTTTGAGCAATTCGAGTCGTGCGCGATAGCTTTGTGCTCCCCCTCGTCCTTGCTTGTCAAAATAATGGGGAGTATGCACAACGGAAGCAATAGTTGATGGCAAGATAGAGCAACATATATAGAGAGAGCAAGAACACAAGATGTATAGAAAGCTTCTATATTACCTTCTATTTCAATGACTCCAAAGTTGGCTTAACCTTCACCCTTATGTGTTGGTTATGTTGTGTTACAAAAAGTGAAGCCTCTTGCCCTTTATATAGGGTTCACCAACAGCTAGGGTTGGGCCAACCCTAAATCCCTTTTCCACCCACATGCCCACTTTATTTGGGGTTGTAACACGCGGAAGCTCTGGGCGTCTTCTTTCAACCCTAAACACCATCTAGAACATGCTGATGCAAAAAAACGCAAACAGAAAGGAGAGTAGAGAGAGAGAGAGAGAGAGAGATGCTGGAAATTCAGTATATTTCATGTAGTACAAAAAGGTACTCTAGATCTACAGCCCATCTACAGCTCTAGGCTGCCTTCCTGAAAAGGTGGAACACACCAAAACAGTCCTACTACTGGGACCCATTCCCTAGTGGAATGAATGATTACAATAATGAGCACTTGTGCCTATTTATAGCCCCTTTGGACCATAGGAGTGCTGGCCAACTGCTGGTCGGCCAGCCGACTAGCATCTTCTTCATAATACTTTGATGCCCCTGCAGCCACCTTGCCCTCTGGTACAACCGACAGCTCTTTGTCTCAGCCGACAGTACCCAAGTCCTTCTCCAAGTCCACTAATGCCACTTCTACACCTTATGCTCCAACTTCTCGTTCTTATCATCTTTTTCTGGCTGCCCCTTCTCGACTAGTGTCAAGATATGTCCATGGGCAAACATGCACATGACATCCACCCTAGCCCCTTTTCCTAAAAGCAAACCCTAACTATCTACACAATGATCTAGCATCAGTACCATACCAGATACACACAATCACTGACATCATTCCAGAGGGAGACTCACAGCGCGGACTGGCACTGTTTCATGTGCAGGACAGTGCACACCTGACCTCGGACTCATGTGCAAGACAATGCACACTTGACCTCGGACGACTGGGATGGATCCCTGGCTGACTCGTCCCGGACTGGGCTCACATGGGACCAGTTTACCATCCTAGGTCCTGCACCTTCTCTACAGATATGTCCACCATGGGACAATGCCAAACATGGAACAAGGTGAGCATTGGACATACAAGAACAAAATGACCCCCTCTCAACCATAGGATGACGAGGTAGGTAGCCTTTATAAATTAGGCTTTTACAAAAGTGACGAGTTATAGAGAAATGTGGTTCACTCCCAATTCTAGCAAACATGCTTCACTCCTCAACTAGAAGAGTTGCTTATCATGTGAGGAACTTCCAAAATTCCCTTCAACCTTAGTAACATCTTTGGTACCTTCTCTTCCATAGTGACTTCATGCACCACCCTTGTTGCTCCTTCGCTTTGATGAAACCATCTTCTTGCAAAAGACAATCTTCAAGTTAGATTTGGACGTACCATTCGTCATTACATTGGCTTCATTGGTTGCATCTTCGTGCTTCTCCAATCCTTTCTCGTGGTAGACACGCTTCATGCGTACATGTCTCCTTCCAATCAAGCTAGCTTCCTTAGTCCAGCTGCCACATGTCACGTGCATCCCGCACTTGGCAGCCATGTAGACATTTCTGTACAGAAGGTGCAGGACCTGGGATGGTGAACTGGTCCCATGTGAGTCCAGTTCGGGACGAGTCAGCCAGGGATCCATCTCAGTCGTCCGAGGTCAGGTGTGCATTGTCCTGCACATGAGTCCAAGGTCAGGTGTGCACTGTCCTGCACATGAAACAGTGCCAGTCCGCGCTATGAGTCTCCCTGATGTCAGTGGTTCTGTGTATCTGGTATGGTACCGGAAGCCAGATCACTAAGTAGATAGTGGTTGGTTAGGACAAGGGGCCAGCCCATAGGGCTACCCCGGATCTTAGTGTGGGCATGGGAATGGTGTAGAACCACCCCCATGAGGGCCAGGAAGGCCCAGGCTGAACCCACCAGCCATGGAGGGGCTGTAGGACAGCCCTAGGGCAAGCTAAAGGCAAAATTCAGGAGAAAACAGCCTTTGCATGGCTGTAGGACAGGTATGGGGCAGCCCATACAGGCTGCCCAGCCCTCTTGAGGTTTGCAGAAGTTGTGCCCAGCCCTTTAGAATCAGGCGCATCACTTTCAGCCTGTTAGGAAAAAAAGGCAGCATTTTTTGGGATTTAATTCAGCATTTATTGCTGAATTTCTGGTCGTGGGAGTACTTGATGCTGGCCGACTGCTTTAATGCTGGCCGACTGCTCATGATTGGGTAGTATAAATTGTGGAGGCCACAATCCCAATTGCTCATCTCATTATTCACCAAGAGCTCAAGCAAATCAAGGGCTAGACAAGCCAAGGGAATTGCTAAGCAAAGGGGTGGAGAACTGAAGGTCAAGGGCAGGGATTTTCCAGCCAAGAAAAGGTCCAAGATTGCTGTATTTTCTTTCAGATTTCTCATCATTCTAATAAAGCAAATACACCATCCGTGGTGGGGGCCCTACAGAGGGTAATTGGGACCCAATACTATGTCCTCTCCACCTCTCCCTCTCTCTCTCTATTTTCTGCACTTCTCCTTTCAGTTTGTGTGTTAATTTCCGTCGCGAAAAGAGTGCTGAATTCTGAGTATTGAAGTTACCGATTCTTCTCCGAAGCTTCCGCATATTACAGTGGTATCAGAGCCTATTTCAAGTACAAAGATTCAGCAAAGAAACCAGAATTTTTTCTCGCTCGTGTGATTGGTTTTTAGACGCCGGTGGACTACCCCTTTCGGAGTGACTCCTGTCCCTCGAAGGACGGTCGGTTTTTAGCCTCCGGAAGCCTCCCACACAGATAGTGGATGGTCAGATTGCGTTCCGGAAAGGAATTGCATTTTCCTGCTATGGCGAGCTTCGACGGACGAGAGAGACCAAGAACCATGGGACCAGAGTGCACCAAGCAGCCCAGCTAGGGCACCAGGCTTGAGTGTCACAGACATGTTCCAGCACATGATGCGAGCAATCGCAGAACAGACAACCAAGTTGGGTGAGCAGCAGGCGCAGATCTTGGCTCTGGAGGAGCGTACCCGCTCTCCAGCGTCGTGTTTTCCATCTCCTCCTCCCTCTCCTTCCATATCCCAGATACCAGATCCTCGACACAAGGACCCTCTCGCGGGGTCACAGCCGCAGCCAAGCTCTTTGCTTGAGTTGCAGATGCGTGCATTGGAGATCCGACAACGAGAAGACGAAGCCATGCCATGCATGGAACACGAGCGTTACCTCAAAGCATTGGACGCCAAATTAACACCGACAGCGCCCTCGAATCATTTTCCCGAGAAAATGAACTTCAGTAAGTATAATGGTAAACTCGATCCCACAACTCTTTATTCATGGTTACATCAATTTGAAGCTTACTTTGCCGCACTTAGGAAAACAGATACTGACAGAGTGATCTTAGCGAGTTGGTACTTGGAAGGTGAGGCCATTCCTTGGTGGACTCAGTGGGCTCATGCCCACACCAGAGCAGGTATGGCAACTTATGTGTGGGACGAGTTTGTCCGCGACCTTAAGCAGCGGTTTCTACCGCCCCACTACCTTGAGCGACTCGAAGATGAGTTCAGGGGAGCGCGTCAAAACGCGCAACCAGGCAGTTTTTGTATAGCCTGGACACGCAAATCCAATGACAGGTGCGTATGTTTAGGCCAACGACCTTTGAAGACGGACTCTCCCTTGCGCAGAGTGCAGAAATGAAACATAATGGTGGCAAGCCCAAGACTTCCCAGCCGGCTTCTCCCAGGGCTAACGCCTCGGGGGGCAAAAGCCAGAACCAGACAGGGTCTTTCCCAGGACAGAGCCCGGGAGCCTCTGGCTCCAAGAACTCGAACAATGCGTCTAAGCTTACTCCAGACCAAAAAGTGGAGGCAGGCAAGACAGGTGGCAAGTTAAGTGCTAAGGAACTTTCTCAGTACAAGGAGGAGGGTAGATGTTTCTTTTGTCATACAAAAGGACATACTTCTCGGGATTGTCCGAAGAAGCCTCCAAAGCCCTCCGCCGCCGCCACAGCTTCCGTGGTGAGCTCCGCTCCCACACAAACCCCAGCGGCTACCCCTAGTTCTTCAAACCCAGGTGCTTCTGTTGGAGCAATTATTAGCCGGGAGCTCGAAGATAAGCAGAAGGGCGCCCATGACCAGGAGTATGAGCGCAACGAATTGCTCAAGTCCTTTGGCTACATAATGGCCAGAGAGTCGTTGTCTTGTTTAATAGCGGCAGCACGGAGGATGTGGTCACAGAACAGGCCGCTAGGCGTGCTCGTTTCGAGCTGACTTCGGTGGACAAACAGGTTGAGGGTTTTAGCACAGGCATGACAACGAGCGTCAAGTATGAAGCTCTAGGTGCTAAGTTAGTGATTCAAGGCATAGAGTTTGTGCGTGATTTTATGGTTACCCCTCTTGTAGGAGCAGACATAATTTTGGGTATTCAGTGGTTTCACAAGTTTCTTCCTGATGTCAAGTGGGACAAGCACACGTTCCAGATCAATCGGAATGTGTTAAACGTCCCAGTGACCATTAAGTGTGAGCCAGGAATTCCGAACTTTCCGCTCATAAACCACTTACAAGCTAAGCGAGCAGTCAGGAAAGGCGCACTGTGTGCGATGATTTACATCCAGACAGCCCAGACGGTGGCCAATGCTTCCAAGAAGTACTCGGTTCTCCATGAAAAGTTCCAAAAGATTTTTATTCGGGACAGCCTCCCTCCCCAGCTCCCTCCGTCCAGACCGGAGGATCACAGGATTGACCTCCTCCTAGGCTCGGAACCCCCGAGCAAGTTTCCGTATCGCCTTTCCAAGGCAATGGAATCGCAGTTGGACCGCCAACTCCAAGAATTGTTGCAATCTGGCTTCATTTGCCCCAGCGTACTCAACAAGCTGACTATCAAGAGCAGATTCCCGATGCCTCGAATTGATTATATTCTCGAGAGGCTGAATGGAGCAAAGGTGTTCTCAAAACTGGATTTAAAGAGGGTACCACCAGGTGCGGATTGTGGAGGGGGACATCCCCAAGACAGCCTTCCGTATAGAACGGGCCCACTATGAATTTGTGGTCATGCCATTTGGCTTGACGAACGCCCCAGCTACATTTAACCGCATGATGATGCATGTTTTCCAGGATCTGATTGGAAAGTGTGTGTTCATATTTCTGGACGACACACTCATATTTTTAGCTACGGTTGAGCAACATGACATTGATGTGGAGAAAGTCCTTAAGTTGCTGGAAAGCAACGAGCTCTACGTCAATGAAAAGAAGTCAGAATTTTATTTGTTCCAGGTGCATTACTTGGGATATGTAATTAGTGCTGAAGACATTCGACTTGATCCGGCTAAAGTGGCCGAGATTGTCAACTGGGAAGTACCTCAGACAGCCTATGACATTAGATCATTTGCGGATATATGCCAGGCATATTCCACCCACATCGACAAGTTTTCTGACCTCTCGGCAAATCTCACCGATCTGCTAAAGGGAGTGAAAACACGAAGGCAAAAGATTCGAATGACTCCACGAGCGTTGGAGGCATTCCAGAACCTCAAGGTGGCTTTATCAGAAGCACCTTGTTTAGCACTTGCCTCGTGGAACGATCCTTTTCAGGTGATCACTGATGCGAGTAACATCGCAATTGGAGGTGTATTGCAACAGAATGGTCATCCAGTAGCTTACATGTCCCGTAAGTTACTGCCCGCCGAGAAGAACTACTCAGTCTATGATCGTGAACTCCTGCAGTTATACAGGCCTTGAAACATTGGAAACATTTCCTGTATGGCCGTGATTTCGAGGTTCGCACTGACCATCGAGTGATCGACAACACCGCTGGAGTCAGATATTCCAGCAGTTCGGTGGTATGATTGAGTACCTTCCAGGAAAGGCCAATCCAATGGCCGACGCTTTGAGCAGGAAGGGACAAGTGTCTACGATTCAGACCACTAGACTTGACCTTGTTGGTACAGGACTAGAGGACATGAAGCACACGTACGCAGATTCCGAGGAATTCGGTACTCAATGGGAACAGGCATTGGATGCCACAGGACCATGCCATTTTCTGATACGCGATGGTTGGCTTTTCTACAAAGGCCGACTATGTGTCATGAAGTCGTTCAGGGCAGCTCTTCTCCATGATGCCCATGACGCCATTATAGGTGGTCATAGGGGCATGAATTCGACTCTGGAGAAATTAGAACGGCAATACTATTGGCCAAAGATGAGGCGTGATGTGTTTACATATGTACAACACTGTGACATTTGTCAAAAGGTGAAAGCTCCTCATGGAAAGAAGATAGGGATGTTACAGCCCTTGCCAAATCCTAAGGGTCCTTTCCAGGACATTTCGATGGACTTTGTCACAAATCTGCCTCCCAGTCCGAGTAAGCGTAATACGCAGTGCTTAACTATTGTTGATAGGTTTAGCAAATTTGTTATGCTTATTCCTTGCAGGGCCAAGGTGACCGCCGAGGATGTTGCCCAGTTATTCATTCGGCATTGGTACCCGATTGGCGGGATTCCTAGAACCATAGTGTTAGACCGAGATGCCAAGTTTACCAGTCATTTTTGGAGGGCATTGTTTGATAATTTTGATACTAAGTTGAATTTTTCCAGTGCATTCCACCCACAGACAGATGGCAAGACAGAGATCATAGTGACATGGGACGGGGGGAACGGACCCTAGGGACGGGGAACGCCTGGGACGGGGGCGGGACGTCCGCGGGACGGAGGGACGGGGACGGCAGCCAGACAGCGGAACGGGGACGCCGGGAACGCGTTCCGGGAACGGCGTTCCCTGTCCGTACGGGGACGGTCAAACTGACCGTTGGCGCATTTTTTGACCATTGGCGGGGCTTCAACGGCTGTCTCTCCTAGCCGTTTGGTGATGCGCAACTCCTCCTCAAGGCTCAAGCTCTCCCACATGGCTCCCCATCTTCTATTTAAGAGACCTCCATGCTCTCCTCAAGCCATCTCCTCTCCAAGCTCTCCCTCTCCAAGACCCAAGGCTCAAGGCTCAAGCTCTCCCTCTCCAAGCTCTCCTTCTCCAACATCCAAGCTCTCCCTCTCCAAGCTCACCCTCTTCAAGCTCTCCTTCTCCAACATCCAAGCTCTCCCTCTCCAAGCTCACCCTCTCCATTGTCCAAGCTCTCCTTCTCCAACATCTCCATCCCAATTCTCCATCTTGACTCTTTCTCAAGCTCTACCATCCATCTCAAGCTCTACTCTAGTCTCTATCACTATGGCATCCTCTTCTCAAACCCCTTCCTCTCCTCAACCCGGGTCCGCCGCCGCCTCCACCACTTCAACACCCGCTCCATCACGAAGAAGGAGGCCCGCCGTACATCGATGGAGTTGGTGGGATGAGGTAGAGTGCTCGCAATACGGTCAAGGGGGTGGTTCAAGACCATGGGTATGTAAGCTTTGCGGCTACAAGCGAACCGGCGGTGCCCACAAAGTGCGTGCTCACTTCTTGCATGAGCCCGGCAACGAAGTGCAATTTTGCAAGGAGGTTTCGGCCGAGAAGAAGAAGGAGCTCCTTGAAAAGCTTGTGGTTTATGAGGCGGCCGAGTTGGCAAAACGCAATCCTCAAGTGGCCGTCGACCCCACATCCTTTGTGAGGACATCAACGCCGCATGTACCTCGTTCATCAAGAGAGGCATCCGCTTCCCGGGGACGCCAAAGTACTCTTGATGAGAATTGGAACCCTCAATTGAAAGAGGTGGACATGGCGGTGGCACGATTCTTCTTTCATGACCACATAGCATTTCGGGCGGCACGGTAAGTCCTTGGCACTATGCTCATGTACTATTCAAAATTCAAATATCATGCTCTAAACTTTAAAGTTTAAAGACTAAAACTTAAAAGACTAAATGATGGTAAAAATCTGAATTTTGTTTGTGTTTTGCATATGGTGTTTTGGATAGATCTCCATACTTTCGGGCCATGTGCAAATTGATAGGGAGTATGGACCCTCTTATGTTCCCCCCTCTTCGGAGACCATCCGCACCTCTCTCCTTGACAAGGAGAAGGCAAGCGTGGAGGTGGCGGCCAACCACATGAAAGAGCAATGGGCTGAAAATGGTGTTACCCTCGTCATTGATGGGTGGAGTGACACTAGAAAGCGCTCCATCCATGGAGTTGTTGCCTACTCACGAGGGGAGACATACTTTGTCGACTCCCATGATGCTTCCGGGACGGGGAAGAGTGCCGAGATACTTGCTGCGGAGTGGGCAACAACACTAGAGACGGTGGGGGCGGAGAATGTCATTGCCATATGTGCGGATGGAGAACCGGCAAATAGGGCGGCGGGGACAATTCTCCATGCAACTTATCCTCGCATCACCGTGTGCTTTTGCATGGCCCATTGCCTCAACAACCTTATCAAAGACATAGGGGCCTTGGATTGGGTTGCACCTGTCATTGAGGGTGCCAACAAAATAGTGACCTTTGTCCTCAACCATCACAGGGTGCAGCACGAGTTTTCCAAGAAGTCAAGCCTCTCTCTTCTTAAGTATTCCGAGACGAGGTTTGCATTCAACTTTCTCATGCTAGGCCGCTTGTGTACATGTAGCGGGGCATTGAGGGGACTCTTCCTCAGTGATGAGTTTGCACGCACTTCAGAGGCTTCCACGACGGTCGGCAAATTTTGCAGGGAAAGGGCGGATGATGCGGCATGGTGGGAGGAGGCCAAGGCGCTTGTGGAGATGGTGCAACCGATTATTGATCTCCTTAGGGTGGTGGATTCCACTCAACCATGCATTGGCAAAGTGTACGAGGCAATGGATCGCATGACAGAGAAGCTAAAAGCAATGTTCAAAGTCAAGCCTCACTATAAACAGGTCAAATCCCTATGTTTGAAAAGGTGGCAAGCCTACCACTCTCCCCTCCATGCTGCTGCCTACATTGTTGATCCTGAGTTTCAAGGCAAAGGGCAACACAAGGACAAAGAGGTGAGCAAAGGCCTTCGACAAACCTTGGATCGCCTTTACACTAGTGAGGAGGATCGCCGCACAATCAAGGACCAATTGCAGATTTATAGAGAGAAGCGGGGGGCTTTTGGTTTGGCAGATGCACAGGCGGACCGCTTCAAGGTAGGGTCTGCACTTTGGTGGGAGGATTATGGTGCGGAAACTCCAAAGTTGCAGGAATTTGCTGTGCGTGTACTCTCATAGGCTTGCAGTAGCAGTTGCCTAGAGCAACTCTGGTCAGTTTATAGCCACATTGCCTCTAAGAAGAGGAACCGCCTTGGTGTACAGCGTGCAAATGATTTGGTGTTTGTCAGTGCCAACTTGCGAATGCTTTGCAAGGGCTTGACAAAGAAGGCAGATCCTTTCACCGAATGGGAGCAGGCACAGCAGGACCCACATCTCTCTGATCAGCAGAGGGCCGGGATTTTAGAGGAGCTTGAGGTTGTGCCCGAGGCATTGTCCCCCCCACCTCCCCCTCCCCTCCCACTTGAGGACCAGCCTATGGAGGACTTCACCGAGGAGGTCACGATTGATCTTCACCCTTTTCAGCCTCTTGCCTAGTCTCTTGAGTCTTGTATCTTGGCACTTAGTCATTTTGCCTTGAGTGTACACCCTCCTTGGGCCTTTCATTATGCCATTTGGCATTTTTGTTTAGATTGATCATTGTACACTCACTTTTGTTTATCACGCCATCGGCGCCCCATTATAGTTTTTTGCTAATACGACTATGCATTTCTCCTCTTTTTGGTGCAATTTTGTGCTTAATGTCTTGGTTTCTAATTGTAAATCAAGTGTGTTAAAAAAATTTGCAAAAAAACAATCGTTTTCATATTGCCGTTTTTTCCACCGTCCCCGGGACGGCCTTTTGCCCCGTTCCCGTCCCGTTCCCCGTCCCCGTCCCCGTTCCCGTTCCCCGTCCCATGTTTCTATGACAGAGATATACAACCAGTTGGCCTTTGATGTGCTGAAGTGTTATGTCCACGATCAGCAAGGTAAGTGGGAATCGTATTTGCCTTTAGTTCAAGCTGTTTTGAATGACTCTTTTTCTTCAGCTATTGGCAGGACTCCATATGAGGCAACATTTGGAAGACCTTTCCAGTCGTTGTTAATCAGGACTTCGTCTTCAGTACCAGAGGCGAACAGAGTGACGGAGTCTTACCAGGAGATCTTAGAGTCAGTAAAAGACAGATTGGCTAAAGCGCAAGAGGCCTACACTCGATAGGCCAACAAAGACCGAAGGGATATGAAGTTTTCGGAAGGGGATTGGGTTTATCTTCGGATTATGAAGCAAAGACTGAAACAGGTGGGCAAGCGATGCCCAAAGTTGTCTTTCAGGAGCTTCGGACCATTTCCCATCCAGAAAAAGATTAATGAGGTGTCTATGCAGTTAAAGCTACCTCCGGTTGGACTATGCACGATGTATTTCATGTCAGTTGGTTAAAGCCATATGCAGGTCCACCCCCTTCAAAGGTCAAAGACGAAGCGGAACCAGACATTGTGGATGAAGCAGAAGTAATGATTCCTGAACAGATCCTTCTGCACCGTTTCAAGCATGGCTCAGGCCGAAGACTACGACAGTTCCTCACGAAGTTTCAGGACCGAGGAACTCATGAAGCGGTATGGCTCGACAAAGAGTTCTTCGAAGACTATCCGGCATTATTGACGGATTATTTGGAGGCTATGCAGCTTCCGTCAAGTTAAGCAGAACGGGATGTCACGTGCATCCCGCACTTGGATGCCACGTAGACATTTTTGTACAGAAGGTGCAAGACCTGGGATGGTGAATTGGTCCCATGTGAGCCCAGTCCGGGACGAGTCAACCAGGGATCCATCTCAGTCGTCCGAGGTCAGGTGTGCATTGTCCTGCACATGAGTCCAAGGTCAGGTGTGCACTGTCCTGCACATGAAACAGTGCCAGTCCGCGCTATGAGTCTCCCTCTAGAATGATGTCAGTGGTTCTGTGTATCTAGTATGGTACCGGATGCCAGATCAATGAGTAGATAGTGGTTAGGACAAGGGGCCAGCCCATAGGGCTACCCCGGATCTTAGTGTGGGCATGGGAATGGTGTAGAACCACCCCCATGAGGGCCAGCAAGGCCCAAGCTAAACCCACCAGCCATGGAGGGGCTGTAGGACAGCCCTAGGGCAAGCTAAAGGCAAAATTCAGGAGAAAACAGCCTTTGCATGGCTGTAGGGCACGTATGGGGCAGCCCATACAGGCTGCCCAGCCCTCTTGAGGTTTGCAAAAGCTGTGCCCAGCCCTTTAGAATCAGGCGCATCACTTTCAGCCTGTTAGGAAAAAAAGGCAGCATTTTTTGGGATTTAATTCAGCATTTATTGCTGAATTTCTGGTCGTGGGAGTACTTGATGCTGGCCGACTGCTTTAATGCTGGCCGATTGCTCATGATTGGGTAGTATAAATAGTGGAGGCCACAATCCCAATTGTTCATCTCATTATTCACCAAGAGCTCAAGCAAATCAAGGGCTAGACAAGCCAAGGGAATTGCTAAGCAAAGGGGTGGAGAACTGAAGGTCAAGGGCAGGGATTTTCCAACCAAGAAAAGGTCCAAGATTGCTGTATTTTCTTTCAGATTTCTCATCATTCTAATAAAGCAAATACACCATCTGTGGTGGGGGCCCTATAGAGGGTAACTGGGACCCAATACTGTGTCCTCTCCACCTCTCCCTCTCTCTCTCTATTTTCTGCACTGCTCCTTTCAATTTGTGCGTTAATTTCCGTCACGAAAAGAGTGCTGAATTCTGAGTATTGAAGTTACCGATTCTTCTCCGAAGCTTCCGCATAATACACCACATAGACTAACACAAGGCTGCCACCCATGTTTCAATAGCTTATGCATGTGCTTCTCAATATGCTTCTTGCTTCCACCTTCCCCTTCATCACGATGCATAAATACATACACCAATGTGAACATTGATTTAGGAGAGGTCTTACCACTTGTTTATCAACACAAGGGCAGTGTCTAACTCCGTTTACAAGGCAGAAAATAATTCAAGGTTGATTTGATGAACAAAGAGCACTTCTTGATTTCGATAAACAAGAGCCCTCTTGAATCTCCTTGGAAAACAAAGTTGAGAAAACCTTTGTAGAAAGGTTTAAAGACATTATAAAGAAGCGTTCCAAGGGTATGTTGGATAAAGAAAGGTTTTTTTTATTAAAAAAAACTTACCAAAAAAAAAGCGCTTTTTTAAAAAAATGCAGATCTGAAAAAAAACGTTGCACCACCTACAACGTTTGTTGAGCGTTGTTGAAGGTTGCTTATTTCTAATGCACAGAAGAGATGATGTCGATGCTTGCAACAGTGGGTGAGCACGACTGTTGATACAACGAACGAATGGTGCATGTGTTGTCGTCGCCGTCGACGGACTGCAACAGAGGTTGTCGCTCGCTGTGGAGATGGTGTTGTAGGTGTTGATTGCGTTTCTATTAACGTTGTTGCTTAGTGAGGAGAACTGCCGCTGCAGAGGCTCGTTAACGGATGTTCTCCAGTGAGGAAGCACTGCCGTTGAGATGGATAGCACTGCAGTCGACGTTGCCTCCAAAACTTGTGTTATGCCCACACAACAAGCCAAGGTTGCGTTTTGACTGAGGCAAACTCTTGTTGCTTGCTGTCGTCCGCCAGTTGTTGGTGCATTTTGGGTTGATATGCCTCCAGCGAGCTTCTCACCATGCACACACTTCTGAGCTCTTCTTCTCTTGAGGCTCCTTGCTTTGCTCTAGTAAGCTTCTATGCTTGCGTTCTCGACCTCCTCTTGCGTTTTTGATGTTGGATGCTGCTAAAGGTTGGGTTTTCCAGATTTGAGGCCTTCTATGACCTCTCCTCCTTCCACAAGCCTTTCCACATGCAAGCCAACACAAAAACCACCAAACCCCAAAACATGAATTTCTTGCTCAAAGAACTATACCTTGATTGATGTTCTTTTTATGAATCTCCTCTTTGATGAAGCTCTTTTGTTGCCTTACTTCTTGACACCTTTTTGCTTCTCACCTTCTTCTACCACCGTCCTTCTTGATGAGGATGTGAATGGCTTATGATAGTGAGAGAGAAAGAAAAGGGGATTGAAGGGGAGCTTAGCCTTTGCAAGGCTCTGATACCATGTCAAAATAATGGGGAGTATGCACAACGGAAGCAATAGTTGATGGCAAGATAGAGCAACATATATGAGAGAGAGCAAGAACACAAGATGTATAGAAAGCTTCTATATTACCTTCTATTTCAGCCACTCCAAAGTTGGCTTAACCTTCACCCTCATGTGTTGGTTGTGTTGTGTTACAAAAAGTGAAGCCTCCTGCCCTTTATATAGGGTTCACCAAGGGCTAGGGTTGGGCCAACCCTAAATCCCTTTTCCACCCACATGCCCACTTTATTTGGGGTGTGTTCACACCTACATGACCTCTTTCTCTCACCCTTTATTATTTGTACATCATATATTTTAACACTGCTCGCCTGTGCCCTCCGCCCCTCCTCTTCGCTTCACTGCGCCTCCCCCCCCTGTCCTCTTCTGCCCCAGTGTTTCTTCCCCCCCCCCCCCCCCCCCCCTCGCCGCCCTCCTCTGTCGGAATACGCAAAGGATATGAGACAAACTGCTGAGAGCACAACGTAGCAAGACACCAACATGAAGATGAGAAAACGCAAGAGAACCTCCAACAAGAAAAACGTTGAACTGTGTGGAAGAGAAAATGCAGAAAAGAGAGAGTGTGGCTGTATGAACTCTGCACTATATACAATAGATCCAATACAATACCCCAAGACAGAAAGTGGGGGGACAAGGGGCCATTTTATATGGCCCCAGGCTACTGGTCGGCCAGTCCAAAACAGGCCGATAGTAGCCCATATGCTCACAACCAGCAGATGGAGTGCTCACGACCAGCAACACCCTGGTCAGCCAGGTCTCAGCAGTCGGCCAGTTCTGCACATCAGGTCGGGTAGCAAACAAGCTAGTTGGCCAGCAATAGAATCAGCCGACAGCCCTAGGAAGAAAGAGGACAGATTTATGCCACCATTGAACATCAAGGGCAAAATCGTCAGTTCTCAATCCTTCAAACTCCACACCCAAGAAAATAGGAAAAAATACATGGAGAGTGAGAAAAAATGGGGAAACACCAAAACTGGGTGGGCACACCCACAACAGAGGCCCTGGTGTAATATACGGATAGGAGATGACTGCTAACACCCCCTCTCGAGTCTCAGCTCCTGGATGTGGAACCAACCCCAGGGAGATGGAGTGCCGCCGGAGGATAGCCTTAGGTAGAGACCTCGTGAAGAGGTCCGCCGCATTGTCCTCCATCGAACAAAACTCTAACAAGATGTCATCAGCAAAAAACTTCTCACAAACAAAGTGACTCTGGATGACCGTGGGTTCCTTCTTTGGAAACCCAATCTCACCAAGTAACCTTTGCAACTGCACCACCTCGCAAGCAGCACCACAAGCAGCTCGGTACTTTGCCTCTGTAGATGACAAGGGAATAGTTGGCTGCCTCTTGCTGCTCCATGAAACAACTCCTGAGTTGAGGGTAAAACAATAGCCTAATGTAAATCTCCTCGTGTTTGGATCTCCTCCCCAATCTGAGTCACTCCAACTGTGGAGTCTAACTCCATGCATTGTCCCCCCTCGAGGATCACAGCAGAGTCCAAGATCCTTCGTACGCTGCAGAAACCGCAAGATCCGCGATCCTGCGTCCCAATGAGTCTTCAAAGGCGTCTACAGAAATGAGCTAAACAGCCCCACTGGGAATCTCAGGTCCAATCTGGTGTTCAACAACAAAATCAATGAGCCAAACCGCTTCCTAAATAAAGAGGCATAGTTCACCTGTAAAGGCTCCTCTGACTAATGAACGCAAGAATTGGAATGTTCTTGCCTACTGCTGCCAACATCTGGCAAGCCATCCACCAACTGGTCCCGGAAAGCATACTGCAACATATCCACTCTCAAGTGGTCATGACGAAACTACCACACATCACCAAATGGAGAACCTATAAGAGAGAGTGTTGGGAGTTTGTAAATCCCATTCTCCACTCCGCCTTCCCATACAACTTGGCTTGTCACTATCTTGGAGAGCAACAAAATGCTCCTCAAACTCCACCCGTACACCAGTCTTGCAAACCTCATGCACAGACAACAGATGAAAACCATAGTCACAAGGGACGAGGGACGGTAACAGGGGACGGGGATGGGGACGGGACGGGGGACGGCCATAAGTAGGGAACGAGGACGAGCGAGGGAACGGCACTCAAAAAATACTCTTTTTTTTTAGTTTTTCTACTCCACACTTATTCTACTTTGGAAGTACATCAAAATGAGCACAAATTTACACTAAAATGGTAAGCTTTTGAGTCATTAACAAAATACGCCAATCAAAGAGTGAAGGCATTGACGGTTGAGGAGGATGCTATGGTTGAAGATGGCTTGAGCCTTGAGCAATGAGAGAGAGAGAAATGAAATGAAATGAAATGTTATATTAAGTTGGAAGACTCAAGAGGCTTGAGAGAGAGAGAGAGAGAGAGAGAGAGAGAGTAGAGAGTAGAGTCTTGTGTGAGAGGCTTGGAAGTTGGAAGTTACTAAGTTAGAAGAAGAGGGACAGAGAGTAGAGAGAGTAGATACACTCATAGAGTGTAGCTTGAGGCTTGAGGCTTGAGGCTTGAGGCTTGAAAGCTGAGAGAGAGAGTTGCTTGAACTTTGAAAACTTAAAGGGGTGTGTGTGTGCTTGTAGCCTTGTAGCCTTGTTCTTATATAGCTATTAGATAGGCAAGAGAGAGGCAAGGGCAAGACGAGAGAGAGAGAGAGAGAGAGAGAGAGAGAGAGAGAGAGAGAGAGGCAAGGGCCAAGCCTCAAGGGCCAAGGGCCAAGGCTCCAAGGCTCAAGCCTAAAGGCCAAGCCTCAAGGCAAGAGAGAGGCAAGGGCCAAGGCCCAAGGCCCAAGCCTCAAAGGCTCAAGGCCTCGCCAAACGGCTAGAAACGGCCAAGGCAAATGGCTAGAAATGGCCAAAAAAAACCAGTCTGACTGCGCGCAACGGCTCCCAGCCGTCCCCGTTCCTACTGTCATCCCCCACAGCCATCCCCGTTCCTACTGCCGTCCCGTCCCTTGTGAGGGACCGACCGTCCCCTGCCATCCCCGTTGGCTGAACCATCCCGACCCGGCGTCCCTCCGTTCCAACAGTCCGTCCCTTCCGTCCCCTGGGTCTATGATGAAAACCAAGAGATGGGACAAAAAGAACCTGGGAGGAATGTTTCCCTCCTCTACCATCGAGAACGATCTCTAGCCTACCCTCACTGTGAATAGGTATAGTGGACTCGTCACCAATCAGGATGTGACCTGCGTGCCTCCAAAGATCCTATAATAACTCTCGGGAAGGAGTCATGTGCCTGGAAGCACCACTATCAAGAATCCAATCCCGAGTGTCCCTAGTGGGGAGTCCAACCACCTTCCTACTCAAAGAAGATGAAATGCCGGTGTCCATAATCTCCAAGTGAACAAAAGCTAGAGTCTTCACGGTTATCGCTAAGGAATCTTCACCCTTCTCGGTGATCCGCTTAGGACAGTTTCTCCAATAATGGCCTTTCTCGCCATAATTGTTACAGGTCCTCTTTGCCTTCAAGGCGTCACGATCCACGTTGGGCTCCTGCTCGAAAGACTTCTCCTGTGAAGACTTCCCTTTGCCCTTACTACAGCCTTGCGACCGCTGGCCAGTCAAGACCTCAAAATCTTGGCCCTATGGAGGGTTCGAAAAACGCTCTTCTTGGTCCAAGACCATAGGCACAAGCTCCTCCCATGTGATGGTGCTAAGCCTGCCCACTGGTGATCAAAGAAGAGTAAAATGCTGAGTATTGAGAGGTCAGATGAGACAGCAAAGTGATGGCCGTGTCCTCTGAAGATATCTCCTTCCTAGCCTAAAGAACCTCTTACTAAAGAGCTTGCAACTTCTTAATGTGCTCCTGCATCGTCGAAGACTTTGTAGGATCCATCACCCGCATCTAAACTTCCAAGGAGATCCGCTTCATGGGTGATACCCTGTTATACAGAGAAGCCAAATGCTGCCAAATCCCTCTGTCCAGCATCATATGTTTTATATGGTTGATCACCTGTGGTGTGCAATTAAGGAAGATGAAAGAACGCACACGGGCGTTGACACGATCCCACAACTGTGCCTGAGCCTCCCGTTCTTTCCTAGTAGAGTAACAACTCCCCGTCCTCCAACTCCGGCCGTGGAACACCAACAATAATGAAATCAGCCAAGTCATAAGACTCCAATACAGACTCCATCATTACCTTCCATATGCCGTAGTTAGTCCCGTCCAACTGTCGATCCACGGGGAACATGGGGAGAGTAGGTATCTTCACGTGCTTCTCAGCCATCTCAAGCAAGTCTCCCATCTTGGGGGAGTTACTTTGGTCTTGTGAAGGGAGGGTGCGTGGGAGAAAAGATGAAGAAGAGGTTGCAACTAATATGCAAGGTGATGGCCGCCTTCTACCCAATCTCCAAGTCCTGAACAGCCCAAGAGATCTCCAATCAGCACCAAAAAACCAGCAGTCCCGCAAGCTCTTCAAATCTCCCGTAAGCTCTAAGGTCTTCAAGAAACAGTCCCGCAAGCTCTCCAATGTCTCCAACCTTCAAGCCACTTGGGGCTCTGATACCATGTCGGAATACGCAGTGGATATGAGAAACTGCTGAGAGCACAATGTAGCAAGACACCAACATGAAGATGAGCAAACGCAAGAGAACCTCCAGCAGGAAAAATGCTGAACTGTGTGGAAGAGAAAACGCAGAAGAGGGAGAGAGTGGCTGTATGAACTCTGCATTATATACAATAGATCCGGTACAATACCCAATACAGAGAGTGTGGGGGGGCAAGGGGCTATTTTAAATGGCCCCAGGCTGCTGGTCGACCAGTCCAAAACAGGCCGACAGCAGCCCATATGCTCACGACCAGCAGATGGAGTGCTCACGACCAGCAACACCCTGGTTGGCTAGGTCTGCACATCAGGTCGGGTAGCAATCAAGCCAGTCAGCCAGCAACAGAATCAGCCGACAGCCCTCCCACACCCAAGAAAATGGGAAAAAACACATGGGAGACTGAGGAAAAATGGGGAAACACCAAAACTAGGCGGCCACACCCACAACAGAGGCCTTGATGTAATGTACAGACATCCCCCTTCCTTGCACATCTTCGCTTTTCTTCCCTACCCGCCTGCCCGCCCCCCTTCTGCGCGCCTGTCCGTCCCCCACCTGCGCCCTTGCCCACCCCCCTCCTGCGCCCTCTGTCCGCTCCCCTCTTGCGCACTCTGTCCAGCTCCCCCCTCCCCCAGCCCTTGCTCCCGCCTGCCCCCCCCCCCCTTTTTTCCATCTTCCCCCTCTTTGCCGGGGTTTCTGCCCCCTTGAGCCTGCCCCTTCTGGTCTTTCCCTCGGGAGAACTCCATGGCAAACGTCCCATCATCCCCGACCGAGGCCGCCGTTGCTTGCTTATCTTTTTTCCAAAGAGGACCTTCAAATCCTGGCCACAACTGTTGCAGCACTAGAGGCCTCCACCTGGTTTTCAAGATTGTCGGTGCCCCCCGCGTGGCCAACTTAGGGATCTTCTTCAAGCTAGCCTCCTAGGTGCACCTGCAAAGATTGTTCTAGACATTCATCCTTTGGGACGTGGCTACTACTAGGTTGAGTTCAACTTGCCACCGATGTCTGATGCAGCTAAGCCCCATTGCATTGCGTACGGCCCAAGCCTTCTTTGCACGGTGGCACCACGGCTTCGACCCGGCATCCGACCCTCTTGCTGAAGTTTCAGGCTTTCCCGTGATCGTCTGCATTCAAGGCCTCAGGAAGGAATACCTTCCTCTTCTTCCGGTGATAGGTGGTGCCATCGGGAGAGTAATGGAATCCCCCCCCCCAACCGCTGCCTTGGCCCTCGCACAAGCAGCCGGGATTCCATCTCTCCGCATCTGTGTTGCCTCGCCGGATTCTATGCCTCACACGATATCGATTCCTAGCCTTCGGGGCGACCCCATTTTACAAAGAGTGGAGTATTCCGGCCTTCCAGGCCAATTTTCATTTGCAGGCAAATGGGTCACCTAGCCAGAGCTTACGCTCAGCATCAGACTAGGAGACCGTCCCCGATGGTTCCCCCTCCTACTTCCCGCTCAGATCCTCACTAGGGGGCCAAGGGAGGAGCAGGTTCCCAGGCCGTGGAGCACCAGGCTCCGACCATGGATGACCCACCAGCTGGAGTGTGGCGGACAGTTGGCCCCCGCCTAAGTCGCCGGCCGAGCACCAGAGCTGAGCGTCGCCGTTGTGCGCGCCAGGCTGGCAACATGCAGGACGTTCGGTTCTATCAGAGGACCGTTTCACGCACTTATCACAGCACCCACCCAGACGGAGGGCCCCCTCCAATCACCCCCACAAACCCGATGTGGTGGTCGATTCCTCGTCGCAACTTCTCCTTTGGCCCTCAATGCCCAGTGGGGTAGGTTGACCCCACCCTCTCTTCGTCGAGCCTTCCCCAGCAGCCTTCCTCTCCAACGGATACCTCTCAGCAGCATCCCTCTCCAACCTCTCCGCCCTCCTGCTCCCCTCACCTCCTCCCCCCCTTCCCCCACCTTGGACTCCTCCTCCCCCCCTTCCCCCACCTTGGACTCTACCCGCAGTTGCTCTATTTTCCCCTTCCTCTACCTCCGTGCCTACCATCCACCACTCTAGAGCATTCCCGTCAACCCCCTACAACCCCTGATCCGGAGAGGAGACAGCCGGCGAGTTCCGTTCGTCACCTGATTCATCGTTTCTCAGAGCCGGTGGAGATGACCATTGTGGCCTCACCAATGAGGGCTCTCCCACCCGAGTCTCCAAGCGGGCCCCCAAGATCTTGCGATAGCCTATGGATTATAGTTTCTTCCGGTGTCTTCCGACGGAAGGGACTGATGGGTTCGAGGAGACTGTAGCCCCTTTCAGGTATATGTGGTCTCCCACCACTCCAGACCCTCTATGCCAGAGAATGGCGCGATGAGCTTCTCTTTCCCCTTGAGCGCAACCCCCAGAACAGAGTGGGACCCAGAGTCGGTGGCCGCTACCATTCAAGATCAGGCAGTCGAGCTATCGCATCATCTATAGGATCTCCGCATCACCGACAGGATCTCCACATCACTGACGTTCTTACTCATCTATGGCCTCTGACCAGGATGGAGCTTGGTGGATCACCCCACAGAGACCAGGGAGAGGAGATGGTGACCTCCAGCCTGGAGGTGCTGCTTTTTGTGTTCATGCGTACCTCTATCGCAATACCTCTCCCCCCTTCTTACAGATATCTCCATTGTGATTGATGGAGCACGGAGTATGCATACTCTCGCGCTCGGGCAGAGTGGCAATACATGGAGGGCAGGATCCATGCCCACTTGGTGCGACTTCGCACCAGGACAGATTACGACTATTCCCCGTCTAAGCCCGCACCCAAGACTCTTCGAGTGGAGCACAACTCCGATCGTTCCGCCTCACACAGAGATTGATATGAGGATTGTCTCATGGAACATTCAAGGCTTAGGGGAGCCTCAGTGCTTTCAGGGACGAGGCGTCCTTAGAGGAGAGCTGTAGCGAGCTATGGTGGGGGGACCTATCGACATTCTTTTCCTCCAGGAGTACCATCTTACTAAGGGGCATACCCGCCGTTGCGGGAAGATTCTACCAGGCACTTTTTGGTCTCCATCCTTCGGCCCTTCAAGGATGCAGGGATGAGTATGTCTCTCTGTCAGTGAGCAGCTTCTGCCATCTGTGACAGGATCGGGAGTCCTAGTTCCAGGACGTGCTCAGTGGGTTACCATTCTAATTGGGGAGGATAGTGTTGGCTTCCTCAACATTTATGCCCCGAATGCTGCTGCAGGTAGAGCTATCTTTTGGAGCACTGTCCGACAGGCCCTGCACCAGGCTGATTTTTGGTGCATGGGCGGTGACTTCAACATGATAGAGGCAATAGAGGACAGACTTGGAGGTGGCATGGCCACAGTTCACTTGAATGTGGATGCGCTGCGGCGAGCTTTCCGGCGCCAGATGGTGGTTGGCTTGCCAGATATTGGCAGCAGGCAAGGACGCTGTAGTTCTTGCATTCGTGGTAAGTAGCATAGGAAGAAGGCTTCCAGGCGGGCTTCGAAACCTTTGGAATTGGCACACATTGACTTGTGTGGACCTATGCAGACTGCATCCTTGGGAGGTTCTTTGTACTTTATGATGCTGCTTGATGATTGTTTCAAATTCACATGGGTTTATTTCCTTTCACAGAAGGACCAAGCTTTTGCTTGGTTCAAGTAGTGGCATGTGATGGTGGAGAAAGAGTCTAGCTTGTAAGTGAAGACTCTTCGGGCTGACAAAGGAGGATGTTTAACGTAAGAACAAGACTGTGGTGGAGATGGCGAGGATGATGTTGGAGCATCGTGATCTTCCTTGTCCGCTTTGGGGAGAGGCTGTGGCTACGGCAATCCATATCCTCAACCGTTCTCCGACGACTTCAGTATCGAACATGACTCCCTTTGAGGCATATTTTGGCAGGAAACCTGATGTCTCCCATTTCTGTGTGTTTGGGAGCGATGCATATGTTCACATTCCAAAGAAGCAAAGGGGGAAGCTCGACTCAAAGTCCCAAAAGCTTGTCTTTGTGGGTTATAACTCTCTTTCCAAGGGATACAAGTTGTATGATCTAGAGAGGAACGAGGTTGTTGTCAGCAGGGATGTGGTCTTTGATGAGCATGTTCGGTTTCCACTGTTGATGAGCCGCCACTTCTAGGAGACCCAGAAGATTCTGATGATTCTTAGTCGATCGTTCCAGCTGGACAACCTCAGTCAATTGAGGAGGTTGAGCCCGCAGTAGGAGATGAGTCCCCGCAGTAGCAGGAGGCTCCGCGTTCTGTTCGAGTACCCAGGTGGTTGGTGGACACCCTTCGGGAGTCAGGTGTCATGGAGCTTTCCTCCGAATGGACCACAGAGGACGGACCTCGAAGATCGCACAAAGTTCATGATAAAAGTCATTCAACGGAGCTTTTACAGGTAAACTATGCTTTGATGTCTCGTATCATGTGGGACAAAGAGCCCACTTCCATCAAGGAAGCCCTTGCACAGGATACTCGGCTAAGTCATCCTTCAGCTGCTATTGGCTACTTGGTACTTCCGTTGCCCCATTGGCCCCCTCCTTGGAAGTCTTCCCCTTGGCACCTGTGAGCATGATCTCATTGAAGGCAATGTGAAGACCACCTTCCATGGTCCCAATGGTGAAGAAAGAAAGAAACAAGAAGCCCATCCGCGCCCAGGCATTTGCCCCTGGGTAATGCCTTTACTGCCTCTACCAGCTCCTCTGAAGTGAAAGGGGTCAATAAGAAAGACCGAAGGGGGGGGGGAACCACCTCTCTCGTGTGCCTCCAGACTCTCTCCCGTGCATCCATCACTTGGGGGGATAATGGGACACCAATGAGAAGAGATTTGAAGAAATCCGTGGCGATGGCTCTCACATGTGGGGGATCAAAAACAATAGCTCCATCCTGGCCACGTAGCCTGCGAATACTGTCTCCCCTCATGTGGGGGCCAGCTATCTCAAAGAAGTCTCCAATAACTCTGTCACCGGCTTGAGCCCAGAATGAAGCCCTGGCATGGTATCTATACTCCACCCTCCTCTCCTCAATGGACCGAATCTTTGTGCAAGTGGCAAAGATCTGATCCGCCTATCCGATTGAGAGAAGCTAAGACTCCCAAGGCTACGCTCAAACTCTGGAAGATACTAAGGGTCCCGTCCCCTAAGAATCAATATCATCTCCTCCCATGCAGAATACTCCGCTCCTGACTAATACGAGACATCAGAGCATAGTTCACCTGGATAGGCTCCTCTGACTGACGAACGCAAGAATTGGAATGTTCCTGCCTACTGTTGCCAACATCCACCATCTGGTCTCGGAAAGCTTGTTGCAGCGTATCATGCAAGTGGTCATGATGAAATTGCCACACATCACCTAACTAAGAACCTGTAAGAGAGTGCTGAGAGTTTGTAGATCCCATTCTCCACTCCACCTTCCCATACAACCTGGCCTGTTGCTTGGTCTCAGAGAGCAACAAAATGCTCCTCAAACTCCACCCGTACACCAGTCTTGCAAACCTCATAAACTGACAACAGATGAAAACCAAGAGATGGGACAAAAAGAACATGGGATGAATGCTTCCCCCCTCTGCCATCGGGAACGATCTCTAACCTGCCCTCACTATGAATAGGGATAGTGGACTCGTCACCAATCAGGATGAGACCTGCCTGCCTTCGAAGATCCTGTAATAACTCCTGGGAAGGAGTCGTGTGCGTGGAAGCACCACTGTCTAGAATCTAGTCCCGAGTGTCCTTAAGCGGTGAGTCCAACCGCCTCCCTGCTCGAAGAAGATGAAACGCCGATGTCCATAATCTCCAAGTGCACAAAAGCCAGTGTCTTCACAGTTACTGCTAAGGAATCTGCACCCTGCTTGGTGCTCCGCTTAGGACATTTTCTCCAATAATGGCCTTTCTCACCACAATTGTTACAGGTCCTCTTTGCCTTCAAGGCGTCATGATCCACGTCGGGCTCTTGCTTGGAAGACTTCTCCTGTGAAGACTTCCCCTTGCCCTTATTGCGGCCTTGCGACCGCTAGCCAGTCAAGGCCTCAGAACCTCCGCCCTGTGGAGGGTTCGTAAAACACTCTTCCTGGTCCAAGACCATTGGCACAAGCTCCTCCCATGTGATGGTGCTGAGCCTGCCCTGGTGATCAAAGAGGAGTAGAAAGCTGAGTACTGAGAGGTCAGATGAGACAACAAAGTGATGGCCATGTCCTCTGAAGATATCTCCTTCCCAGTTCGAAGAACCTCCTGCTGACGAGCTTGTAACTTGTTGATGTGCTCCCGCATCGTTGAAGACTTTGTAGGATCCATCACCCACATCTGCACTTCCAAGGAGATGCGCTTCATGGGTGATACCCTATTATACAGAGAAGCCAAATGTTGCCAAATCTCTCTGGCCAGCGTCATATATGGTTAATCACCTATGGTGTGCAATTTAGGAAGATGAAAGAACACACGAGCATTGACACCATTCCACAACTGTGCCTGAGCCTCCCGTTCTTTCCTAGTAGAGGGTAACGACTCCCCGTCCTCCAACTCCGGCCATGGAACACCAACGATAATGAAATCAGCCAAGTCGTAAGACTCCATCATTACCTTCCATATGCCATAGTTGGTCCCGTCCAACTGTCGATCCACGGGGAATGTGAAGAGAGTAGGGATCTTCACATGCTTCTCAGCCATCTCAAGCAAGTCAACCATCTCGGGGGGGTTACTTTGGTCTTGTGAAGGGAGCGTGGGTGGGAAAAAAAATTAAGAAAAGACTGCAACTAATATGCAAGGTGGCTGTCCAACGATGATAGCCGCCTTCTACTCAATCTCCAAGTCCCGAACAGCCCAAGAAATCTCCAATCAGCACCAAAAAACCAATAGTCCCACAAGCTCTTCAAATCTCCAGCAAGCTCCAAGGTCTTCAAGAAACGATCCCGCAAGCTCTCCAAGCTTCAAGCCACCTGGGGCTCTGATACCATGGCGGAATACGTAGCGGATATGAGACAAACTGCTGAGAGCACAACGTAGCACGACACCAACAATGAAGATGAGCAAACGCAAGAGAGAACCACCAGCCTAGAAAACGTTGAACTGTGTGTGGAAGAGCAAACGCAAAAGAGAGAGAGAGTGAAGTTGTATGAACTCGGCACTATATACAAGATCTAGTACAATACCCAATACTATAACATGCAGTGGAAGTATTCGTAATTTGAGGATCCTGTCACACAAATGCTCACACCGTCTCTGTATCCTGAGTTTCGCGAGTTTAGCAATCCACTTTAAGACTTCAAACTTTAAGAGATTTGAGAGATGGGAACTGTACACCATATGGGGTCTCGAATTACGAACTGAAGGGCCCCCTATCCTATTATCGGAATAGTATTTGCTTTATTACTTTGAAGAGACTGACGGTGGGCTGATGATGAGCCAAACGCAAGATCTCTGAGGACCAAGAGTCGGGCTGAACTGCACATGGCTGTAGAAGCACCAATGATGACCAATCTCGAGCCTATGCACTCTTCCCAATGGATGTAGGAAGGCTGCAAATCTGAAGCTGAGAGAAGGGGCTGATTGGGACTGTTCTAGACTATGTATGAATGCTAAGTTTTACCTTCACCAAGTGGTAGTAGCAAAACGATGCATATGAGGGTGCTGAAAACTGTATGAATACTGAAAACGCAAGGGGTACTGAAGGCTGATTGCTGTAGATGCTGCGTTTTACTGTATGGAGGCTGAATTGCTCAAGCATTGATGCTCCTAGATGCTGATGAGGAAAACGCTGAAGGCTGATGTGCTGAATTCTGCAATCGCTTATGCTCCTTGTGTTGAAGGCTCCAAGCGTTGAGTGCTTCAAGGCTGATCATGATATGAATGAATAAATGGACTACATGCTCAGCTATTTATATGGACAAGGGATGCTGGTCGACTGGCTACAGAGCTGGCCGACTCCATTTGTCTTGGTAAAAATATATAAATGATGTAAAAATGCCCAATAAATGCTATAAATTATGGGAATAATACTAGATAAATTCTGATGAATGCAAGATGATATCTAAAGGCTTCTGCAATGGTCTAGATGTAGTGGATGAATGCTATGCATTATGCAAAGTGCTTTCTAATGCAAACCCTAAGGCTTCTACTGACTCTACATGCATGAATCTGGGCCTTTTCTCGGGCATATATCGGCCAAGTAGAACGTTTGATCCGAAACTTCTTGTGGGCCAAAAGTGATGGGAGGCCAGCCAGGGCCAAGGTGGCATGGAGAGTGATCATTCAGCCACGTAGCAAAGGGAGGCTTGGCCTTATCAATCCAGCTATACACAGCCGTGCCCTACTGGGCAAGTTGATTGTCAAAGGACTCCTATCCGGTGGTGCGCCTTGGAAGGATTTCCTCTTGGCCCGGATTTCAACCAGCACTCCGAGCCTTGGAGGCCCGTGGTTGCAAAGTACTAGATGGATCTTCACAAAGATGCGAGCCCATGGTTTTAGTCCTACCTTTGAGGACAGATTCGCAGCCAATCGGGATCATCTCAAGCCAGCCCTCAGGCATATTGTTCTAGCGGCCTCAAAGGAGCAGTTGTCACGTGCATCCCGCACTTGGATGCCACGTAGACATTTCTGTACAAAAGGTGCAGGACCTGGGATGGTGAACTGGTCCCATGTGAGCCCAGTCCGGACGAGTCAGCCAGGGATCCATCTCAGTCGTCCGAGGTCAGGTGTGCATTGTCCTGCACATGAGTCCAAGGTCAGGTGTGCACTGTCCTGCACATGAAGCAGTGCCAGTCCGCGTTGTGAGTCTCCCTCTGGAATGATGTCAGATGTTCTGTGTATCTGGTTTGCAACTGGATGCCAGACCTCTGTAGGCATGTAGGTTTGCATGTAGAGATGGGGCCAGCCCATAGGGCTACCCCAGTGCGAAGATTTGCACTTGCACTCTTAGTGTGGGCATGGGGGAGGTATAGAACCACCCCCAAGGGCCCAGGAGGGCCCAAGTTGTGCCCACCAGCCATGACATGGGCTGGAAGGGCTGTCGGCCAGCTCTAGAGCTTCTCGACAGGCAGCCGACAGGGATAAAAGCCCTATCCAGCAGGTCGGCCAGGTGTAGGGGCAGTCCCACACCCATGCGCAGATGCCCAGCAGCCTGGTGCTGTCCCAGAAAGCATGCGCAGAATGGCCAGCATTTATTAAAGTGTGAAAGCATTTTATTGAATAAGACCCAGTCGTGGAGCTTCATGAAGCTGGCCGACTGGATGCTGAAGGGAGTATAAATACTCCAGCCAATAATCATTGAAGTCATCTCATAATTCACCAAGTGCTCCAAGCAAACAAGGGCCAGGACAGCCAAGAAGTTGCTAACGCAAAGGGGTGAAGGACTGAAGGTCAAGGGCAGGATTTTCCAGCCAAGAAAAGGTCAAGTTTCTGTATTTGTTTTCAGATTTACATCATTCTAATAAAGCAAATACACCATCCGTGGTGGGGGCCCTACAGAGGGTAATTGGGACCCAATACTGTGTCCTCTCCATCTCCCCCTTCTCTCTCTATTTTCTGCACATCGTCTTTCAGTTTGTGCGTTAATTCCGTCGCGAAAAGAGTGCTGATTTCTGAGTTTTGAAGTACCGATCCTTCTCCAAAGCTTCCGCATATTACAGTGGTATCAGAGCTCACTTCAAGGACAAAGATTCAGCAAAGAAAACTAGAAAATTTTTTCGCTCGTGTGGTTGGTTTTTAGACGCCGGTGGACTACCCCTTTTGGAGTGACTCCTGTCCCTCGAAGGACGGTTGGTTTTTAGCCTCCGGAAGCCTCCGGAAGTCTCCCACACAGATAGTGGATGGTCAGATTGCGTTCCGGAAAGGAATTGCATTTTCCCACTATGGCGAGTTTCGGCGACAAGACAGAACCAGAACCATGGGACCAGAGTGCACCAGGCAGCCCAGCTAGGGCACCCGGCTTGAGTGTCACAGACATGTTCCAGCAGATGATGCGAGCAATCGCAGACCAGACAACCAAGTTGGATGAGCAGAAGGCGCGGATTTTGGCTCTGGAGGAGCGTTCTCGCTCTCCAACGTCGCGTTTTCCATCTCCTCCTCCCTCTCCTTCCGTATCCCAGATACCAGATCCTCGTCACAGGGACCCTCTCACGGGGTCACAGCCGCAGCCAAGCTCCTTGCTTGAGATGCAGATGCGTGCATTGGAGATTCGACAACGAGAAGACGATGCCATGCGACGAGTGGAACACGAGCGTTACCTCAGAGCTTTGGACGCCAGATTGACACCGGCGGCGCCCTCGAATCATTTTCCCGAGAAAATGAATTTCAGTAAGTATAATGGTAAACTCGATCCCACTACTCTGTATTCATGGTTACATCAATTTGAAGCTTACTTTGCCGCAGTTAGGAAAACAGATATTGACAAAGTGATCTTAGCTGGTTGGTACTTGGAAGGTGAGGCCATTCCTTGGTGGACTCAGTGGGCTCATGCCCACACCAGAGCAGGTATGGCAGCTTATGTGTGGGACGAGTTCGTCCGCGACCTTAAGTAGCGGTTTCTACCGCCCCACTACCTTGAGCGACTCGAAGACGAGTTCAGGGGAGCGCGTCAGAACGCGCAACCAGTCCTTCAGTTTGCCAATAAAATTTCGACCTTGTGTCTGCAATTAGGCTTATCTGATTCGGACAAGAAAGGGCAGTTTTTGTATGGCCTGGACACGCAAATCCAATGGGAGGTGCGTATGTTTAGGCCAGCCACCTTTGAGGACGCACTCTCGCTTGCGCAGAGTGCAAAAATGAAACACAATGGTGGCAAGCCCAAGACTTCCCAGCCGACTTCTCCCAAGGCTAACGCCTCGGGGGGCAAAAGCCAGAACCAGACGGGGTCTTCCCCAGGACAGAGCCCGGGAGCCTCTGGCTCCAAGAACTCGAACAATGCGTCTAAGCTTACTCCAGACCAGAAAGCGGAGGCAGGCAAGACAGGTGGCAAGTTGAGTGCTGAGGAGCTTGCTCAGTACAGGAAGGAGGGTAGATGTTTCTTTTGTCACACAAAAGGACATACTTCTCGAGATTGTCCGAAGAAGCCTCCAAAGGCCGCCGCCGCCGCAACCTCCACAACTTCCGTGCTGAGCACAGCTCCCACACAGACCCCAGCGGCTACCCCTAGTTCTTCAACCCCCGGTGCTTCAGTTGGAGCAATTATTAGCCGGGAGCTCGAAGATAAGCAGAAGGGCGCCCATGACCAGGAGTATGAGCGCAACGAATTGCTCAAGTCCTTTGGCTACATAGGTGGCCAGAGAGTCGTTGTCTTGTTTGACAGTGGCAGCACGGAGGATGTGATCACGGAAGAGGCCGCTAGGCGTGCCCGTTTCGAGCTGACTCCGGTGGACAAACAAGTTGAGGGTTTTAGCACAGGTATGACAACGAGCGTCAAGTATGAAGCTCTAGGTGCTAAGTTAGTGATTCAGGGCATAGAGTTTGTGCGTGACTTTATGGTTGCCCCTCTAGTAGGAGCAGACATAATTTTGGGTATCCAGTGGTTTCACAAGTTTCTTCCTGATGTCAAGTGGGACAAGCACACGTTCCAAATCGATCGGAATGTGTCAAACACCCCGGTGACCATTAAGTGTGAGCCAGGTATTCCAAACTTTCCGCTCATAAGCCACTTGCAGGCTAAGCGAGCAGTCAGGAAAGGCGCACAGTGTGCGATGATTTACATCCAGACAGCCCCGACGGTGGCCAGTGCTTCCGAGAAGTACTCGGTTCTCCATGAAAAGTTCCAGAAGATTTTTCTTCGAGACAGTCTCCCTCCCCAGCTCCCCCCGTCCACACCGGAGGATCACAAGATTGACCTCCTCCCAGGCTCAGAACCCCCGAGCAAGTTTCCGTATCGCCTTTCTAAGGCAATGGAATCGGAGTTGGACCGCCAACTCCAAGAATTGTTGCAAGCTGGCTTCATCCGCCCCAGCGTGTCGCCATTTGCAACACCGATCTTATTTGTCAAGAAGAAAGATGGGTCTTCTCGGTTGTGTGTCGATTATCGTGCACTCAACAAGCTGACTATCAAGAGCAGATTCCCGATGCCTCGAATTGACTATATTCTCGAGAGGCTGAATGGAGCTAAGGTGTTCTCCAAACTGGATTTAAAGAGTGGGTACCACCAGGTACGGATTGTAGAGGGGGACATCCCCAAGACAGCCTTCCGTACAGAACGGGCCGACTATGAATTTGTGGTTATGCCATTTGGATTGACGAACGCCCCAGCTACATTTAACCGCATCATGATGCGTATTTCCGGGAGTTGATTGGAGTGTGTGTGTTCATATTTCTGGACGACATACTCATATTTTCAGCTACAGTTGAGCAGCATGACATTGATGTGGAGAAAGTCCTTAAGTTGCTGGAAAGCAACGAGCTCTATGTCAATGAAAAGAAGTCAGAATTTTATCTGTTCCAGGTACATTACTTGGGATATATAATCAGTGCCGAAGGCATTCGACTTGATCCGGCTAAAGTGGCCGAGATTGTTAACTGGGAAGTACCTCAGACTGCTTATGACATTAGATCATTTGTGGGTATATGCCAGGCATATTCCACCCACGTTGACAAGTTTTCTGATCTCTCGGCAGACCTCACCGATCTGCTAAAGGGAGTGAAAACAAGGAGGCAAAAGATTCGAATGACTCCACGAGCGTTGGAGGCATTCCAGAACCTCAAGGTGGCTTTGTCAGAAGCGCCTTGTTTAGCCCTTGCCTCGTGGGACGAACCATTTCAGGTGATCACCGATGCGAGTAACATCGCAATTGGAGGTGTATTGCAACAGAATGGTCATCCAGTAGCTTACATGTCTCGTAAGTTACTGCCCGCCGAAAAGAACTACTCAGTCTATGATCGTGAACTCCTAGCAGTTATACATGCCATTTTCTGATACGCGATGGTTGGCTTTTCTACAAAGGCCGACTATGTGTCATGAAATCATTCCGGGCAGCTCTTCTCCATGATGCCCATGACGCCATTAACAGGTGGTCATAGGGGCATGAATTCGACTTTGGAGAAATTAGAACGGCAATACTATTGGCCAAAGATGAGACGTGATGTGTTTACATATGTACAACGCTGTGACATTTGTCAAAAGGTGAAAGCTCCTCGTGGAAAGAAGATAGGGTTGTTACAGCCTTTGCCAATTCCTGAGGGTCCTTTCCAGGACATTTCGATGGACTTTGTCACAAATCTGCCTCCCAGTCCGAGTAAGCGTAATACACAGTGTTTAACTATTGTTGATAGGTTCAGCAAATTTGTTATGCTTATTCCTTGCAGGGCCAATGTGACCGCCGAGGATGTTGCCCAACTATTCATTCGGCATTGGTACCCGATTGGCGGGATTCCTAGAACCATAGTGTCAGACCGAGATGCCAAGTTTACCCGTCATTTTTGGAGGGCATTGTTTGATAATCTTGGTACTACGTTGAATTTTTCTAGTGCATTCCACCCACAGACAGATGGCCAGACAGAGATATACAACCAGTTGGCCTTTGATGTGCTGAAGTGTTATGTCCACGATCAGCAAGGTAAGTGGGAATCGTTTTTGCCTTTAGTTCAAGCTGTTTTGAATGACTCTTTTTCTTCAGCTATTGGCAGGACTCCATATGAGGCAGCGTTTGGAAGGCCTTTCCAGTCGTTGTTAACCAGGACTTCGTCTTCAGTACCGGAGGCGAACAGAGTGACGGAGTCTTACCAGGAGATCCTAGAGTCCGTTAAAGACAGATTGGCTAAAGCGCAAGAGACCTACACTCGACAGGCCAATAAAGACCGAAGGGATATGATGTTTTCGGAAGGGGATTGGGTGTATCTTCGGATTATGAAGCAAAGATTGAAGCAAGTGGGCAAGCGATGCCCAAAGTTGTCTTTCAGGAGCTTCGGACCATTTCCCATCCGGAAAAAGATTAATGAGGTGTCTATGCAGTTAAAGCTACCTCCGAGTTGGACTATGCACGATGTATTTCATGTCAGTTGGTTAAAGCCATATGTAGGTCCACCCCCTTCAGAGGTCAAAGACGAAGCGGAACCAGACATTATTGATGAAGCAGAAGTAATGGTTCCAGAACAGATCCTTCTGCACCGTTTCAAGCATGGCTCAGGCCGAAGACTACGACAGTTTCTCACGAAGTTTCAGGACCGAGGAACTCATGAAGCGGTATGGCTCGACAAAGAATTTTTTGAAGACTATCCGGCATTATTGACGGATTATTTGGAGGCTATGCAGCTTCCGTCAAGTTAAGCAGAAGGGGATGTCACGTGCATCCCGCACTTGGATGCCACGTAGACATTTCTGTACAGAAGGTGCGGGACCTGGGATGGTGAACTAGTCCCATGTGAGCCCAGTCCGGGACGAGTCAGCCGGGGATCCATCTCAGTCGTCCGAGGTCAAGTGTGCATTGTCCTGCACATGAGTCCAAGGTCAGGTGTGCACTGTCCTGCACATGAAGCAGTGCCAGTCCGCGCTGTGAGTCTCCCTCTGGAATGATGTCGGATGTTCTGTGTATCTGGTTTGCAACTGGATGCCAGACCTCTGTAGGCATGTAGGTTTGCATGTAGAGATGGGGCCAGCCCATAGGGCTACCCCAGTGCGAAGATTTGCACTTGCACTCTTAGTGTGGGCATGGGGGAGGTATAGAACCACCCCCAAGGGGCCAAGAGGGCCCAAGTTGTGCCCACCAGCCATGACATGGGCTGGAAGGGCTGTCGGCCTGCTCTAGAGCTTCTGGACAGGCAGCCGACAGGGATAAAAGCCCTATCCAGCAGGTCGGCCAGGTGTAGGGGCAGTCCCACACCCATGCGCAGATGCCCAGCAGCCTGGTGCTGTCCCAGAAAGCATGCGCAGAATGGCCAGCATTTATTAAAGTGTGAAAGCATTTTATTGAATAAGACCCAGTCGTGGAGCTTCATGAAGCTGGCCGACTGGATGCTGAAGGGAGTATAAATACTCCAGCCAATAATCATTGAAGTCATCTCATAATTCACCAAGTGCTCCAAGCAAACAAGGGCCAGGACAGCCAAGAAGTTGCTAACGCAAAGGGGTGAAGGACTGAAGGTCAAGGGCAGGATTTTCCAGCCAAGAAAAGGTCAAGTTTCTGTATTTGTTTTCAGATTTACATCATTCTAATAAAGCAAATACACCATCCGTGGTGGGGGCCCTACAGAGGGTAATTGGGACCCAATACTGTGTCCTCTCCATCTCCCCCTTCTCTCTCTATTTTCTGCACATCGTCTTTCAGTTTGTGCGTTAATTCCGTCGCGAAAAGAGTGCTGATTTCTGAGTTTTGAAGTACCGATCCTTCTCCAAAGCTTCCGCATATTACAGCAGCTTCGACAGCCTTTGATCTATAACCCCCTGATCCATTTACCCAGTGGCCACATGCCAGGGGCCCAACCACACATATCTTGGGGCACCTTCAGCATGAGACCAGCCACGTCTCTCGGAGATTGGATTGCACATAGGCAGTTACCTTAGGCGGAGCAGGAGAGAGGCCTCGCAAGGATCCGGGGTAGAAACAGGCTCAGCATCGACATCAACTCAGCTATTCCTCAGGAGTGGCTGACTCCTATTCCAAACCCGACCCCCCTAGTGTGGCTAGGCATGTTCACCAGACACGATATCCTCGTGGCGGTCCATGGAGCAGATGAGGATCTGCTCACTTTTTTTATTGGATCCCATGGCAAACTAGAGAGATCTAAGCACCCCTTGGAGGATTTCAGAGGCTGCACCTTGTAGAGGGTGAGGGTGATTGGTTTTCGGGCACACATGGCACATAGATTCAGCACCGGCCAAGGTGGTCAAGGAGAGACCTTGGCGGCTATGGATTTGGGAGTGCCGACCTCTCACACGGTTGCAGTTCACTGGAAGGTGTTTGGTGACCTCGCTCATGCCAGCGATGGGAGATTTGCAGTAGCATAGCAGCCTGGCACATCTCGCGTGCTAGATGTAGCGAGGCCATCAAGGGTACCCACACTCTGCCAGCTAAGACCATCAGGAGCATATGGCTCAATATCATTCACACCCTCCGCGGTCAGTGGGGGAAGCTACAGGGAGGTTCTAACCGCATGCGGACGCGGTGGGAAGCCTTCTTGAGACTTTGGAGGCCTGGTCCTTTCCTCAAAGATAGAGGCGGTGACCCCATTTGGCATTACAAACCACCTGTATGGTTGTTTCCCCCCCCGCCGTATGAGATAGCCTTCTCCTCACAGAGCGGCCAGCCAAAGGAGAAGCATCTCTTCTCCTTTGATCATTTGTCTCCCGCCCTTATATGAGGTGTCATGTGCATGATAAATGCCATGGACATTTTCAGGGGCTAAATCCAGAAGAGGCAACCAGATAAAGAGTACAAACCAGATAGAGTTAGGATTTTGAGCACAAGATGCAGAAGAGGACAAGTGAGGACTCAGAGCAAGGCCTAGAGGGCATGAAGAAGGTGTCCTGACAGTGCGTTAGAGGCAAACACAGGCTGTCGGCTGCTCACATAACTGGTCGGCTGAACCAGATGACAAGGGCAGCAGCAGGCGCATCATGATCAAGGAGGAGATCCAGTCGGGGCAGCGCTGGGGAGCATTTAATGCATTTATGACAGGCCGACCAGCAGTCGGCCAGTATACCAAGTGTCCAAGAACCATATAAATAGCCAAGTGTGCTCATGGTTTTAGCCATTCAGTCCTTTAGGGATTAAGTCCCTTATAGTCCAAGTAGGGACCAGAATGTTGGTGTTTATCACCCTTTTGTGAAGATAGCCTAGGGCTGTAGCAGAGTACCCTTTTTGTACTATATGAATATACTGAATTTCCAGCATATCTCTCTCTCTCTCTCTCTCTACTCTCTCTCTATATCTGCGTTTTGCATCAGATGGTTTTCCAAGAGTGTTTAGGGTTGAAAGTAGACTCCCAGAGCTTCTGCGTGTTACATTGGTATCAGAGCATCAGGCTCAGCAAAGCTAAACACTGACTCAGTCCCATATGATGGTGTACACGTCCAAGGTACAGGAAAGTACACCGATACGAAGCCCAAGGCAAGGAGCACAGAACCGGGAAGAACTCCCAGGAGGTTTGTTGGTGGTATTCCACAAAGCCAAAGGGGATGGCAGTCCTCTGAGCCAGATAGGTTCACGGGCAACGGTCCCAAGGGAGGTTTATCCTCTAAGGGTGATGTGAGAGTGCCGGACTCATTTCTCAGGAATGAAGACCAAGACAGTGTTCAGAGTTAGGGCACGAACGGATTGTGGACTTGATGGAACCAGATGCATAGATCTTAGTCGGTGACAGAGTAGTTTGGAGAACAGGCCGGGTTTTCAGAGAAAAGGAGTTGCCAGGGATGGATGGATGACAGAGGGACTTTGGGAAAAGATTTGGGATGATGACAGTCATCCAAGAGCAGGTTGGAATCCCGTCATCAAGTTTAGCAGAGGGGGATGTCATGTGCATGATAAATGCCATGGACATTTTCAGGGGCTAAATCCGGAAGAGGCAGCCAAATAAAGAGTACGAACCAGATAGAGTTAGGATTTTGAGCACAAGATGCAGAAGAGGACAAGTGAGGACTCAGAGCAAGGCCTAGAGGGCATGAAGAAGGTGTCCTTACAGTCCGTTAGAGGCAAACACAGGCTGTCGGCTGCTCACAGAACTGGTCGGCTGAACCAGAGGATAGGAGAAGCAGCAGGCGCATCATGATCAAGGAGGAGATCCAGTCGGGGCAGCGCTGGGGAGCATTTAATGCATTTATGACTGGGTGGCCGACCAACAGTCGGCCAGTATACCAAGTGTCCAAGAACCATATAAATAGCCAAGTGTGCTCATGGTTTTAGCCATTCAGTCCTTTAGGGATTGAGTCCCTTAGGGTCCAAGTAGGGACCAGAATTTTGGTGTTTATCACCCTTTTATGAAGACAGCCTAGGGCTGTAGCAGAGTACCCTTTTTTTACTATATGAATATACTGAATTTCCAGCATATCTCTCTCTCTCTACTCTCTCTCTATATCTGCGTTCTGCATCAAATGGTTTTCCAAGAGTGTTTAGAGCTGAAAGTAGACTCCCAGAGCTTCCGCATGTTACATGAGGTGAGGCTGTATTTAGCCCGTCATGGTTGTACTTAGCCCTTTGCGGCTATTTTTTCTTTAACTAATTGAAGGATCTTTTTCCCAGGAAAAAAAAAACCCATCAATACAAGTTAACTGAAGAGAGATTATGCAACATACTAACTCATGGGTGCAATCCAGGCATCCCCAGATCCACGAGCTTCTCATGTGTGACATGTGAGAGCTTAAGACCGTAGTAATCACAACCTTAGTCTACACTTAACTGCACTTAATGATGTTTAAGAGACAAACAGATAGACAAGTATGTGTCAATGCAATGCAGCTATATTAAATGAATGAATGATGTTACAATGAAGATCCAAATGGATCTGTAAGACTGAATATGCTGCCTATATGCTGTATATGCGGGCTGAACTGCTGATTATGATGCTGAATGCTGTCCTGAGGATGAAACGCAGATCTGATGGGCTGATGATGATGCGTTTGCTGAGGACGAATGCTGATGAAGATGCGTTTACTGATGATGATGCTGAGAGTGATGCGTTAACTTATCTGCTGAGATGAGGGCTGAAACGCTGAATACTTGACTGCCTTGAATACTTGATGATGAACTGCTTGATCTCCTGACGGTGAGCTGTTTCCCAATGTTGAGATGACTCCCCAATGATGAGATGATTGAATGAATGGCCAAGCCCATGTATATATAGTGACCTGAAGCTGCTGGTCGGCCTACTCCTGCTGGTCGGATCTGTAATAAAGCCACGACTGCTATATATGCTGCGTTTTCATGCTTATGAGCTGGTCGGGTGGCTGCTATAGCAAACCGACTGCATGGTTAGGCTTTTCTCAAGGCTGTCCACGCTTCAATGCTACTAATGATGTCTACATGCTGATGTCATGCTATTGATGTACTAGAGATGGCCTTTTAATGCTCCTACTGGTGCCATACCCTGCTACATGATGCTAAATGATGCCATGTCACTGTACACCTGACTGGTGTGCACGTGACATTCCCCGCTGCTAAACTGTTGCTGGGTGGATACCTGGCAACCTTCGACTCGTCGTCTGCGATCCTTCTCCTCCGAACCACTGCCCCCTTCTGTCTTCTGCTGGGACTGAGGCCGTCTGCAGGAGTAAAAATCCTTGAGCCAAGACGCTATGTACTGTGGGAACTGAATGGCAACTACCTGAGTCACCCCTGACCTGTTCCTGGAAACCTTTCACCTACCATCTCCGTCGTACCTGAAGCTCTGAACCTCCTGAGGCGAATGTTGGAGCAAACTTCCGTCTTCTGTGGAAGAGAAACTCCATGCTGCCAGTTGAAGCCAAAACTTATGTGCTCCTTTGATGATGGATGTCCTTCTTCCCTGAGAGTTCATGGGTAACATGTATGCAGGACTGACTGCTAAGATGACTGCTAGGATGACTGCTATGCAAACCATGTGCAACCCTATATGCTGTGCAAGAATGCAGATGGATGGGTTACTAATGCAGACCTAAGGGAAAATCCTTATGGGTGGCTTGCAAAATTTTCAGAACTGGGTTTAACTGTGCGGAAGCGATAAAAATGATGACTGACTGAATGACTGCTGGAATGAACATGCTCTAAGGCTGGTTACCCTGTAACGCTCTGATACCAATGTGACATGTGAGAGCTTAAGACCGTAGTAATCACAACCTTAGTCTACACTTAACTGCACTTAATGATGTTTAAGAGACAAACAGATAGACAAGTATGTGTCAATGCAATGCAGCTATATTAAATGAATGAATGATGTTACAATGAAGATCCAAATGGATCTGTAAGACTGAATATGCTGCCTATATGCTGTATATGCGGGCTGAACTGCTGATTATGATGCTGAATGCTGTCCTGAGGATGAAACGCAGATCTGATGGGCTGATGATGATGCGTTTGCTGAGGACGAATGCTGATGAAGATGCGTTTACTGATGATGATGCTGAGAGTGATGCGTTAACTTATCTGCTGAGATGAGGGCTGAAACGCTGAATACTTGACTGCCTTGAATACTTGATGATGAACTGCTTGATCTCCTGACGGTGAGCTGTTTCCCAATGTTGAGATGACTCCCCAATGATGAGATGATTGAATGAATGGCCAAGCCCATGTATATATAGTGACCTGAAGCTGCTGGTCGGCCTACTCCTGCTGGTCGGATCTGTAATAAAGCCACGACTGCTATATATGCTGCGTTTTCATGCTTATGAGCTGGTCAGGTGGCTGCTATAGCAAACCATGGCATTTGGCTCTCCAAGATCCATCAAATGTCCATGGCATTATGTATTGCATTTGGTTCTCAAAGATCCATCAAATGCCTAATTCGCTTCTATGCAGCCAGGATCTCGTAGATACAGCTAGCATACATATACATGGGAAGCTTAACCATAAACATTCCATGGCTACATGTAGTGTCCAATGTTGGTCATGTCCACCCGACCATTCCCGGCTAGTTCAGGTGTGAACCTAGCTTACTCACGAGCACTTTTTCCCTATGGATGGACACAGGTTTTTTCCCCGTGTGAACACACTCTTGTGTGTTGGGCACTTAGCTCTAGGCTTTTTAGTACTCCCATATTGTACTTTCATTTTTATCATCGAGTACATCTTTTCCAACAGTCACATTTCTATGTGCTTGAGCTTGTGTGTGTGTGTGTGTGTGTGTGTGTGTGTGTGTGCAAGCTAGCTGCCCTCCTACCCAACACTGGTATTAGAGAGGGTTAGGGTTTCCTCCGGCTGCCGTCTGGTTAGGGTTTCCTCTGGCTGCCCTATGCTCCTGCTTCAGCCTATTATATAGGCAAGGTACAATAGAGAGAGCCAAGCTCTTGCTTACATCACATGTGAGGTCAAAAGGTAGATCCCCACCGAATACTCAATGACCACCAATTATCCTAAGGCTAGTTCTCATGCTTTAGTCTTTTTTCCACTATCCAAAGACTATTTCTCATGATTGAGACCACGTACAAGCCAATGAGAAGGACCATATTCCAACACCCTTCCGTGGTCCGAACATGGAAAAGTCTACAAGAAAGAAATATTCTACTACCCTCCCATGAACTAAACATGGGGGTCTACATAACAAAAAGATCAAAAAGGACTAGGATGACTAATGTCCCCCTTCAGACTAGGCTATAGGATGTGAGTCTTACATCTTCTCTACACAAGACATGGCTAAAACATGATCCGGTCTTGCCTAGTTTCCCAAGCCTTGACTAACACAATCCAAGAGCTTGGCTACATAGAAGAAAGCGTATCGTGAGGATATGTTGAGACTAGTTTATAAATGCACTAGTTCAACTTACATCATAATTTTCTGAAGGGGACTACAAAAGAGGCTTTCAAAGAGCCCAATCAGAATCATTCACAATATTAGTGGAGACCATGTTGGTCTCATGATGGTGGGTTTCTTCTATCACGTTTGCTTCATGCTTCTTTTTGAAGCAATACTTCTCGTTATGGCCCTTGAGACCACAATAGCTACATGTCATCTTCAACCTACATGCTATTTCAATATGCCTAGACTTACCACAAAAGGAGCATGATTGCTTATCTTGAGTGGATTGATTTGTCTTTGAATTTGATCCTTTGACATGTCTTTGTCTTTGATCCTTTGACATAGAGGGCATCATCTTGATAGATTGCATTTGGAGTAGATGTCCTTCTCCCTTCTTTAAAGATGGAGGATTGAACCTTCTTGAGAGAAATCAGGTAGATTCTTGAGAGTTGTCACTAGGTGCCCATAGCTTGGTGGTAAGCTCTTCAATATCACATGATGTCCTCTTTAATGACTTCTCCTTCACCTGCAAGTTGAGCCAACAAACTTTTCATTTTGTTAAGATGAGTTGAAAAAGACATCAGGCTCCATGGAGAGACCAAAAAATTCTATCATGAGAGACATTAGAGTCCCTTTCCCTTTTGCTCCAAATAGTTCTTTGAGAGTTTCCCATGCTTGATTGGAGGTCTCACAAGCACCAATGTGGTGGATGTGATCATCTTCCATGCTTAGCACGAGGATTGCTAGTGCCTTTTCATCTTTTGCTGTCCACAGACTTTTATCCTCCCCCCTTGGTGGGCATTTCTATTTTCCATTGACCACATTCCAAAAACCCTTCTTGATAAGAAGGAATTTGGCCTTCACTGACCAAGTAAAGAAGTTTGTGCCATTAAACTTGACCATGTCCTTCATTTCTCCCATGATTGGAGCCCCTTAGTGGAGAAATCCACTAGTGAATGTAGACGATAATGACATGATCTATGTAGAGAAAAAGGATGATAGCCATGTTGCTAATAACCACCTTGTGTGTTGTAGATCTCCCTGAGCAAGGCCTTGAAACAAGAGAGCTCTTCAAGCTCAAGTAGTGAATAAATCCATTGTTATTACTGAGCAATAGAGCTGATTACTCAAGAATCCCTTCACCATATAGGTGAAGAACTTCAAGGTATGAGGATGGCACCTTTCTTGGCTTCTTCTTGATGGACTTGCGCTTTGATCCGACTCCTTCTTCTCAGAGCTTGAGCTTTGCTTGATTGGTTGATTCCTCTCAGGAGGATGAAGCCTACTCGTAGGCGACCTCGACAGTAGGAGGAATTGAAAAATAAAGAACCTTGTGAGGGCGCATTAGTGGTATGACCATAACATTAGAGTTTCTATGTATGATTTGGGGGAAATCTTAATGCCAAGGCTAGAGCGCAGGGTACCCTTCAATTGCTGCTTCCAGCCGGTGTGCATTGATGCAAGGAACTCGTCTGTGGAAGGATTTGACAAAAGGTGCCGTGGTTAAGACGCTGGACATCCTCCACTGAAGCTGGGTACAGCTTCCATGAAAGTAGGTGAGCTAGGTGAGCTAGTCTAGGGATAAGGATTAGTACTAATCATGGTGTGATTAGTGAAAATTGAGCATGCCCTAGGATTTGTGCCTACTCCGATACCATGTTGGAAATGCAAGCGCCAAGAGTGGAATGAAAAGTGCAAGTTTAATGATCATCAAAAGCCTATTATATAGGCAAGCTACAGTAGAGAGAGCCAAGCTCTTGCTTACATCACATGTGAGGTCAAAAGGTAGATCCCCACCAAATACTCAATGACCACCAATTATCCGAAGGCTAGTTCTCATGCTTAGTCTTTTTTCCACTATCCAAAGATTATTTCTCATGATTGAGACCACGTACAAGCCACTGAGAAGGACCATATTCCAATAGCTCGGTTTGATGAGAGCTTGTTTGGCATCTACTCCTCTCCACCTAATGCATCTTCCGACTTTCTAGATGATCCATTCCCGGCCGATTTTAGTGATCTTATACCTCTTGCACGTCTAGCTCCTCCTCCTCCTCCACCTTGTCATGAGCATGAAGATGTCATGAACATTCTCAGAGACTCTCCAGCAGAGGTAACCAGAAAAAGACCATTAGAGCTAGGGATTTGGAGCACAAGATACAGACAATGTGGCTTGGAGCAAGGCCTGGAGGGCATGAAGAGGATGTCCTATCAGTGCGTTAGAAGAGAAGAAGGTTGTCGGCTGCTCACAGAGGTGGTCGGCTGAAGCAGAGGATAGGGTGGCTGCAAGCGCATCATAACAAGGGAAGAGATCCAGTCGAGCAGCGCTGAAGAGCATTTAATGCATATTTGACTAGCCAACCAGCAGTCGGCCAGTATACCAAGTGTCCAAGAACCCTATAAATAGCAAAGTGTGCTCATAGTTTGATTCATTCATTCCTTTATGGGGTGGATCATTAGGGTCCAAGTAGGGACTAGACTTTTGGGTGTTTACCACCTTTTCTTCAAGGCAGCCTAGGGCTGTGGACTGAGTACCTTTTTGTACCATAGTAATATACTAAATTTCCAGCATATCTCTCTCTCTCTACTCTCTCTTCATGTCTGCGTTTTGCATCAGCATGTTCTCAGTGGTGTTTAGGGCTAAAAGAAGAACCCCAGAGCTTCCGCGTGTTACATTGGTATCAGAGCATCAGGCTCAGCAAAGCTAAACACTGATTTAGTCCCATATGATGGTGTACAGGTCCAAGGTACAGGAAAGTACACGGATACGAAGCCCAAGGCAAGGAACACAGAATTGGGAAGAGTTCCTAGAAGGTTTGTTGGTGGTGTTCCACAGAGCCAGAGGGGATGGCAGTCCTGTGAGCCAGATAGGTTCTCGGGCAACAGTCCCAAGGGAGGATTATCCTCCAAGGGGTGATGTGAGAGTGCCAGACTCATTTCTCAGGAATGAAGACCAAGACAATGTTCAGAGTCAGGGCAAGAATGGATTGGGGAGGACTGGAGGGAACAGATGCATGAATATTATTCATAGTCAGAGTGGTTTTTCAGACCGGGCCGGGTTTTCAGTGAAAAGGGTTGCCAGAGTTGGTTGGATGACAGAGGGACTCCGGGAATAGAGTGGGATGATGATAGTCATCCAAGAACAGGTTGGAATCCCGTCATCAAGTTTAGCAGAGGGGGATGTCATGAGCATGAAGATGTCATGGACATTCTCAGAGACTCTCCAGCAGAGGTAACCAGAAAAAGACCATTAGAGCTAGGGATTTGGAGCACAAGATACAGAAGTGGACAATGTGGACTTGGAGCAAGGCTTGGAGGACATGAAGAGGATGTCCTGTCAGTGCGTTAGAAGAGAAGAAGGTTGTCGGCTGCTCACAGAGGTGGTCGGCTGAACCAGAGGACAGGGCGGCTGCAAGCGCATCATAACAAGGGAAGAGATCCAGTCGGGCAGCGCTGAAGAGCATTTAATGCATATTTGACTGGCCAACCAGCAGTCGGCCAGTATACCAAGTGTCCAAGAACCCTATAAATAGCAAAGTGTGCTCATAGTTTGATTCATTCATTCCTTTATGGGGTGGATCATTAGGGTCCAAAAAGGGACTAGACTTTTGGGTGTTTACCACCTTTTCTTCAAGGCAGCCTAGGGCTGTGGACTGAGTACCTTTTTGTACCATAGTAATATACTGAATTTCCAGCAGCTCTCTCTCTCTCTCTACTCTCTCTTCATGTCTGCGTTTTGCATCAGCATGTTCTCAGTGGTGTTTAGGGCTGAAAGAAGACCCCCAGAGCTTCCGCGTGTTACACACCTCTTGTTGCAACTCTGGTGCCAGCTCCTACATTATAACCACCAGTTCTTGTTGCACCACCTTCTGCAGCTCCCAGTCCCTCTATGAGTCCTGCTTTGACTGCGGGATTACCCCCACCAATGCTTACTTCATCACCTCTCCCAACAGCATCGGATGAGTCATCTACTGCAGCAGCTAGATCTTCTTCTTCTTCATGCTTTGAGAGGAAGGCTGGCCTACCTCGGTGGGTTCAGCAACTCTTTAGAGATTTTGGTCTCACTGATGCACAGGTCCACAACCAGATCTCTACCACCACCCCTGGACCTCGCCGCTCATCTTGGGCTTCCACATCTCATCACACAGTGAATTATGCTTTGCCAAAAATCATGTACCTTTTTGTACTATATGAATATACTTAAATACACAGCCATCTCTCTCTCTATTCTCTGTCTATGTTGATTGTTCTTGCGTCAAGTGTTCCTATGCCAGGGTAAGGGCTGAAAAAGACTACCTAGAGCTTCCACACTAGCCCAAAGCCATCACTGTAAGTTACACATTTAACATTGCTATGAAGTCCCCCTTGAGACCACACTAGCCCAAAGCCATCACTGTAAGTCACACATTTAACATCGCTATGAAGTCCCCCTTGAGACCACACTAGCCCAAAGCCATTGGCTTGTGTCCCAAAGTTGCCCAAAACAATTCCTCTTCCACCTCATGACAAAAGTCATGAACAAAACTCTAATAATATCTGACCAAGGAGCTTTCATCAACACTGAAAAGTTTTTATGGCCGTATTTACAGAGATGTAAGGAATACGCCGACAAGTAGCAAGCATAAAAACCACCTTAACTTTTCCACTGAACACAAGAGAAACTCAGTGATTCCTAGTGGCAAATTCAAGTATCATTTGTTAGGTATTTTTGAAGAATAATGCTTAACCTCTTGCATTCTCGCATCTTTCCAGTAAGCTCCTCAAGTTGCTTGCTCTGCCTATTGGGATCCTTGACCTTGTCGAGTTTCTGAAATCCATTTCTGCACAAGTTCCAGCTCTGTTATCATCATTTAAAATAAGCAATTTCAGTGGTATCTGTGGTAAAAGGTTCATAGTAACTATAATAAACTCACTATCTTACAGAGATTATCAGAACTCAATGTCACAATAAAAGCGGGAGACGAAAAAGGGGAAGGGGGTCACATTTTCAATCGAAAAGTAAAGTATGTAAGTTGCAATGTATTGCCATTGATTGAAAGAAAAATGAGTCAGTACACCAATGTTCCAGAAAACCATGCTGCTCATAGATATTGGCTGTGTATGGACATGCCAACCCGCTGGACATGACAGCTCAGCCCAAAATCAGAAGCCAGCTTTGAAGCTGATTAAAAAGAACTTCGTAATGTACTCTTAATTGGCAAGACAAATCTGGTTTCTGATTGGCAAGGCAAAACTGTTGATGGGGCAGTTCATGCTAAGATGCCAGTGATTACTTTTCAATCACACCATAAGACTGTTCCAGGGAGGCAAACCAAGAGTGAATTCATCTCTTAACTAAAATATCACCAAACCTCCCGAGCTCCTGTATTACAGATTCTATTGAGCTGTCATGTCTGGCTTAGAAACCGCATCCAAATAATAAAGAGCATCTGTATCAATCCTTTGGGATATGGCATTCAAGAAGCTTATTATCTCTCGACAATCATGTGGTTACACTGAAACAGTAAGCTGCATGCATACTTGATTGCTGAGCAATGGGGTCACAAATATAACCTTCCAAATATAAAGGTTCAACAGACTACCTGGTAAAAATGATAGAATTGACCATAAGCCATAAAGATGCTTAAAAACGTTGATAAACCCCAATGTGTTCTTGTGCGCAGTGCATGATCTTCAGCGTTTTCTCACTGTTTCCATGAACAGCATGATACACCAACAGGACACTTTGGCATTATCTCACTTGCTTCCCTAAGCCCGTATATGGTAAGATATAGGGAGGGGAGTGCATGTATAACATGTCCTGAATGATCTGCTTGGCATTGTCTCTCTTGCATTCCATTAGCCCATGTACAAGATGATATGCCAAGCGATATCTCTGGCATTGTTTCTCTTGCTGCCATGAGTTCATACACAGTATGTGATGTCTTCAAAGTGGCCTTCCAATGAGCCATGTGTACAGTATTGTCAGAAACTCGAGAGCATGTATGGCCTGCAACAGCTTGAGCGTGAGGGCATGTATGCATGGTGTGCAAAAAAATGTCTTTGGATTTGTGTCTGTGGCTTGCCGTGAGCTCTGTACGGCACAATTTGCAGACTGATGTATTTGGCATTGTGTGTTTCACATCGTGCATAGATATTTCACTGTGGATCTACCTGCCGAGTAATGTCCCCCAAAAGAAAAACAAAAAACTGATGTTCCAACAAGCGATTTCGAAACCCCTTTTAATAACGAGCAGGATCACTCGTTGCGATCGAAAGGAGCGGATTCGAGGCGAATTCTGATCCAAAAATTGCTGATGGAATGAAAGGGAAGGCAGAAATGAAGTGTAGGAAACATAATTCCTCTGAACTCAGCAAGGGAGGGAAGAGCGGAGGGCAGGGCGGCGCGCGGGAGGGGGGGGAGAGAGAGAGAGAGAAGAGAGAAAGGCTTACTGAAGGGCTCGGAAATGGTCCTGGAGCTGGTCGTCAATGTCCGCGACGCGAGGGGGCAGATCGAGCGACGGAGATGAGGAAGAGGAGGGCGCCATAGCCGCGAGCTCTGTTGAGATCTGGTGTGATGGAGAGGGCACCTGGTGAAAGCGCATGAAGCGCCCCGCGCTTTCGTTCATCAAAATTCTTAACGCCCCCACACCCAGAAGTACCTCGGCTACAAAGTGACCGGCAGGATTACGAAGCTACAACAAATGATGATGATGATGATGATGACATGGACCGTCAATGCTATTCTTTAGCCTTTTACATGGCCCCAACTTTAAAGTTGCTCTAGATTAATTAACAACAGGGCGAATGAATGCTTAGGACAGGCTGTACTTGATATAGTCAAGTTATGCATACCTATCTTAGCATCAAATTTTAGGAAACAATATTTTGTTTACCTTTTCTATGCTGTGTACTCCATTGATGATTGGAGATCTAGCTCTCTAGCACCAACTGCACATTCTCAGAGGATGGCTCTCTCTCTCTCTCTCTCTCTCTCTCTCTCTCTCTCTCTCTCAAAATGGCATGAGCACCTTCGCACCCTGCGCTATGCGTTATGCGTTGGTGGGCCTTGTTGCGTCCCTTCAGCGTTGCTATGCTGCACACCTATTTTTCCTGTGTCAAGGCATGCTTGTCCATCCATGCCTTGTTCATGTCTTTAGTGTGCTTCATAATTGTTTCTTTGTTTGCCAACCCAAGCGCCCTAATGAGGCATACTTTGTCCATAAGGGAAGAAGAAACATAGCCCACTTCATTCATCATATGGCAACAAAATTTAAGGTTATGATGAAAGATTGAAACATAGGACGTCAAATATTCCTAATTCAAAGAGTCTTAAAACATATATTCTCTTACCTGTTTAAGCGATCTATCATTGTGAGAACCTCCTCCTTGCTATCCTCATTGAATTCAATAAGGATAGCGTCAACACAAGAATGTCTTGATGCAACATTCTTGAATGCTATAGTTAGATAGTGTAAATCTAATTAGTCTCAAAACTATTTTATAAAACAAAAGACCGCATTCAAAAAAGTAGGCAATTTAAGTAGACTAAAATTTAAAAAAATAGTGTTTTGAAAGAAGATAAAGAAAGAAGAAACAAAGAAGAAGAGTGAAAAGCGTAGAAACAATAAAGAAAAGAGAAGAGAGGAAAAGGAATAGAGAGAGAGAGAGAGAGAGAGAGAGAGAGAGAGAAGAAAAAAGAAAGTGAAGGAAGGGTGGGTGAGAGAGAGAGAGAGAGAGAGAGAGAGAGGGCTATCCTTTTAGGGTTTAGGGAGGGAGAGAGTCTATGAGAGAGAAGGAGAGGGGGCTATCGTTTTATGGGAGAGAGGGGAGAGTTTTGCTTTTAAGGAGGGTAGGGGGAGAGGGCGTTTAGCTTGGGGGGGAGGAGAGCGCATGTTGCTTTTTGCTTTGGGGGGGCGGGGGGGGGAGAGTGCGTTTAGCTTTAGGGGGGGGGAGTGTGCTGCTACGTATAGCTTTAGGGGGGGGAGTGCGTTGCCGTGTTATAGGGGGGGGGTTGCCGCATTTAATAGAGGGTGGGGTAGGGCGCATGCGCCCCCCACTAATGGCGATGGCCGCCCTTAGTGGGGGGTGGGACACCCCCACCTACTAAGGGCGATGGTCGCCCTTAGTAGGTGGGAGGGGGGTCGCATTGTCACCCTTAGTGGGGGGTGGGATACCCCCACCTACTAAGGGTGATGGTTGCCCTTAGTAGGTGGGGGGGTTAAGGGCGACAGTCGCCCTTAGTTGGCGAGCCCTCACTCCCCACCCACTTAAGGGTGATCATTGCCCTTAAGTAGGTGGGGGGGGATCGCCTATTAAGGGCGATCGTTGCCCTTAATGGGTGGGTCCCTGTCCATTTAAGGGCAACGATTGCCCTTAAGTGGATGGGGGCGAGGGGTCGTCAATTAAGGGCAATCCACCTGCACCCACTTAAGGGTGACGGTCGCCCTTAAGTGGGTGGGGGGGAGTCACCCTTATGGGGGGTCGCTCACTACAGGCGACCCCCCCTAAAACCCACTTAAGGGTGACGGTCGCCCCTTAAGTGAGTGGGGGGGGGAGAGGGAGGGGGAGGGGGAGGGGGAGGGGGAGGGGGGGTCACCCTTAGTGAGCTAACTAAGGGTGATCCCTCCCCCCCAACCACCAAGGGTGACCAGACCTTAATGGTGGGTGGAGGGGTTCGCCAACTAAGGGCAACCCGCCCCCCACCAACTAAGGGCGACTCCTTACCGCGTGAACCATGACTCACTAAGAGCGTGACCCCCCCACCAACTAATACTTCTCTCTCTCTCTCTCTCTCTCTCTCTCTCTCTCTCTCTCTCTCTCTCTCTCTCTCTGTCTCACACGATTAATTAATCAATCAATCACATGTACGATGTTATTGTCCAACATCGACTCCATGGTGGGTGACATCTTTACTTGGGGTTAAAATAAGTTGTTTGAGAACTATACAATACAAGGATGTACTCTTTACTTGAAAAAAAATAGATGGAATCGTAAAAAGAGATGGCAAAAAGGTTATAACATAAATTGGGATCACAACAGAGATATAAAGGTTAATCATTATATGAGAGTTAGCTATGGAATAATCATTAAAATAAGAGTTAGTTATGAAATAATCATTAAATGAGAGTTAGTTATGTAGGCATTTATTACATAGTATAATTATTAAAAATGAATTTTAGATTTTATATATTAATGACATTATTTATAATGATCATTTTTTAAAAATAAAATAATTTTTAAAAATTTTCTAAAATATTTAGAATTCGTGTTTAGATTTTGAATTCGTTGTGGTTGTGTGTTTGTGAGCTAGTTTTCTAAGAGCTTATGTGTTTATGAGTAGGTTTTTGAGAGCTTTTCTTGTCATGGAGAACACTTCTTTTCACATTTTTGTGGAAGGTTTTGAGAGTGATCCTATTGTTAGAACTGTACAGGGTCGTTTTTATATTACTAAAGCTGATGATTTTGATGGAATATTATGTCCTCACTCTGGATTGAAAGTTTTAGCAATCAAACTACAAGATGATGGTACATATCATTTTATACCTATCCAATCGCCCTAGACCCGTTGGAGAGGAAGCATGTTATATCTTTGATAAAGATATAACAACAAAATAGCTTGTTATTTCAATAATAGGAGAGTCAAGCAACACCACAAAAGAAGTCATTATTGACCTTACAATAGGAGATTCTCCCACAGGTACACCACTTCAAAAGAGTGTGGTCAAATACTTATTGTCTGAGGAATCTCATGCTGGTGTTTTTCGTAGATTGTTATTAGTAGTAAGCACACATGTTGAGAAAGTAGAAGAGATTCCTCAAATCTATAATGGCAATGTGGCTTTTGAGTTATTGAATGTACGTGATTCTTTAGCCTCTCCAATGCAAGGAATGGAGCAAGCACGTGATGACCATTGTTGGGTGAAACCTGCAGAGAGTCATGTGAAGTTTCCTAGAGTTGTACGAAAGAGCTCTTGTGGAGGCTTATTTGAGTGCACTTATGCCATCTGTGGAAGCAGAACTATGAATGGCACACCGAATACAACATCATGGATTAGTAAGCTTATTGTCTTGGCTTAATTTCAGTAAACTTTGATTTATAAGAGTATTTATTGGAACTTTGTAATTTTTCACATAATAGACAAGTTCACACAGAAGCTTCCCTCTCTGGGCTTAGCAACGGATGGATATGGATCACTAGCTTGCTTCTACTACAAGAACAAACCTATATGTAGAAGAATGTGTGGTGCTACGGTGTACCATTGTATGCCTGCTAATCCACATATGTCAGGATTGATGATACATCAAGGGGAACATTTGCATGAGGTGAAAGCGGCAAATCAAGGCAGGCATTGCAAAAGATAAGAGAACTTGTGTAAGAGGCAGTTTCAGAGGTGGCTACAAGTGGTCCAAGGAAGGTACAAATGGATATCACTAAACAACTGGTATTGGATGCAGTTGTTCAGGAAGCATACGAAGAATGAATCAAATATTAGCAACATGGAGTTGTCACTATTATTGGAACACATGCATCCTCTGATTCAATGTCAAAGGTAATGTTCTTTTCCATATTGATTTTAATTGTTTGGTAATTCCTATGAATGAATGTTTACATAGTTTGTTAAGTCATCCAATTCTCTTGTAGATTTATGAGGATGGTGCATGCTTCTAGGATCAACGGTTCAATGCAAGGAGTAGATTAAGTATCCTCGAATTGAAGAGATAATGTGCTTTTGAGTTCTTCCATGGTAGTTATTTTCCTGGGCAAGCTTTGGAAGGGTCAGACCAGTGTTATGTGTTTAAAATGTCAACCACAGGGCCTGCATCGGGTTTAGATCTGGTGAACTGTATGCGCCAAACAAGAGAGGGGGATTTGAGGAAGGCTTGGGTTTATTTTGATCACATTAGGCGTGTGCAAGGATGGACAACAATGGCTACATATGTATATGATCCAAGGTATAGTTTGGTCTTGTAAAGTTCTTTAAAAAATTGATCTTGTTTTTAGTACTTTTCCAATTGTTGTATGATGGCATGCAGCTTGCAAAGAGCTCATGAGTGACAATTGCAACTTGCGAAATGAAAGAGAAGGACATAGTGGCACAAGTGCTTTTCTGGGAGATGATTAACAATGCAGTTAGGACAGTCTATAATAATGGACTAGAGAATATATTGGAAGGTCGTGACCGTTCGTGTCTTTTTCATTGGGAATAAAGCTTGAACATCCATACAGTACAATATGTAGGAATATAGTACAATATGTAGTTAGGAATTTTCAGGAAGAGCACAAGCGACTGTGTCATCAGTGGCATTGTGAATTGAGTGAGGAAGAGGCACTTTTAAAATACAGACACATTAGATCGTGGTGGATGAACGGCAAAGTCGTTGATGCAAACTTACCAGCCATGGATTGTTGGCTTAGTTGGTGGCATACTAGATATCCCCACTGGAGGAAACATCTTGTAGGGGTAAGTATTATTTTCTTGGTTTTCGAAAAAGAATAGCTTGTACTTTGAATCTGAATTGTTAACTTAACTATTTGGTTATAGAATGCGGTTGGAGCTTGCAATTAACTTAATCTCCTGGTTGTAGGATGTCGACGATGCTTGTGTGCCGCACATGTCAACCACCAATCTAGCAAAACCGAAACATGCGAGTTGGTTAGTAGGAGAGGGTTTCAGGGGAACTATCCCTTTATATGATGTAGTTGTTTCAGACCTCACTAATGCCCTCTTGCAATCCACAAAGAAGCATGCATTCATGCAAGGTAAATATCATGGAGCAGGCCCTACAATAATAAAGTTGATGGAGAAGGCTAATACATCAAAAGCTCCAAGTCTGTCAAGCACTAGCAGATTGGTGGGGGAAGCAGTGAGTGGCACACCAATGCACGTGCAACTGAACTTTTTTAGTGATAACATTACTGTTAACCGGCGTCGAAAACCCATAGTTATAAATCTCAAGGAAGATAACTCATCACATCATCCAGAGTATATCATAGAAAACCAGCCATACAAGAAACAAGGTAGGAGATTAAGATTTCCACCCACTATTCCTATAGGTATAGGTGGTCAAACCAATGCAGAGGGATAGACAACTAAAGCAGAGGTGTAGGAAATTATGGAGAATGACAGGAGAGGGAATTAAAGGAGAGAGAGATGGGGGAGGATACAGAGAGATACCAAAGAGAGCGAAGGATAGAGAGAGTTAGGAAAGAGAAGGATAGAGAGAGTGAGATAGGGAGGACACAGAGAGAGAAAATAGAAGGATAGAGAGAGTGACAGGGGAGGATATAGAGAGTTAGCAAAGAGAGACAAGGATATAGAGAGTGTGAGAGGGAAGAGAGAGGGGGAGGGAAGAGGGTGGGAGAAGGAGAGAGAGGGTGGTGTGGGCTGGACTGGGCTTGGTTGGGCGGTGGTGGGCGGAGATGGTGGTGGCAATAGTTAGAGAGAGATTGTTCAAGTAGAGAGAGAGGACATACAAGAAAGATCCCTCCGTCGAGCTCCCTCAAAAATCACACTTGCCAAGGTGAACCACTAGGAGGAGGAGATTTAAATGTTGAAAGAGACCTAGATGCAACAACAGGAAATGCCAGGAGTTCCCCTAGTGATAGGGGAACTCTAGGTAGAAATGGAAGCCCTAAAGGCTACGGCGGTCAAGGACCATACAGTGGAGGAAGGGGAACTGAATATTCAAGAGGGTCTAAGGACGGCGGACTTGGAGCAGCTAAAGGCCGCAAGTGATAAGCTGCGAGAAGAATTGCAAACCACCAAGAAAGATTGGGTGGAGGTGGTGAAGAAGCACAAAACCCCACAGAGCATCATACATGAGACTCTTGAAGAGGAGAAACCTAGGAAGGGTAGGGCCCTCCATGTGCGAGTGTGCGGGGGCTTCCACCAAGGAGGGTGTCATTATGCTTTGCCAGATGATTGGAGTGGATGGGATCACCCCCCTTTGCAGATACATGGAGGGCATGCAAGGATATGACATGAGAGCGGCCCCTCATCATTAGATTCCCTAATGCCACTAGCAAACATGCCTTCTTAGATAGACGAGCTGCCCTCAAGGGCACATAGGTGTGTGCCTGGGAGACGATCTCACCCGGCAGCACAGGTGGCACACCGACATGAGGCGATGGTGACAGTTCATGAGGCCCGTAGAGCAAGCAAGTGGGCTATCTACAGAGATGGTAGGGTCATTATCACTAATGGCCATCCCAAATAGGGATGCGGGGTCTATGAGACCAAACACTTGAGATTCACAGTATGGAGCTACAAAAAATGGCATCCTATGGTCAAATTTGGGAGGTTTGAGGAATATTCTTATAGGCAGGGATGTCATTTTTTATACAAAGACTCGTTAGAGCCCGAGAGGGGCTTACCATACATAGCCGAGTATGAGTGGGAGTCAGCTTTCTGAGGCGAGACCCACACATCAAAAGGAGTACGTGGATTTGGCGGGGTAGCTGTCCTTTTTAAATCCCATCTCCGATAGATTCTTAGCATCGTCCGGAAGTACGAGAATACATGCGACGGCTACAACTTAGCAGTGAACGGAGTCATCCACATTGCTATGTGTTGTTTTGAACCATGCCACTCCCCTTACATCGTCGCAGAGCATGGCCAGTCACCGTACTTACCATTACATGGGGATATTATGGAGTTCTCATAGCTGGGGGGAAGTCCTCTTGCTCGGGGACTTTAACGAGACGGGAAGTTAGCAGGTCCCACTACTTAATTTGGGTGACCATATCAGACTACATGAGCTGGACATCACTGACACAGGGCTATAGAGATCATCACACAACCGTGAGGAGGTCATGGTGTATGGGAGATATTTCTTATAGCTTGGAGCTAAACATGGTCTTGTTATCTATAAAAGGATGTCCTGATGGCCCTCCTTCAATGCCCTCATCTCCTTCCCTCACTCACGAGGTACTAGCACCGTGGACTACCTTATGGGATCTCCGACTTTAGCACACCTTCTCCTCGACTTCTCCATCCCGCCTCCCCCCTTTGAAGCTGACCATGCCTACCTCTCTTTCACTCTTACCTGCACACCATCCATCCCACTACCACCACCCCCCATCTCACATTACACTAAGGTCCATCTCGATCATGAGATTGACCTTGTTTACTACCAACTCCAGGATGTGGCCAACTCCAGGATGTGGAACCTACAGTCCCTCCACCCACCCTCACATCATAGCTCACCACCATACTCCACACATCCGCCACCATTTATTTCATCTACATGCGGAGGTCTACCACCAAGCCACCTTGCAGTTCCATGCCCCATAACTATTGGTATGATGACAAATGTTGAGCCACACGCTCCCATCTTAAGCATGAGGTATGGATTAGGAAAATCACAAAGCGCCAAGTGCAACGGATTTCTCAATGGCTCACACAATGCAAGAAACGGGAGTTCTACACTCGGAAAGAGGATGAGTTATATTGACTTTTATTAAGGCCAAACTGCAAAGAGGCCTGGAGGAAACTTTGAGAACATCACCCCCCCACACCTATCACCTGCCCAAACACATGGCATTCCTATGCATGCTCCCTCTATCATATCCCCCATCAGCCACCCCTACCCCCACCATCAGATCCTTGCCCCACCACCTCCACCTTCTTAACAAATGGCATGGTCCTCAAGGCCATTCTTCATAGACTACGTAATGGGTGAGCCCACGATCATGAGGGACTCATTGCCAAATACATCTCGCATGCCGATGATACCCTGGCGCCCTACTAGCCTACCCTGGTGCCCTACTAGACTACATGTTCAATAAAGCCCTTTGTGAAGGATTTCCACCCTCTCAGTCCACTAACACCATCACCCCCATCCTCAAAGCCAAAGACCCACTTGATCCTAATAATTACAGGATGATCATGATTGGCCATACATTAGCCAAACTCTATGGATCAGTGCTAGAGGTAGAGCTTAGTTCATTTGCACAGAGACAGGGATGCAGAGCCTGACGACAAGCAAGCTTTCAGAGGAGCTACTCTATCGCATCTTCACCCTCTGTGCCATCATTGAGGAGGGTAGAGCACGATATCAGAGGATTTACTATTGCTTTGTGGATTTTCACAAATCTTTTAATACTGTACCCTGAGCCCACCTCCTACATTGTGTCTATAGGATTTACTGTTGCTTTCTGGATTTTCACAAATCTTTTAATACTGTACCCTGAGCCCACCTCCTACATTGTGTCTATAGGAGATAGGAGTCCCATCTGACATGGTTTGGAGCATCATTGCTCTCTCTGAGTCCGTCACCAGACAAGTGAGAGCCCCATGAGGTACATTGCTGGAGAATTTCAACACTATTGGGGCGAAACACGGCTTCCCTCTATCACCCACTCATTGATGAGATCTCGAGCTTCATTGACGGATTAGGTGGGGCTGGTTCCACACTAGCAGGCATATTGATCCCCATACTACTTTATGCAAATGACATTGTCCTCCTCTCAGATTCAGCCGAGGGGCTTCAGAGACAGTTGGATGCCTTACAAGACTTCTACACTCAGTGGGACCTTTGTGTTGACCCAACGGGACCTCTCTGTTGACCTTGGTAAAACCAAGGTAATGGTCTTCAATACTTCTCGCCCCTTCACATCTAGATTGGGCTTCACATATAGAGGGGATCCTATGGAGATTGTGTCATCTTATGTCTACCTTGGTGTCCCTTTTAGTGGCCCATGCTTCACCATGCTTCCCATAGCACATGCTAGAGTGACATGGGGATATGCAACCTTGAGCTTACTTGAGTGGCAGTGCTTCCAGGAGCCCAGGACAAAGGGTTGGCTTTTTGACACCATCGTCACACCAGCCTTGATGTATGGAGTACCCTTTTGGGGGAAGATTTATCAGATGAGGATTCACACTTAGTTGAGAGGCCCTAGGTTATGATGTTCTCCCATATGATCCATAGCAAACCATTAGTCCCACACTAGATTACCTAGGCAGAGTTTGCTGCAGCCCCGATGCTAGTGGATGCACTCTTCCAGACATTCACTTACCTATCTTACATCAGTCACATGGATTCCCACAGGTACCTGAGGCTTGCCTTGGAGTCCTCGAGACAGCTACTACTTGAGGGCCACTCTGGAGTATGGTATGCATTAGTTTCCACTTGGTTCTCTGTAGCATGGACCACTTACCACCCCTTTAGTACAGTTTGGACTACCCTTTTGTCCAGTTCTCATGAGGATACCAACTGGGTTATCCGGTTAGATCTTCTCAGCCTCTACACACATTGCACATGGATCACACCTCCGGAGCTCCCAAAAAAGATGCACTCACTCAAGATGGATTCATCCAGCAGCCAAGCTACATGAGTGTTCACATGTCCCATGCCATGCGGATTGCGATTGGTTAGATACGAGTTTCATCCCATTGCCTCAGAGTGGAGATAGGTAGAGCTAAGCACGTCTTCAAAGCCGAGAACCTCATATGGAGACCCAGAGAGGAGAGGATCTGCCGATTATGCCACAAAGAGGTTGAGACGGAGGATCATTACATATGTAGTTGCCCAATATACTATGAGATCCGCGGGAGGTTTCACTGTCTGTTTCATGAGGGATTTGGTCCACTCTCCAATATCATTGACTTCCCAGACTAGCGTTGCCTAAGCCTTTTCCTGCTTGAGCTCCACAGATATAGGGACACTTTCTTGAGAGAGCTTTGGTCCCAGCCACCTTGGCCCCTTCCTCGAAAGCCAACCATCACTAGTTTCTTCCGGACCCAAGAGGTGGAGGATACCAATACAATGGATCATGTAAACCCACCTTGAGGTACTTTGTACCCACCTCCAAGAGGAGTTACCTCGGATTGGGCCTCCGCACTCTAGTGTGCCCGACGCCCCGACCATCGGCCATGATCCCCTCATCAGCTCTAGATCTAGGACATGCTCCACCGCCATCGTGCTACCTTTCCATGTGACATAGCTGAAGGAAACCTCTTGGCCATACTCAAGAGCCCCATGCTTGATATTTTGGAGAGTGGTATACCATCTATTTAAAGAGAATGTGGGAGAGAGAGAGAGCTTGAGTTCCTTGCAACAAACGCACACACACACGAGAGTGTAGAGAGAGAGCTTGAGTTTCTTGCAAACGCACACACACACAAGAGAGTGTAGAGAGATGGATGGCTGAATTTTCTTCTATCTTCTTCTCTTTTCTATATCCATATAACTAAAAGATAAGAGTCCATACATAAAGGGAAAGTACTCTCCTACGATAACATACAAAATGGTTGGTCCATAGTGTGAATCCTACTATATGAGCTGGCGCTATAACTATGCCATAACTCTAGTACTCCAAAGTGGCTATCACACAGTCTGTCATCCACTGGTGGCATATCAACCATAATTGCACCAACCATGCGAGTGGCATAAGTACGAAAGCTATCACCCAGGTGGGTCATCAACCATAATCGCACCAACCATGCGAGTGGCATAAGTGCGGAAGGTATCACCCAGGCCGATCATCAAAGTTCACCGCCGCATGTAGCACTAGTTGAGCTCGATATCTCAACACTTCCCCTCGAGCTCAACTCCACACATTGCACTCTAAGTAAGCTCCAAAACTTGTGGAGCATCTCTATGCTCAATGCCTTCGTGAAGATGCCACCATATCCTTTGTGTTGACATATACCAGATCTACATCACCTAGTAGAACCTTCTACCTCACAAAGTGATAGTGCACCTCAATGTGCTTCATTCTAGCATGGTATACTAGGTTACTAGCCAACTATATGCAAATCATGTTGTCACAATAAATGACAACTGCCCTATCCATGAGCTCACCCATATCACTAAGCAGCTTGTGAAACCAAGCTACCATAGCAGCACACCCCTTTACTATGCCTCTATACTCGACAAGGCAACTGTTGGCTGCTTCTTATTGCTCCAACTCATAGCAACACTCCCAATAAGAACATAAAACCACTGGTAGATCTCCTATCTGCAACACTACTAGCCCAATCAGCATCTATGTACCCATGTAGCTGTATCTCTATACTAGCCTCATAGAAAAGTCCATAATCAATTGTGGACTTTATGTACCTGAGAATCCGTGGACTTTATGTACTTGAGAATTCGTCTAGTCGCATCCAAGTGTGGCTTCCCAATGGCCTGCATAAATTGGCTCACAAGTCCAACAACATAGCTCAAGTCTGGTCTAGTAATGGTGGTCATGTAGATCAAGCTTTCCACTATGTGCTTATATGTAGTGGGGTACTCCAAAAGCTCATGTGTATCTACAGAAAGCTTTGTATTCTACTCCAATGGCACTGAAATAGGTTTACAGCATGTCATACCATACGTCTAAGCCATACTACCTCTGTAGTAACAAAATTCCATGAGGTGATCTCACCACCTCTATGCCCAAGAAATACTAGCTCACCCAAATTCTTCATCTCAAACTTCTGCTTCAAAAGCCTCTTGACATCATGCATGTTAGCATCACTATCAACAGTGATAAGCAATTCATCCACATGGATGACTAATAGCATGATCCCTCCATCTGTCTTTTTCACATAAAGTGAAAAATCTACATAGGATATTTGAAATCCGATGGTAACAAGATACTCCCAATCTTATTTGACCATGCTCTGGGTGCTTACTTCAAGCCATACAAGGCTTTGCGTAACCTGGACACAAAATTTGGGTATGCATCACTCTCATAACTTAGTTGGTTGCATCATGTACACTTCTTCTTGCAAATCACCATATGCAAGAAGACATTCTTTACATCCATGTGATGTAAAGACCAATCATTTACTGTAGCCATGGCAATGATAGCTCTCGCAGTTGCCATTCTTGCAACCAAGCTGAAAATCTCTTCATAGTTAATGCCATAAGTCTGCGCATAGCCTTTGGCAACAATTCTTGCCTTATATATTCTCATTGAACCATCAACATTAGTCCTGACTTTATACACCCACTTACATCCAATCGCCTTCTTTTCATTAGGTAAAGGCGCTAAATCCCTTGTTGCATTTGTATCCAATGTTGCCATCTCCTCATTCATGGCATCTTCCCATTTCTTATTTCCAAGTGCCTGATCAAAATAAGTGGGCTCTAATTTCTGTATTGCTTTAACCATGTAAGCATAATGATGGGCTATATATCCATCATATCTCAACCTGTCTCTACCCTCATAGACCTACGTACACCTGGATCATTGCTAGGTGTCCTCAAAACAGCCATCGTTCTCCTTACATCAAGGGAGGAGTAACCATAGATGGAATGCCAAGCTCCTCACATCAAGGCTCTTCTCAGAGCCACTAGAGTCACCATCCACTAACAACTCAAGAACAAAAGGTTGTTCTACCTTTTTCTTCCCTTTGCATGATACATGTGTACCTACATCTGTCCCCGCAACCTCCCTGACCATGGGCTAACATTGGATCCACTGCTAGAGGACTTTCCAGGTCCACTAAGCACTTGTGATTGCTGCTCTACATGTGGTGTAGCATCAGTACTTCTTATATCTGCATCTTCTGTTTCCTTCACTATTGATGCATACCAACTACCCATCTCATGAAAGACAACATCTCTACTTACTTGCATCTCATGAGTGGTAGGGTTATAACATCTATAACCTTTTTGCTCCATAGCATAACCAATAAAGATGCATTTCTCTACCTTTGGATCTAACTTTGTTCTTACTTCATCAGGAACATGCACATATGCAATACACCTAAACACTTTCAAGTGAGACACATCCGATCTTATGCCTATAAACGTCTATCCAGATGTCATACCATGAGTAGCTATAGTGGGTGTCTTGTTCATAATGTACACAACAATTACTACTACTTTTGCCCAAAAATAATGTGGCATATTGTTTTCAACCATCAAGGCACATGCCACTTCTACAATGTGCATGTTGTTTCAGCCATCAAGGCACGTGCCACTTCTACAATGTGCTTGTTTTTCTTTCTACAACACCATTCTGTTTGCGTAGTGTACCTACATGTAAATTGCTTCTACAATGTGCCTGTTTTTCTTTCTACAACACCATTCTGTTTGCGGAGTGTACCTACATGTAAATTGTCTCTTAATTCCCTGCTTTCTCATATCACGAAGTCACTGAGCTCATTGGAGAATTAAAGTGAGCAAACACCTCACTTTTCTCCTTCATAAAGTAAGCCCACACTTTCCTAGTGTGATCGTTTTATGAATGTATCATAATACCTACAACCTACAATTGTTGTAGTCTTGGTTGGTCCCCATACATCTGAATGTATGACATCTAATGGCTTTGCACTAACATGCTTTTCATGTGGGAAAGCATGTTTGGCCTGCTTACCAAGTTGGCATGCTTCACATACTTTATGCATACCATTAACCTTAAGCTCTAACAAACTTGCAGCAATATTTTTAATCACTGTATATTCATATGACCAATGCACTTGTTCCATATGTCAATATCTGCAATGACACCTATTCCATGAATAAACATGGCTACCTTTACTTCAGGCATGTTCACATCATCTAAAGTAAACATCTTGCCATTTATTTTACCCTTTACAACCAAGCGACACTGACTTTTGAAGTCTTCCACAAAACATCATTAAGGATTAAACCTCACTTGTGCGCAGACCCTGCTCAACCATCTGTCCAACAGAAACTAGGTTCTTTGTAATATTTGGAACATGAAGTACATCTACTAACTACTTCATTTTTCCATTCTACATAGACAACGGCACTTTACCAACATGCGCAATGGGATGTGCAGTATCATCACATGTTTCTACATAACTTGGGTTTTTCATTTTCTACATGTCGCTAAACCACTTAGCATGAGTGGTCATGTGGTTAGAGGTGAGAGAATCCACATACCATATATCTTGTAATCCTAACACATCCCCTGTTGTTGTGGAGTTGAGCATGTGCTGTATCACAAATAACTACTTAGTTCTGTCATCACCACCCTGTGTACTAGATGATGCATAGTTACCTTGCTCCAACTTTCTACTTTTAATGCCATTTTGCTTTTTATAGTAGTCCTTTGCCATAATAATAGTAGTCTATGCTATTTGTACTATGATTTCTTTGCCAACCACCTCGGCCTCTTTGGCTCCCCTTGCCTCTAGATTGGCCTCTTCCACCTGTGTATGATTGTTGCTTACAAATCATTGGACTGTTGTTGTCCAGAATTTCGAATTCCTTGTTGGCCACCACCTGGGCCTCGACCATGACCTCTACCTCTGCCTTTACCTGAAGTAGAGTAAAAGGCTCTCTCTATTGTGTTCTTTCTTTGTGAAGAAGAGTCCTCACCTAGTGACTTTTCTTCTATTATTAGAATAGACACCAAGTCTCGAAAGTTAGGAATATTCTCTCTGATTTCAATGGAGGTCTTGAATAGCTTATACTCTTTACCAAGCCCATTCAAACAGACACTCACCAAATCATCATCTTCCACTGATACATTGATGGCCCAAGGGATTCAACAATGCCCTTCACCTTTAAAGCCTACTCATTGTTGACATGCATTTCTTTTCCACAATATTTAGCTCTTGCTTTAGCTGCAATTTCCTTGCCTTTGTGTTGGTTTGGAACATCTGCCTAGATTAAGCCAAACATAGCTATTGGAGTGTTGGCATCCTGTATGTGTCCTATCATTGTGTCTGTGACACTAATTGAAAGCCAAAACATGACTTCCTTGCACCCTAATTCCAATCCTTGAATTCCTTTATACCTGTTGGAGTGGCATTCTCTTCAGACAACTCTAGAGGCACCTCACATTGTCTTCTTCAACATAGTCCCAAAATCCTTTACCCATCAGAAAATTGGTCATTTTTAACTTCCAAGCATGGAAGTTGTTCTTATCTAGCTTCTCACTAACAATATAATTTATTCCGTCAGACATGTTTCCTGCAACAATCAAAAACCTCTAAATAGATAATTTATGTATGCAATGTGTAACACAGTAGTATCTTCTCTTGTTGCTGCTTAACGATACTTCAACAAGACCTATAAGTCTCACCAGGTTTGACCAGAGTACATGTACATACACCCAACGTCAACAATACATGTGCAAACACTGTCTGCACTTCCAAAATGCATTGGTGTAGTGCAATAACCAGATTTCGACTAGAGATAGTTCTCAACTAGAACTTCTCAAAATTATCGAAAATACCTTGTTAATGAAAGAACGGAGACCAAAACCGGCCCGAAACGCGATTCTGGCTGCAAAGTACTGCATACCACATAGGCACCTCCAAGCCTGCAAAGACAGCTCCTCATCTGAGATGTGTAGCTCCCGGAGCTACCGAGGGGGGTGTTGCACCTAAACCATAGAAGGAAAAGAGATGATGATGCTCTTACCCATGTACCGCTTTCTTCCTTGATTGTTCTTTGTTAACCCATTCCTAGGGTTAACAAGATCTACCGCCATTATCTTATATCAAGGAGTCGGTAGAGACACCAAAGGGTTATACATTTAAGATATAAAGCAATAGTGTCCAAAGCTATAACTGGGACGGGCGCTTGTAATGGTGTGATGGAGTATTTATGGTAATTTTCGCTTCAAGAGCATGTAGGATGAAGTCCCAAGTGATGTACTTCATGTATATATTATGAGAGTCGTCGTCGTAATTGTTGAAAATACAAGTGAATAGGGTGTGTGCAGGAACAAGCCCTTGGTTAGAGGCTATAAAAGAGGATGAGTAACTGTAAAAGAACATGTGAAAAGGTGAGAAGAATCTACTGGGAGAGAATAAAGAGTAGCAGGAGAAGATTTAGGAAGTGTGGAGATATTCTGGGAAGTGTGGAGATATTCTGGGAAAAGTGAAGAGGTGGAGAGAATCAGGGAAAAGAGGTGGAGTGAATCATGGAGAAATCAGTGGGATTTGATGCTTGATGTAAACTCTATAAATTGAGGCATAGCCCTAATGAGAATTTGCTGGTTTTTGAGTATCTATGTCTACATTAATCTATTTGCTAATCACCCACTAATTATATCTTAATTATTTATTGATTTTTGAGTATCTATGCTTACATTAATCTATTTGCTAATTATGTCTTAATTATTTGCTAATTACATCTTAATTATTTACTAATTACATCTTACTTATCTACTAATTACGTCTTAATTATTTACTAATCACTTTGCTAATGATGTTGATTCTAGTGTTTGATCCACCATAGCACATCACAATGCTCAAATTTCAACATGGTATCAGAGCCATGCCTAGAATCCATCAGGTTTATGAGCCTATTATCTAATTAATTAGGATTAGTAGATAATTAAAAAATAATCAAAATTTTAGTTAGTTTTCAACTCACCTCTGTACCCCCAACTAGTGGAGGAGTCCATTCACCTTGCACACTCACAATTAGGTCAAACTCTTCTAGCACATGGTAGCCACCTCAATGCTCTTCAAGCCCATCAACTCCATGCAGCAAACTGCCGACGGATGCAGCCGAAATTGTCGTTTTACCATGCGCCGTTTTTCTGAAGGAGATTTGACATTTCTGCTTGCTCAGTTCAAATGTCTCTAATTCCTCTTAGCCCAAGGTGTTTTCAAGCATGCTCTACAAGCTGGTGAAGACAGAATTCAGTTTCATCAAGTCTACAGTGAGATCCAAGCTCTTCATCAAATCTGCACAGGTGACTTTGGTAAAACAGAGATTAAGCTTTCAATATTTGGTCAGATCTTGTGTTTCTTGGCTTAATCCTCTACTAGACTCATTGCTATTGATGCCTTTGAAAGCATTTGAGCTCATTTGAAGTCTAAGGCACCAGATCTGGACTCCCTGCATACTCTGTTTTCTACACACAAAATAGTGGATTAATTTACTAATCAATGATTAATCAATGCTAATCACTGTATTTTGGTGCAATTGAGGCTTCAAATTAACCATTAGGTATCTGATACAGATCCCTATAACTTCAGATTGTAATTCGGAGTTGGCTTGATACTCCAACCATTCCGTACAAATTGGTTACCCTTGATTTAATGTAATTTCTGGTGATTTTATGCTGATAAATTTGTTGTAATCATCTCTTAAACACCAGATTGAGTTGTAAAAGGGTAGACACTGTCCTTGAATCTTGAAATTGGATCAAGAGGTAAGACCCCCTTCATATCACCATGAGTACAGCACAGAAAATAGCCAAATTTACACATGGCAGACAAAAACCATGTATTTGCTCATGAGGAAAAATCTGTGGGGATTAGTTGAAGGGAGAGATGAATGCCCAGAGAGAGGAAAAAATGAGTGGAAGAGCAGGAATGAAAAAGCATTGGGACTTATTGCACTCAGTTTAAATGATGAAATCATTCATCACATCACAGGGATACAATGGGCAAAAGATGCATGGGATGAACTCAATAAATTATTTGGTACAGAAGCAAAAAATTCAAAGATAAATTTGTTAATGCAATTCTACAAATTGGACATGAAGGAAAGTGAACCTTTAATCACACACTTAAATAAATATAAAAGCATTAAGCAGCTATTGGCAAAAAGGTAGAAGATGATGAGGCACTAGCAGTGCTTCTGAAGAGTGTGGACAAAGGTGATTATGAAAACATTGTAGCAACACTAAAGAATGTACCTGAATTGAAGCTACACGAGATAGAAGCAGCTCTACTAGAGCAAGAGAGCAGAGGCAAAGAGAAGAAATGGCTCGACTCAACAGTAGGAGAAGAAAAAGCATTCTTCACCCGAGGAGGATTCTCTCAAGGACGAGGACGAGGAAGAGGCAGAGTAGGAGGAAGGACCTTCACTTGCCACAAATGTGGAAAGCCAGGACACATGGCGAGAGACTACTACAGCAAACCCAGTGGAGAAGGAACGACATCGGCAAACTTCATGGAGGCTCCAAAGGAAGTGGAGTCGGATCATCTTTTCTGAGAGAGAGAGAGAGAGAGAGAGACCCCACAACCCAATGTAACCTGCCCCAACAAAGTAAAACCACCTCTGAGCCACCGATGATGTAGGCCACGTGGTAGATGTATGTGTGAGCACTTTAGTCAAGGTCGCGGGCACTTATAGTAGCCTTGGACACATAGAGAGAGAGAGAGTGTCAAGGACTATGGAGTTTAGGGACTTGAGGCACTAGTTGCGGGCTATCAAGTAAGAGAGAAACTTGGTATAGGGTCCAGGTGTGCTAGAGAGTATTCACTTGAGGGGAGGTGTTGAAAATACAAGTGAATAGAGTGTGTGCGGGAACAAGCCCTTGGTTAGAGGCTGTAAAAGAGGATGAGTAAATGTGAAAGAACATGTGAAAGGTGAGAAGAATCTACTGGGAGAGAATAAAGGGTAGCATGAGAAGATTTAGGAAGTCTGGAGATATTCTGGGAAGTGTGGAGATATTATGGGAAAAGTGAAGAGGTGGAGAGAATCAGGGAAAAGAGGTGAAGAGGTGGAGAGAATAAGGGAAAAGAGGTGGAGTGAGTCATGGAGAAATCAGTGGGATTTGATGCTTGATGTAAACTCTATACATTGAGGCATAGCCCTAATGAGAATTTGCTGGTTTTTGAGTATCCATGCCTACATTAATCTATTTACTAATTACCCACTAATTACATCTTAATTATTTGTTAATCACTTTGTTAATGATATTGATTCTAGTGTTTGATCCACCATAGCACATCACAATGCTCAAATTTCAATAGTAATAGCATTAGGCCTCTTATAAGCCTAAAGTGCCCAGTCGGCCACAGTTTCAGTGAGTGTGAACACTTATGGCCATGTATATAAGTGAATTTCTCTCATAATACAATAGACTCTCCTATTGTGCAATTGAGTCTTGCTCTTGCTAATCCTCTTGCTAAATCTCTCTCCCTAATGCTAGTGAGTGTGTGTGACTGAAGTGAGGTGAGATGAGGGACGAGTACCCATAGTGCAATGCGACGGTGTGACAACGCTCGTGGGAGGCACAGTGGAATTGCTTCTCAAGGAGTTGGAGACCTTAAGGGTTACGAGTTTGGCCATTGGAAAGATCCTCATGTGATAATTGCGGGTCACCAGGTAATCTCTTATTGGATGTGTTTTAAGGAGGGTTAGGGTGAGCCATAACATTCTTGCCTCTCGCTTGCCTCCTTAGCTCTTGTATGAACCAAAGCTCTGATAACATAAAGAGAATGCAAGGGAGAGAGAGAGAGCTTGAGTTCCTTGCAAGCAAACACACACACACACACACACACACACACACACACACGCACACAAGAGTGTAAAACACAAGAGAATGATGGATGGCTGAATTTTCTTCTATCTTCTTCTCTTATCTATCTGCATATAACTAAAAGATAAGAGTCCATACATAAAGGGAAAGTACTCTCCTACAATAACATACAAAATGGTGAGTCTATAATAGTGTCAACCCAACTATATGAGTTGGTGCTATAACTATGCCATAACTCTAGTACTCCAAAGTGGCTATCACAACCTGTCATACACCAGGGGCATATCAACCATAATTTCACCAACCATGCTAGTGGCATAAGTGCAGAAGCTATTACCTAGGTGGGTCATCAATGTCCACCTAGCAGTAGTTGAGCTGGAGATCTCAACACTATTAGGGGCTGATGCTAGGCTCTCATGTTTCTCTGTTCCTAGTATTCCATGATGAGTTTCCATGGGACGTTTTGTATTACCCAGTGAGATAGCTATGTTTCTGTTTTATCTTCCATTCCATGATGAGATATGCCATGGATGTTATTGTATCACTTTGGTCTCATAGGCCCATTAGGTCTTTAGTAGAAGCTTTATATATATATATATATATATATATACTTATTTATACATACATACGTGTGCATACGCTCACACTTTTACATGCATGTCATGTTGTTGAGAGAAATTGAAGCCTCTTCCACTTAGTGTTGTAGTTGAAGAAAAATGTGATAGCCCTTCTCGCATCCTATTCGGCCAAGATAGGAAAAATTAATGGAGTCAAGGTTTTGTTCTAGCCCATTCCACAACACACCGAGATGGAGAGCAAATAAAAAATCGCTGACAAAGCATGCTTTACCACAAACTACTATAAGTATTGTGGGGAGACAATGCATGATTTACTACAAATGGCTATAAGTATTATGGGGAGATGATGAGGTTGAAGGTGACATGGTTGTGTACTAGGGCACTGTCTAAGGTGGAATCAAGGAGGAAGCTTCAACATCCACAAAATCTATGGAAAACCCCTCCACTTCAGTATCCACTATTCAAAAAACTCTTGATTCTTCTACCTTGAAAATGCTTACATATCAAAAGAATGAACAAATACGGTGAGCTATAAAGTGGCAACCCAAATCTACCTTGAAATCGATTCCCAAGATTTCTCCATCCATACCACCTTAACCGAGCAAGCAAGAAGGACCTCGACACACAAGAATTGTCATAGGAAGTCCAAGTTACAAGCTACCCCAAAATGGATTCCCAAACGCTTATTAAAAGCTCAAGGCTACTATGAGGGTAACAATTGTATTTGGATACCAAAACATAAAAGTAGACCACTAGTCTCATTACCGCCGCTTACAAATTCCCAAGTCTCCTTGGTCATGGATAAAAGCTTCAATAGCTCAAATTCCATCAAAGGGAAAGCTATTGTAAAAGAACCTTCACCACCCCAATGCCATGAACTAGCTCACAAATGCAGGGAACAGGGTGCGTCACTCACCTTGTGAATCCGTGTGCTTGGGATCCTCTGTAGGTTTTGCTTGTGCAGGAGCACTTAAGAGCTCCACTCTACCCATTGCCTCCATACTCCAAACATAGCTTGATCCTCCTCTCACTCTCTCACACTCACTTTCTCTCTCACACACATGCAATGAGCACACAAAATCTAAATTCAAAATATGCAAGCAAGACACAAGACAGGAGTAGAGAAGAAGAGCACTATATTGATTATGCATAAGAGAATGAGTCATGAGAGGTGACCTCTGGAGTTCACACTCTTGGGTGGCCAAATCTAAAAGTCTGGTCCTCAGCCTCATTTGGCCACTCTAGCTAGTGTAAACACCTATTCTAAAGCTAGCACTGTCAACCTAGGATCCCGTGGTGGTGCACCTTCAATAGAAAAGAAGCGAGCACACACATAAAATGATACATGGTTTTCAAGTGAATTTCTCACATTCTAGCGTCTGTGGCCCAAGAATAGTGAAGATGATACAGTTGTTGGCATTGACACCATAGAAGTGTTCGGTAAAGGTTAACATACTCCCCTTCCTCATGTAGATTCCGTTCTCAAAATATGCAGATGAAGTTGTACGAGGATGTATGCTGGACGTATGTTGCGTTGGAAATGTCGGAGGTCTTGGAAGGTCTGCAAGGCAAGATGGTACAATGAGAACGGTGTCCTTGTGGAAAATAATTAAAATTTAAGCATAATGCAAATACCTGAAAATTTTTATGAACTGATCAAATTTTTCTAGTTAAGACAAGGGTAATATTAAGGTTGGTCCAAATTCTATCTAAACTAAGATGGAGCAAAAACCATGCCTTGGGTTATGACCCTAGTCTCTACACGTTATCGAGACGTTATCAAATTAATGAAACCATCTCTAGCTATTATCGAGCCTCGTAAATGAAACTCCTAAGTGATTATTACAAGGTTTGTCTTTGATTTTTTTAAATTAAGTTTTAAAAATTAGATAAAAATGTAAAAATAGGGCACCACTCTGCAGAGACCCAAGCAATGGCCCATAGACCTCATACAAGAGTATCTAAGAACTGCTAAGTACCTTTCTAGTAACGATGGTTTTTTTAAAAGCCCTTTATTTGTAGGTTTTTAGCCATAAGGTCCCATCCCATGGAGATCGAGGCTATGGTCCCAAGGCTCTATCACACTAAGAGCCAAAAGTCCTACCCTAGATCCCACATGGTTATGGTTACCTTCTTGGCTTTAAAAAAAATCATTTTAAATATTTTTTGTATTTTGTTTAAACTGCTTTCACTTTCATAATTCACCTAGAAGGCCCCATTCTAACTAAAGAGGGTACTATTACTTGGCATACTTTAAAGTCGATCTCAGCAGAAAGGATTGAACTTGGTCCAAATCCTGAATTGTTGTCTAAGTAATAACTAGAAAAGTGATAGACCAATCATAGAATAATGTAAGCAAGCACTCAAACAAACATTAAATGAAGACTAATAAAAAAGATTGAAATTGAAAACAATAGCATTAGTTGAGGATGGGTTTAGAATACACGTGGTTTTTTGTATGGTTAGGAAAAGGGTCTTGTGAATTGTACTTGTAATGTTGAGAATGTCCCTTGTGCCCTCACTATGCTATGACATGGGTACTATAGGTAAGTGAGCTAAGTAGTTACCACGGGCTAAGTTGTTTAGGAAATGACTCACCATTCTCCAGAAGGGACAAGTAGTCTCAGTAACATTATTTCATAGAATGATAGTGTAAGTCCATAAGTTCTTGCCCTCCTCCCTTGCTCTACAAGCTCTTCCTGTGCATTTTTTACCCTTGATAGGGTCCTCTCATTGGATAAAGTACACTCATGTCACCATGTCCTTATGGTGTCTCTCCTATTATGGACTACAATAGTCATGTCCCATAGCACCTAAAATAGGTCCTATAGTGCTAGCATAAGTAGGATGCTACGTATAACATGTGACACTTTACAGGTAAAACATGGTGCAAGGGGATGAAACTGTAGGTAGAAGAGGTCCACAAAGGTGGCTCCACAACATCACTCCTCTAATAGTGCATAAAAATAGCGAGAGTGGGTTCGAAAAGGGGGAATACTTAGTTGCCTTCAATAGTAACATTCCAAGTAATCTGGGTCGAGGATAGGGTTACTCGTATATCAATCCATGAGAATTCTATGCTCATGGCCTATAGTTACAGGGCAGAGTCAAACTTCATTCTCTTATTTTAACATGTGCTCTTTCTCATCATCTTTTATTTTTTTTAAAATATGGTCAATCAATTTTTTTGTATGTGTATGGGTGCTATATTACTATACATGTTGGTGCAAGCTATATTGTCTCATAGGTTAGCTTGTTTCGACAGGCTCTCTCTTGATATGGACATGAACTTTGTTGGGTAGTAAAATGTGGAGGTAAAAGTAATGATATTAGCATAAGTCCCCCCTTGCTGTTGTCTATCATACCTTGACCTCGCGGAAGGTATTGTAGGTTTTTTGTAACCATCCCTTCCAATTGTGCTCCATTAGTGTTTGTTGGCTAGGAATGCTCTTTGTTACTTCTTATGGCATGTTTTAATGGCAGTAAAGGGCTTTCATAATACCGGATGGAGGTTATGGGTTCTCCCTTATTGATGAGAAATGGAGTTGACACTTGTGGTGGTTAGACAATTCGAACTTGTGTAGTGGGTCGCTCTACGGAAACTAATGGGGTTGGGGCTTGGATAGCCAACAATGGTTTTGTAATATTTTGTGATGTAGAAGCTTCCTTCTTGTTATGATTCTCGATAATACTGAGAATGTTTAGCCATGGTTTCACCCACAGGAGACACATCCTATCGACTAGTCAATCATACAGCCAACAGCCTTTATCCATGTATGACCAAGTATTACTAATTCAGGTAATGTTCTGGCAGGCATAACTAGGAAGTCTCCCACACCAAGTGCTTGTTGCCATCATAGTATGTCTCTATTTGTAGTAGCCTAAGAACCTTGGTATTTTTACCATGGTACCTTTCACCTTTAAAGAGGTATCTGAGGTACCTTTCACCTTTAAAGAGGTATCTGAGGTTTTCCCAACTGGATCCATGTATTGAAGGAAATTAGATTGTGACTAGCCCTTGTATCAACTAATGCATTATAAAGCAATTTACCATAAGGGCTAGGCAATTGAATGGATTTTTTGTAGAGATGCTATGTGCTCCTCAGTGTCTCCTTCAACTTCTCCCATGAATGCATGTGCAGATACCAGAATAGGTTCTTGTCATTGCTATTGTCGAGTTTGCCTTTCTTTAGCCTCGTGTCAAGCTTGAGCTTTCTTTAGTTCTGCTTTCTCCTTGGCTACCTTCTTATCATGTGTGATCTAGCTAAGTTCTCCTTTCTCCTTAGCTGCCTTCTTTTCATGTGCGACCTGCAAGGCTTCCTAGGTAAGAGGACCATAATACTTTTTGAATTTATTACCACTAATGAAACCGATAACTCCATCAAGAGTCTCAACACGTATAGTACCTTGTGGAGTAACTTTGCAAACCCTAAATGGTCCCTTCCCAGTATATTTGAGCTTTTTATTTTTGCTATATCCTCATACATGAGGACAAGATCTCCTACCTCGATCTCCTTGTCCTTTTCACTTACAACTACCCTTAAGCTGGGGATTATGAACTCCTAAGGCATTATTACCTCTCAAGTCCATACACCATCTTAAATGGCGTGCAACCAATTGCAACTTTTGTTCCACGAGAACACTCACGGGAACACGGATTATGGAAGGAGGTCGAAAGCAATTAATGCGAGAGAGCGGGATTGTAGCCATGGAAACATGAAGACGCACATAATTTTTCCATATTTTTGTGCCGAAGTGCAATGTAAATCGTTTTAGGCCAATATGGGTTCTAAATGAGAGTTCTAAGTGTATTAAGCAAGGCTCACTTATGGGGTTGTCCGCCCATGTGTGAAAGAGGCCTAGGGTTAGGGTAAGTGGCATCTCTACAAAAGAGATGTTAGCTAAAGAAAGTGGACGTTTTTGGCCATTCTCATAAGCTATTGAGTGAAGCTCTTGAGCTCTCAAGCTATGGCAACTCTCTAACTCTCTCTCTATTGTACTCTAATGAGCATTAAGCTCCAATGAGTATAGCTCCACTTCATTCTCTTAATCTGTTTAGCATCATTGAAGTAGATTAATCTATGATTAGTTGAATGCTTCTTTCTTTCTCTTGTGTATGCTGCATGCTTGTAGTGTGTGTGTGTATAGTCTCCATTGATGCAAGCTCTTGCCCACTTCATTGGCAATGAATTATTCATGGATAGACTCTCTCTATGAGCTTATGGGTTTGTGAATGTTACATTCTATGCTTGCTTAAGCTTGTGGGTTAGTAGATGTACACTTATGGGTTTGCAGGCATTAGGGGAAGCTAAGATTTAATCAATGTTTGAATGGGATTAAGAGATTGCTATGCATTGCTGGTTCTCTTGATTAGTGTAGTGGATTTAAGGGATTGAGAGATTGATTGAGGTGTTGAATGGTTGAATCGTCAAGTGGTGGTTCGTGTATGTGAGCTCTCATGGGATAAGCCTTCATGCACTAATCGGGTCGAGTCCTCGGATTGACATTGTGTTTCTTAACACATTTGTTGATCGGTAGTACTCTATGAGCACTATATTGCACGGTAGAGAGAACCGCTCTACAACTTTGTATGATGTGCAATATGCCCATAAAGCTACTGTGAGCTTAGACTCCCAGTTAGTGTGTTAAGCCTCAATAATCTTTGTCAATATTGAAATAAGAACCTTGTTGGTGCTCTCTGCTTGGCCATTTTTCTATGGGTAATATGGCATTGACTTACGAGTGCGATCATCAATGTGTTAGTGAGAGTTTTTATTACATCATTGATGAAATGCTTACCTTGATCACTCACTAGCTCAAATGGACATTCAAAGTAGGTAATGATGTTCTCATAGAGAAACTTAGCAGTCACCATGGCATCCACTTTTTGTGAAGCTCTTGCTTCAACCCATTTGGTTACATAATCTGTGGCAACAATGATGAAGCATGCTTGTGTGCCACATGCAACAAGATTAATAGGGCCAATGAAATCTACGCCCAATTTTTCAAAAGGTTGGTTCACTCTAACAAGATGGAGTGGCATCATGTCCTTCTTCTGTGGCTTTGCACAATGTTGGCACTTGTCACATCCTTTAACAAATAGTGCATAATCTTTAAAGAACATGGTCCACCAATACATCGATTGGAGCCATAACATCACATGTGAAGTGTCCACTAGCTACCCCTTTGTGTGCTTGTTTGATGATGTATAAGTATTCATCCTCCTGTTGGGGTAGTGTCTTAATATGTCATCCTTACCACATCTATAAAGAGTTATAATAATCAATTTGGTAAAATTCTACTTCTTTAAGCAACTTCCATGTTAGATCTTGTGGTGGTATAATTCATCTTAGCCTCACATAACTGTCGATTGGCAAAACTTCTAGGGTAGTCTAGTTTGTGTTCACCTGGCTGGGCTAGGATGTATCCAATTGCAAAGTTAGAAGCATCAATATGCACATGGAAGATTACATTCCAATTTGGCACTCATAGTATCAGAGCACGAGCCAAAGATTGCTTTAATACGTCATAGGCTTGTTGGCATTCTTCTGCCCACTCAAATATAATGAGAAGGGGACGAGCAATCTCGTATAGAAGAGGATGAATTATCTATAGTAGCCTACATATCCCATAAACCTTTGGACTCCCTTACAGTTCGTTGGTGGGGGTAATTCCAAGATAATTTTGATTTTAATCTCATATGTGGAAATCCCATTTTTGGACACTATATGTCCTAAGATGACTCCGTGTTCAACCCAAAATTGGCATTTGAATGGGTTTAGAGATAGGCGATAATGTCTGGGACATAAATAAACATGTTTCTTAATTAAGGCCCTTTTCATAAGGTTCATTAAAACAACCTTTTTCCACAGTACAATAATGCCAAAGATAAGATTTATAAAAAAGGTTTATACATGAATCAATTTCATACAAGCCAAACTAGCTCTCTTATTCTTTTCCTTTATACTACCCCGATGATCTATCCAGCCTCTACATGCTGGGAAAAACCCTATGGGACCATACACCTCGTCGTTGGCCACGGGCGAGGACTCAAGCTAGCCTGTCGCCCCCTCAGGCTTCGCGGCTTGATCCTCCCGCCCCCTTAGAGGGATGTCTACGTGCTAGGGTGGGCTTATTCACTGCACTAGCCTGGGCCCTCAGAACTAGACATCACCACAATCCCTCGCCTCAATCGGCAAACCTCATTCTCCCAATGGTAGTATGAGGGATACCATGGGGCCGACTCTGGGCCTTAATAACGTCTCCGCCGTCTAGCTACACAAGCACAAGAAAATAGGGCAGCGTCAAGATAGGGAGAAGTTGTACCTGTACCTTAATTTAACCAAGATAATAATCCATTTACTCAACTAAACCATAGGACTAGAATCCACGTTACCTTCTTAAGAAAACAACCCTTTCACAAATATTTTAGCATTTCAACTTGAGATTGATATAAGACATTCTTTATTAAGGCATATGCTGTTGTTTAAAAGAATAAAAACTTTAAGTAAATCATTCAAATAGATCACTATTAACAATTAATAGAGAACCCAGGACCATACCTCAACCCCCCTAAGAATGATATATAATTGAAAAACAATATATATATATACCTTATAGAAATTTATCGTTTATCATTGTCTTTGCTCGCTAATAAGAGTTTCAGAACTTGATATATGAGAATAGAGAGTCTTCTAATACCTTCTCTTATGATTGAAATCATCCGATCATCCCCAAGATTTATCTCCTCTTACTCTTACTCTCTCTTTCAAAGATCTATGGCAAAGTAGCCTTCTCTTGCAGGGCTACGACATACTATTCTTTCTTTAAAAGAAAAGCTATGGAGTAGTAGTCTCTTCCTCATAAAGGTCATAGCAATCTAGCTTTCTTTTCCAAGAGATTAGAAAAGAAAGAAGGGACGTATGCATCTGAAGGTCTAGAATCACCTTGTGGGCTACTAGCTGCATTCTTACAGTTTCTCTGTGTAGAGACCTTGACAGAACTAGCAAATTGTTTTGGACATAAATCTCTGATAAAAACTCAGAATATGGTCATGTAACCACTCAAAAGAACTAGAACACATCTAGTCTACAAGCTAGCGTGGGTAGAATAGGCAAAAACGTCTTTAGAAATGCATTGCTTTTTCACATTTTTAGTGTGCATGGACTCTAAATATATAAAAGTACTCTAATACAACCTCCTATCACTTAAATTTGAATTTTTATTTTTAGAGATACTTATCTCTTAATAGAACTATTCTTGTCTTCTTATTTCTTTTAGGATTTTTGGAGCTAATATTTTATTCCAACTCTTTCCTAATGTTTCTAGCCTTATTGTCTCACTCTTCTCTAAGTGCACGTCTTTCCTTCTTGAAATCTTTATTAAAAGAGACACCTTACATCATGTATAGCTGGAGTAGGAGTCTTGTTCATGATATAAACTGCTAACGACATAGCCTCAACTCAATATCTATGCGGAATATTCTTCTCTGACATCAATGCTCGTGCTATCTCTGCAATGTGCTTGTTTTTCTGCTAGCAACTCCATTTTGCTGCGGAGTGTATTTACATGTAAATTGTCTCTAAATGCCATTTTTTCACAAGAATTCAGAGAACTCATTGGAGAAGTATTCTCCCCCTCCATCTAACCTTAGGCACTTCATATGCTTTCATGTCACTCTAAAATTTTGAAAATGAGTGAACACTTTACTCTTCTCCTTCATGAAATACACCCACACTTTCCTTGTGTGGTCATCACAATGAATGTTACGTAGTATAACCTATAGCCACCCATAGACATAGTCTTCGCAAGACCCCATACATCTGAATGCACAACACCTAGTACGTTCTTGCTCACATTTCTGTCATGTGGAAATACATGTTTTGTTTTCTTTTCAAATTGACATGCTTCACAAACTTTTTGCATACCTTCAACTTTAAACTTAGGCAGCCCTGTCACAATTTCTTTAGTCTGCATAGACTTCATTCTTTGCACATTTACATGCCCAATTCTCTTATGCCAAATGTCTGTATCTGTAATAACTCCTGAACCATTTGCAGACATTGCAGCACTCATTTTAGGCATATTTACATTCAATGTAAACATTCTACCCACTTTGTTGCCTTTTGCAACCAACTTGCACTTATCTTTAAAGTCTTCTACATACCAGCCACATCAGGGTTAAACCAGACCTATAAACCTTGCTCAATTATCTAGCCAATAGAAACCAGATTCTTTGTAATGTTTGGAACATGAAGTACATCTGTGAGGTACTTCACCTTACCATCCTACATAGACAATGGCACATCTCCAACATGGGCAATCGGTGGATGAGCAGTGTCATCCCCTGTTTCAACAAAACCAGGTCTTTCAAGACTCTTTATTTCCTTGAACTACTCACCATGACTTGTCATGTGGTTTAAAGCACCTAAATCAACATACCATGCATCATCTTTACATGCTACTACATCATTTCCAGACACAGCATTAACCACATGTTGCATAACAAACAACCTCTCATTATCCTCATTATTTTTGCTAGAGGATGCATAGTTGTTTTGCTGCACTTTTCCATTTTGCATGTCACTCTGCTTCTTATAGCAATCTGCCTGCACATGTCTAGGCTTACCATAGTAAAAAAAACCTCGTGTATCATTATACTGCCTTTGCCAATTACTATGACCTCTTTGACTCCCCCTACCTCTAAACTGGCCTCTTCCACCTGTGTGTTGTTGTTGTGAATCCAGGGACTATTGCTACTCTGCTACCCATAATTCTGATTACCTGTCCACCTTGGCCACATCCATGACATCTACCTTATCCTCTACCTGTACTTGTGTAGAAGGCCTACTGCTCTGAACTATATTTGCTTTGTGAAGACTGTTGTCTTCACCTAAGTTCTTCTCTTCAATGATCAGCATTGACACCAAATCTGTGAAGTTGGGAATGTTCTCTCGAGTCTGAAATAGACATCTTGAACACCTTGTATTGTGGCCGATGTTGAAATATACAAGTGAATGGGTGTGTGCGGGAACAAGCCCTTATCAAGAGGTTGTAAAAGAGAGTATGTAAATGAGTGGGTAGCAGTGAAAAGGTGAGAGGTATCTATTGGGAGAGAATAAAGGGTAGCATGAGAAGATCTAGGATATGTGGAGATATTCTGGGAAAAGGTAAGAGGTGGAGAGAATCAAGCAAAAGAGTTGGAGTGAATCAAGGATGAGGTGTCCCCCCAGATGTAGGGGAGGTGGCACAAATCAAGGAACAAATCAGTGGAGTAGATCATGGACAAACTTGTATAAATTGAGGCATTGGCCTAATGAGTATTTGCTGATTTTTGAGTATCCATGCCTACATTAAGCTATCAGTTAATTGCTCACTAATCTCATCATAATCATCATCTAATCACTTGCTTATGATGTTGATTCTTGCATTTGATCCACCTTAGTTCATCATCTTACTTGCATTTTAACTTGGTATCAGAGCCAGAGTAGCTCATTAGGGTTTGGTGAGATGTGTGAGAAAGAGGGAAGAAGAAGCTATGAAGAAACACCATTGAAGCTGTGAAGCTTTGTGAAGCTGTGGAGCACATAGTAGCATCAAATCTGAGAGCTTGGTCTATTGGGTAAGAAGTGCTAGACCCCCTAGCAAATGGCAGGTACCCACAGAGTGGTTTGAGTTAAAGAGTGGCTGCCCCAAGCAATAAAAAATGGAAGCTTTGAGCTATGTTGCTTATTTCTAGCAAATGTATTGGATGTCTAGTGGAGTGAGCAATTGTACCGTTGTTTTGGCATGACACTGATGCATTCTGGAGGTTATCAAGCATTGAATTAAAGCACAAGGGCTACAAATGCTATAAAAACATGGCATGTAATGTGTGAGAGCTTATGAGAGCTATAGCACACCAAATCGGACACTTGTAGAGGCAAAATCAATGTATTGGATGCCATTGAGCATTGCTAAGGCATCAAATTAGTGACCAGCTATTGTATCAGGGCTGTATGAGCAAAAATGAAGCCCTACTTGTTGCTGGCAAAATTCTTTGTGGTGGTTCTTGTGAGAGCTGGGTATCATCATTTGCACTCATTGAAGGGATTAAGGCCTAGTTTAAGGCCTTAATACAAGTGGTATAAGCTTGAACTTGAAGACCAGTAGCTGTATGGGGATGTGAAGATAAAAAACAACTTGCCACACAGAGGATTCGCAGCAGCGTGGTCTATTATTAGAGCATGTACTTTGTGAAATTGACCAATACCTCTTGCTTGAGGTGTTATTTAAGCTCAGTAGAGTGTGTATGAGGCTTAGCAAAAAGAGCTACAGTAGCTCCATTTGGGAAGAATAAGCAAAAACAACCTGCAAATAGCTTCAATTTGACTTGCAAATGCTAATTTGAGCTAATTTTGGGTGTCTTTGGGGTTAATGGGTGCTAATCAACCTTGATTAAGGTGTGGCAAAGCTAATAGAAGTTCATTGGATCTTGGTGTGATCAAGTACAACTTGCAACTGAAGATTTGAAGCGTGCAAAACCTGCATATAGCCTGCATTGAAGAAAAAGAGCAAAAAACAGATCATTTTTGGTGATTTTTGGGCCAAAAATAGTAAGGTGGTTGAAGTGGACGATGTTTTGATGCATCTGGGATATTTTGGGATGTAATCAAGCGGTTTTTGAGCAAAGTACATAACCTGTAATTTTTTTTTTTGGTGAAATGCCAAAAGCGGTGTTTGGGTCAATTTTGTGAAGCAGTACATCAGTTGGTTGATGTGTGGGTGCATACCAAGTGTGGTTGAGCACTGAGTAGTATATTTGGCTTTCATTGTGTGACATTTTGGTTGTCAGAATGGGTGACGGTCCCGTTCAAATTGTTGGTGAAAAACTCGACCGCAAATAACTTCCGTGTAGAAGTACAAGATGACAAATTTTCTGAAAGGCAAAGGATTTTGGGGATTGATTACATGTGATGAAGAAGGAGCTCTACTAGAGTAAGAGACCAATGTCAAAGAGAAGAAAGGGGTGGACCCAACAACTAGAGAGGAAAAAGCATTCTTCATCCGAGATGGATTCTCACGAGGATGAGGATGAGGAAGAGGCAGGGGAGGAGGAAGGACCTTCACTTGCCACAACTGTGGGATGCAAGGACACATGGCAAGAGACTGCTATAGTAAACCCACTGAAGAAGGATCGACATCGGCAAACTTCATGGAGACTCCTAAGGAAGTGGAGTTAGATCATCTTTTCTGAGAGAGAAAGAGAGAGAAACCCCACAACCCAATGTAACCTACCCCAACACAGTAAAACCACCTTTGAGCCACCGATGATGTAGGCCATGTGGTAGATGTATGTGTGAGCACTTTAGTCAAGGTCACGAGAACTTGTAGTAGCCTTGAGAGTGTCAAGTACTATGAGTTAGGGACTTGAGGCACTGGTCGACGGGCTACCAAGTAAGAGGGAAACTTGGTATAGGGTCCAGGTGTGCTAGGATTATTCACTTGAGGGGAGGCGTTGAAATATACAAGTGAATGGGTGTGTGCAGGAACAAGCCCTTATTAGCAAGAGGCTGTAAAAGAGAGTATGTAAATGAGTGGGTAGTAGTGAAAAGGTGAGAGGTATCTACTGGGAGAGAATAAAGGGTAGCATGAGAAGATCTAGGATGTATGGAGATATTCCGGAAAAAGGTAAGAGGTGGAGAGAATCAAGCAAAAGAGGTGGAATAGATCAAGGATGAGGTGTCCCCCCAGATGTAGGGGAGGTGGCACAAATCAAGAAACAAATCAGTGGAGTAGATCATGGAATTTGATTCTTGCATTTGATCCACCTTAGTTCATCATCTTGATTGAATTTTAACTTGAGACCATGTAGACACACTTCCACCTTATCATCCTCATCATCCAACAGAAACACCAGTTGATGCAAGGGATTCCACAATGCCCTTGATCTTCAAGGCATAATCATTCACAGACATATTCTTCTTCTCCATGGTATGAAGCTCATTCTTCAACTGAATCTTTCGTGCCTTGGTGTTAGTTTCATATAGCTTCACCAAGGTGTCCCATGTCTCCTTAGGTGACTTAGAGTCTTGTATATGCCCAATCATGGTGCCTTGTTGTATACTAATAGAAAGTCAATACATGACTTTCCTTGCTCCTTGATTCCAATCTTTGAACTCTTTTACATCTGCCAGCAGTTGGATTAATCTCCGGTATCTCCAGTGGCTCCTCATGTTCACCTTCAATGTAGTCCCAGCACTAACCTTTTCCCATTAGGAAATTTGTCAATGTAAACCTCCAAGCATGGAAGTTGTTCTTGTCAAGCTTCTTTGCAACAATCTGGTTTATTCCATCATTCAACATCTTTTATGCAACACAAATTTACCCAAAATAGCACTCTTGTTTGACCTGCACAAACTGCTATATTCTTTGCAGAGCGATACTATACAACACCCAAACTGTCACAACTAGTGACCTCAATTTGCATACATACACCAAATGGCAACTTTGAGACCTCTTTGTAGTACACACAGTGTCTACACAACCAATCGCCCTTCCTACAATTCCAAAAACAGAGTTCTGCAGAGAATCAAAACCTACCCCTGCAGTGCTCTCCTTGAATGCCTGCGAACTAAAAAACGGAGGTCCAGACATGCCCGAAACGCATTTTTGGTGTGAAAAATCCATCTAATGGATAATATAGTTATCCTGTAGCTCTCCTTCCACAAAGAAAGCTCCTCAATCAAAGTTTGTTTGTCGGTGCCTCCCGCGAAGAGCTCCCAACAAGGGTTTAGTAGCAACACAAAGAGGGAAGAGGAGATGAAGCTCTTACCCTCGTACTGCTTCCTGTGCTTCTCTTGCTTGTTGCTCAGCCCTTAGCATGAACCAAGTTCTGATACCATCAAAGATGTAGGGGAGAAGAGAGCTTGAGCTCTTGCAAGCACACACATACTCACACAAACCCTAGAAGAGAACACCCAAGGTGAGAGACTGAAAATTCTTCTTCTTCACACAACAAAAGAGGTCTACAAAGAAGATAAAGTGACTAACAAACATAATAGAGTATATACAAGCAGTCCATAATGTGAACACACTAAGAGGAGTGGGTAGGTGTGGACTAGTTAGTGTAGTCCAGTTGTAGAATCTTTGGCGAATATATGTCAGTGCTGCCAGGGGCAGCTACCAAACCCACCAGTGATATAAATGTCGAATGGTCATGTAGGCGCCTCTCGTGAGTGTCAGCTCATGTTGATCTTGACATCTCAACTGGTTTTAGGAGATGGTCAAGGGTACGAGCGTTAGCTAGGGCATGGGAGAAATATTCCCTAGAATATTTCCTTGAATACTAGGTCCATCATTACTGGGCAGTGGTCTGTGGGCTGTGTTCTTGATACGCAGGCGGTGACCATGCCTATGATGCAGTGTAACCACCCTCGTTGTATACAAGTCTACCACACCGCCTATAGAACTATATATGGACATGGTTTCCATGAGCTAAGGCATCCAATGCTAGTGAGTATCCACCCCCTTCTACACTTAGTATATCCTCCATCCAGAGTCTGTGTTGGCCGTGGACCTGCCAGGCTGCTGTAGCTCATCGTCTCCCTACTTGCCACCACACGCTAAATATCAGAGCCTGCTAGATGTCAGTCATGCACTTTATCACAAAGCTGGCGCTCCCTTTACACCCAGTCGGTGCACTTTATCACTAAGGAATCATAGTACCAATGAATACTACAAGTAGGCAATATAGAAGGATGTAACCTAAACTTTACAAGGCTGGCTGCTGCTGCCCAATAGTATCATAGGTTCTCCTTGGAATAAAGCAAGATTGTCTTTTTGTTCTCTCTGTATATGTGTCATAACATTGTGTCTCTGTATATTTGTTTCTGTTCATGTATTATGTCTAGTGGAGCTACTTGTTGTTAAGTCTTTGGTATCTTCTTTTCTTCTTATTTTAGCGGTCGAGGATTGCTTGTTGCAAGAGTCGTTAGTCTTACTCAGCCAAATCCTTCAAGTAGTTATCTAGAGCCTGTGGGCTATGTCCATGTTGTGTCTATTCCATATCCGCCTGATGTATGCTGCGTGCATAACCAGATACTCTCAACAGGTCACTCGGGGACAGTGGGTACTCATCCCGATAACACTTTGGTGATCACTATGCTTTTTGCTACTTCTTGTTGGTGCCGTTTTGCTTGCTGCCTGACTGTCATTATGTTCCAATCTATTTTCCTTGTTTTTGAATCTGTCCTTCATGTCAGCACATGAAAGGAGCTACTTGACGCATGACAAAGCTCGGGAACTCCTTTTTGCCAGACTAGAAGTGCAACCCATTGAATCTGAACGTGAAGAAACCCAATCCCAATCTGAAGAAGAACCAAAAACTCCACCCCCACCACTATTCATACCACCTCCCCCACCCCCACCCCCACAACCTTGTCCCCTCAACTACAACATGATGCTATGTCTAGCTGTCACCGTGAAGTATCCAAAGTTCTCCGAGAAATCCTTGGGGGATGCAGATGCTCACATCCTGCTATTCGACACAGCTTGGCACGTAAATGTACCTAGCACGGTGGACCAGCACCTCAAAAAGGCCACCCTGTCATCCCAACCTTACTGTTAAGCCTAACATACTACCTTGCACACAAAGAAGGGGAGATAAGAAAAGAGAGACACATGCAAGGGTCGAGTTTGGAGAGTTGCACTTAGCCAATCCTAATGAGGGTTAACTCCTCGATGTGAAGGCGCTAGGGGGGCTCACTCCACCTCTTCTTGTGTCACCCAAGAACAGATTCAATGGCTAGGTTGAGAGCAAGAAAGAGGGAGCTCTGGAAAGCTCAACCTTCACTTCATGCCACATGCATTCAAAAGGGACTTGGTAGAGATCAAGGAGAGGGGAGAGAAGGAGAGAAGTTAGAACATCACCATCCCTACATGCACACACTGACAATTAAGCATGCAAGCAAGCAAACACAAGCAAGCATACATCCACAAGCTCAAATGAGAGAGAGAGAGAGAGAGAGAGAGAGAGAGAGAGAGAGGCAAAGCTCAAATGAGACTAATGGGATTGTCCCTTTTCATATTCCATAAAATGACTTACAAGAGTTCATAGTAGCTACAATGGCCACCCGCCGCCCATTTACAATTGGGGGCCCAAAACTAGTATTGCTAGTCTTTCTAGCTCTATGTACAACTATTCCTCATCATGACCGCATTACACAAGCCGTAAACTCGATTATCCCGTCTCTTTTACAATAAGCACTTTACGCGGTTAGAAAACATGGATTACAATAAGTGTAGCCACGCTAAAGGTAATGTTAACCAGAGTGGTTAACTTACCCCCTCTCTAATGCAAGTCCGTCCCTCGAAGCTGGCTAGATCTCTCGGTAGTAGATCGAGTATGTTCGGATGAAGTCACGGCGTGAGGTTAGAGTAGGGGGACTTGATGAAAGATTTTGTAGCTGGTCCAAAAGGTCATCTCCATCATGTTTTCAAATGTCTGTAAGCGCCAAGCGGGCATCCACATGATCCACTCATAATAGCCAAAAATTTTCTTGAGGGTTGGGCCTTTGTTGATGTCAAAGGCCAAACCCTACGTGCATTCATTGTAGTGTTCCCGATCTGGAAATGACTCTAGCAACATGATAATCAAGTGAAAAAATCTGATCATTGTTGCAATCACGCGACTAGGTATGGGACTGGATCATAGTGGGGCGAATGAACTCGTTGAAGCGCTTGATCATGGTATCTTTGGTACATGGCTGTTGCACTATCAAAGGAGCGAACCAATGAAAGTTGAATTGGAGCTTTGGGTTTGTCTTCTGCTCCTTGTGGAAAACATTCCATGCCCACCGTCTTCGTATGTGTAGATTGTCTAGGTTGATGTGGAGTGCATGGTGCACGTTGTTGCAATACATTTCCTAGATGAATGGTTTGAGTTGGAAAGGATGCCTTTAGGCCGGCTGCTCACCCATGAGTTCAAATGTGATGGGGCGAGAAGCGGCGGGGTGGCCGGTGGTATCCTCCGTGCTCCTTGGTGGGTGGGTGTTCTTGCCACCACTGTTGATGCTTGGCTTCAAGGTACGGGGTATGACATGGATATTCATGTGGTCTGTTATGCGAGGGATGGGTGCGGCCTGGAGTTATCCGTCAAGCAGGATGGCGATCTCCTGCCTCAAACTTCATGCAGCAGTCAAGGGGGTCCTGTGAGTTGAGAGGGTTGAGCAGAGGGTCGACCTCCTTGTGCTCCAGTGGTGGCGGTGGTGGAATCTCACCCTCTTTGAGGTTTGGTTGGGGGGGATGTTGTGTCTATGAGATGGGGGTGGAGGGGTGGTCGATGTGGAGGCTCCCGTGGTGGCGAGGTTTGTGTCAAAGAGGGGCGGGGGTGTTGTTGAGGTTGACAGGATGTCATAGAATGCAGTGTGCATTCCCAGCTATAATGATAAAAAGGGTGGTGAGGGTGGGGTTGGTGAGGGGGGTGGTGTGGGAAAATGAATGGGATGAGAAGACTTTTGGGGAGGGAAGAGTGGTAGGGTGGATGTGCCGCCCGAGGGGGTGGGGGATGGTGGTGGTTGGTGGGTGCTGGTACTTGGGGAAGAAGAATCGGGTGGTGGAGGGGGAGGTGGGGGAAATGAGGATCGTGGGGGTGGGTGTGGGAGGTTGCCATGGTTGTCATTCACCCCGCCATCTTGATCATCGGGGGCAAGAGCACCGAAGGTTACATTAGTTGGGCTGTGGGATCGGAAAAAGGTTTTAGCCAATTTCTTCCTTGGAGGTAAACTCCATGGGGAAGGCCACATGGGAATCGTCAAATTGACAGATTCAATGCCATGACCTCCATTTGCTCGTGACACGTGTGGTATTGGGGATGAGGAGGCCAGCAGGCAGACTAAGGCAGAAGGGTGTCATAGTGCAGAGGGAGAGCTAAGCTTCATTCACCACGTGCCATCCTCTACCCTATAGATAATGCAAAGCATTGGTCATCCTCTAGGAGAGGGGTAGGGGTATGGGTGCAGACCTTCTGGAACAGACATGTCTATAACCTCAGTTGGGTCGGATGGGAAGGAGAAACCGAGAAGGTGACTCTAGCTAATCAAGACGGCTTAGAGAGCATGGGGAGGGAGCTCGCAGAAGTCATGGGGGTAGTTGAAGGGGATGAGGCCCTAAAAGCAGAAGTGGGGGATGAGGGTGATGCTGGCAATAGGAAGCTTGGTGATGAGATATGTGTAACTCTGGTGGGATAAGGGCTCATTCAAATAGATGTTGTGCTGGAGGAGGTTGAGCTGGATGCTCCTGTAGTAATGAAGGTCAGTGAGTTGGAATGGGCTTTGTGGGGGGAGGGCAAGGATGGGCAGCTTCGTGGCTATCTCCATAAGTGCATCAACCTTCCTATCCATGGTGTTGGAGAGTTGGAATGGGCTTTGTGGGGGGAGGGCAAGGACGGGCAGCTTCGTGGCTATCTCCATAAGTGCATCAACCTTCCTATCCATGGCGTTGGAGGAGGGAGTAGAGGGGGTATATGGGTGGCTGTGCTCCTCTAGCTTCTTCAGCTTCTCCAAGGTGCTCCTCCATCTAGTGGTGGATAGTATCTTTTGAGATCTCCTGGTATCTTTGGAAATCTAGCTTTGACAGAAAGTTTGTGGTGTGCCCGTTGAGCAGCTTCATGGGCCTGTTGGAGATGATGCTAGAGTTTGGAGATCTGGGCAAGGGCTTTGCCCGAGCTGCTACATTTGTTCATGAAACGTGTCCTATAGCTGGAGGTTGTGTAAGTTAACTTGGTAGAGATCTTCAGATATCTATCTCTCCTGTGCCCTCGCCACCACCAGCAACATCTCCCACGAAACTACAGCCACCTCATGTTGACGGTAGAGACAATCTGTCATTTGTGTGATTAATTCTATGGCCATGCGTGAAAATCCTAAGGCAAAGTTGGGCACGTCTCCATGGGTTGCATGGACACTCTCGGCGTAGGCCTGATTGGATCGAAAGCTTCTTGACTGTGCCCAACAGAGAGTGTGAATGTATTTTACTGAGATGCATTAGGGGAGGAGGGTCCAGCCTCTATGAAAGATGGGAAATCTGTAAAGTGGTTTGGGGGGTGGTGTCTCATAGAGGTTTTGTTGGAAGAAATCTTGCTTTTGGTTCTCCTCCTCCACGGCCTTTCTTCTTGTTTCCTTAGCTACCAGCTCCTCCTATATAGGGCCTACTAGGCGGTGGGGATACTAGTTCTTTGTCCTAGGGTTCTTGGTGGTGCCTCTTTGTTGTTGGTAGGGAGTGGGGAGAGGATTGGGGTGGAGACAGAGATGTGATCATGATCACTTAGCTGAATGGTGTGGGGTAACTCCTCCCACCCAGCCACATGATAAAGCACTTTGGTGATAAGGTGGCCGCTCTGCCAGCTTCCTCTGTGGCTTAGAGAAGACTGCATGTAGTTCTTTGTAAAGATACTCTACCCAGTTGACCATCTGTCCTTGTGGTGCACACGGGCCAAGGTAGTCATGTTGCACCTGTTGAATCTGTCAGTCCAACGTGTAGTGAGTAGAAACTAGAGGGCACGGGTTGGCATAATCAAATCCTCTTGGGTGATGCTCGCCCACTCCACCATGTCTTTGTTTGGATTGCCTTTGTATAAAGCCTTGGTCAGCTTGGTAGCATTGGTGAGCCTAGGCCTGGTCCAAGTTGGGGAGCTATAAGGCATCTCTCTCATAAGCTCCATATGCTGAGTTGTACCCTGTTTGCAGATCGCCTTTATTGTCCAAAACATCTCGTGTGTGTAGGTTGGCATCATAGGTCTCTATGAAGTACATAATGTTGTATAGATATGGCTCCCAAGGCCCAGCTACTCCATCTTGGTTACAATTGCAAGGTCTACTGCCCTGTTACACGGTGTGCTGAAGTAGAGGAGCTTGTGCTCCACCTTGTGGTTGTTCTTCATTAAGGAGTGGATGGTGTGGCCATTCACCTGCTTCATAAGGGCTTCCCCCATATGTGATAACTGTGTCGGGTGGCGAGCATATTCCTCAAATTTGCCTCCTGCTGGGTGCTTTCCACCAATGGAGGTGTGGTGGAGAGGAGTCCGAGGTGTCAGTCATTGGTGTAGAGAGGGTGTGAGGATGTGAAGGCTCAAGAGAAAAAATTGCAAGAGTCTAGCTACAAGGAGAGGTGAAAGTGAGGAAATGAGGGAGTGGGACCCATATTTATGCTTTTTCAGAAGGGCACAGCCGTGGCATCTAGGATGGTACGGGCATGCCTTCACCAGCGAATGGCCACGACAACTCGGGGGGGTCACTATATGTAAATCCTCTATATCACGTGCGTTCAAGGCCTATTTAAAAAGTCCCTTATCTGTGAATTTTTTAGTGAATATAATGTATCCTTTCCTATTCAAATCTGTAAATTTTTTTTGAAATACAATAAATAAATCCCCTCTATAAATATATTTCTGTAAGTTTTAAATATTTAAAATGTCCTTCTGTTGAACCCACGTGATACTTACATATTTATACGAGTGACCCCCCCGAGCACGACAACTTGAGTGAACAGGCATGGCATGTGGCAATTGGAGCGAACGGGTGTGGCATCTTGATCGAACAACTATGGCATCTTGATCAAACAGCTGTGGCATGGTTTAGAACGAGCATACCAACATTGGTTGAGAAGGGAACGACCATGGCCTTGTGAACACAGTTGGTGCGGTCGTGGAAAATTTGGAACGGCCATGGTAGATGGGTTAAGGAGGGAATGGTCGTGGCCTTGTAAACACAGTTGGTATGGCCGTTTGGCAGATTTGGAACGGCCGGAGCACTTTATTTTGTGGGTTGGTATACGACTGTGGCATTAGGAACGGTTGTCGAAAATTTGAAATCCTAAAGAGTGTGGCTGTTGGCAAAAGCAAGTGGGAGTTGGTATGGCGGTGCAGATGTGGTACGGCCATGGCACTTCAACTTTTTGGGTAATCAAGTTTTGTAATCGTGGGCTATGGTGCTAGCACCCCATTGCGGGTTTTGTACTGACTACGTGCCCAATTCGCCAAAATGAGAAGTCGACTCCAATTGGGTGATGAGAGGAGGTGTGGGGTGCTACTTCCTTGAGGAATTCAGAGGCTGATGAGAAGGGAGTACTACCTGAGATTGAAGGAGTTGATAATGGTGTTACAAAACTCCGTTGTTGCAGTCTTACAATGGTAGGTGGAGGAGTTGCCGACGTTAAGGGTATATCATTTGTTAGCTCTATCAGCGGGCGGTAGAATGGGGGTTAGAGTGTCACTATGAAGCTTCTCCTTCCCTTTTTCCTAGGTAGTCTTTGTGGTGGAGCCACCTTGGGTTTCCATTGAAAGATAGGTGACTGTAGAGCAACACGGGGTGGAAGTTAAAAGGTGACAACCTAAGAAATTTTCGTTGAGCTTCTCTTGTACGGCGCGATGCGTAAGCTGGGGACTAGGAACTCCATTGGAATGACTGCTTTAGTAGTACCATAGGTTAAACTCAAGGGGGTGGCACACTGGCATGCTACTTTGTAAGAAGTTCTATATCCCCAAAGTGCGATCGATAACTTTTTTTCCCGATTGTTGCGGTGGCTAGCCTCCACCGTTTTAGTCAAAATGACACACAAGATCTTGTTCATGCTTTTTGCTTGGCCATTCTCTTGTGGGGGTAATAGGTGGAGGACTTTCTATGAGAGTGACAAGGAACTCTTGTAAGAGGAATTGGATTACCTCATTAATGAAATGTGTCCCATTGTCATTGACAAGCTCAAGGGGGCAACCGAAGCGTATGATGATGACTGATTCGTAAAGGAATTTCAGCAGTTGATCGTGCATCAGCTTTGCGGGTCGCCTGAGATTCTACCCATTTAGTGCAACAATCTATGTGGTAGTTATTATGTATTAGGCTTGAGTGTATTTGGCTACTAGACTAACGGGTCCAATGAAATCTATGCCCCATTTATCAAATGGTAGCAAAGACACAACTGGGTTTAGGGGCATGCAATCCTTGAAGTAGGGAATTGCTGCACGTTGGCATTCATCACACCTTTTGACGTATTCTGCTACGTTTGTTATTAGAGTGGGCCACCATAACCCACTGGCCGTGAGGACCTTATGCACAATGATATCTGCTCTGCAAAGTTCCCTCTAGCATAGGCAGAGTGAGCCTGTTTAAGAAGGAGGACATACTCGTCTTTTCGGACACAACGTCGTAGGATTTTATCGTTCCCCTGCCTATAAAGTTGGCCTGCAATGAGTTGGTAGGGGGTTGCTTGTCTAATTAATAGACGGGCTCGGTATTTATTGAGGAGGGCATCCCCACTAGTAAGCATTTGGCTAAGAAGTGTTCCATCTCCTCACCCCATTTAGGAATCAAGTAGAGTTGGAATAGGGCAGTGTTTGGTAAATCATCATCTACTCCCATCGACGGTTCGTCGTTTGGGATCCTTGACATGTGGTTTGGTAAAACATGCTGAGAGCCTTTCCTTACCATGGTGAAGTCAAAATCAAGCAAGATAAGAATTCACCTGGTGATTCTACCTATCATACAGGGCTTGTTTAGGAGGTACAGAAGAGCTTCATGATCTACAAAGAAAATAAACTTAGTCACCAAGAAGATAATGGGAAAACTTCTCGACAATGTAGACCATAGCTAATCCTTCTAGACCATGGCTAATCCTTCTTTCTCGGTCATGGTGTAGTTCCTCTCAATTTCATTGAGTTGGTAGCTTGCAAAGTTGATGGGGAAATCCATCTTGTCTTCTCTTGGTTGGGCTAGCACACATCCAACGGCAAAAGCTGAGGCATCGATGTGGACATGGAAGATGATGTCCCTAGTTGGGGGACCTGAGAATTAGGGCACTGGCCAAGGCTTTTTTTGAGCGTTGTGTAAGCCCATTGGCATTCCTCAGTCCACTCGAAGACAATCAAGAGTCCATAAAGAGGTCGAGCAATATTAGCATACATAAAAATGAATCGCCAATAGTAGCTAACATGCCCCATGAAGCGTTGGACTCCCTTGAAGTTGGTGGGTGGGGGTAGCTGAAGGATGAGCCGCACCTTTCTATCATCTATAGAGATTCCTTGCCTAGAGACAATGTTTCCTAGGATCACTCCATGTCGAACCCAAAATTGCATTTAAGTGGGTTCAACAAATGCGATACTGCCTACACCTTTCTAACACTTTGCGCATTTGGCTTAGTATTAGGCTCTTTTGAGTGTACGGGATGTGAACATGGATTTCTGTAATCATTCTCCTAAGATGGTCATCCCCTAGATCTCTAAGATATTCGGCCACCCTATTTGCCTACTGGGGGGTAGCTACTGCCGTGGTGGGAACTATCGTATCTCTTAGCCTTTGTGGGGGTGGCTGGAAGGGATTTAATATTCACGTGATCACAAGATTTTTTGTGATAATAACACATGTGAACAAGTTATTCACATGTTCTCATGTTACCATTCACAAAATAACAGGCCACTTGCCATTTGGGAACCCCTTAAAAGCTTGGCTACACATGGGAATAAGCTATTCACATGTTCTCATGTTACCATCTTCACATAATAGTAGGTCAGTGGCCACCTAAGAAGATTTTTTATGCCCGACAAGGTAATTTTTTTTGGCCCTTGTGAAAGCTTTGTGAATATAACATGTGATCACAAGATTTTTTGTGTTATTAACATATGTTATTAACATGTTCACATGTTCTCGTTTACGTCAGTGAAATCCCTGGTGGCTGGGCTCTAGGAGCTTTCCGGGATAGAGCATAGAATATCTTCATCTTCAGATGAAGAAGTTGATGCATGAATTGTCATGCCATCTTCTGAACAATTTTCGATAACCACTCGGCTCTCACCATTGCCGATCTTTGTGGTTTTATTTCTTGAGCATCTAATCGCTCGTACTTGTTTAGGGGCTCTTGCTTGGCCCTGGTCTCATTGTGAGGTTGGTGCCTCTGCTGTAGCACTCTGCTGTAGCATGAGCCATGGCCCTTTGCTTATTTTGCAGTCTAGTTACAGCATTGAGAGGGATTGCTCAGATGAAGCCGTCTCTAACATTCAACTAGTTTAAGACTGGTGTTGGGATTAGCTTCGCGAGCCTTTCCTATTATTCTAGGTCTTAGTGGACAATCCTTATACATATGGTCAATACCACACCCTATACACAATGGAGTCAAGGTGGGAGCACCTATAGAGGTACTCACCATCCCTTTCCTATTGGGACACTCAGCCACTCGTTAAGGACTTGTGCAATGATAGCATTGTATAGGTGATCATTTTGCCATCCTATTCATGTCTCATGGTGGCATAGGGGCTGCTAAGTATATTGGGTACATTTGGTCTCCCTCCATAATGTAGTGACTTAGGATTTGAGAGGGCGGGCTTGTTGACTCAAGGGTTTAAAATGTAGGGACTTCCAAAATTTCCCCCTTGTTCCCTTCTTTGAAGATTTTTGTCATGGTTAGCTGATGAACTGGTGCAACTCTTGGCAATGGGGGAGAATCGAGGGTGGCAAGTGCATTTCAGGTACCTTGAGAATTCCTCTTTGGACCACTTCTTGGCTTGGTTGAGGTGTGTTATGGAGTGCCGGTGCTGGCAAAGCCAACGGTTGCCTCGGGTTGGCTGGCAAGGCCTGTGGTAGAGCACGAGCCAGAGCAGCTCTTTGATGAAAGCAGTTCATAACTTCATGAGTGTCCCATTTACGTAATATGTGCAGTAGAGGTTAGGATGGGGTCTCAGATGCGGACATTCCGTGCCGGTGTGGTTAGCATGATAGTAATCCTTGGAAACATAAGAGTGGTATGGCCTCCATTCAACCAAAACAGCATGTGACTTTGGCTAATAGGCAAGCCAATGATGCTAATGGATCCAATTGATCACTAATTAGGTTTATGAAACCCTAATGTAATGGATCATTTTGCTTGCAACCAAAAGAACTCCAATTGCAAGTGTACAAGTTATTCTCAAGCACAATTAGCATAGCCAATGAGAAATCTTACCTCTCACGAGTTGAATGCCTGAAACTAATGGAAGACTATGGAATCTTCAATCTAGCTCATCAAGAAGATCACCATCACCAAGCTTGAAATGAAGCTCTTGCTTGCTATCTATCGATTTTGGAGAAGGGAGAGGCGATCGATTCCACCTTTGGAGGAGATTGAGAGTACACTCTCAAACTTTACCACATTAACAATCAACCACCTAAATTGTGATTAATAGCTCCATTTTTCTTGCCACTTAATCACCATTTAAACTCTCAAAACTCCATGATTTGTAGGTGAGTTTGCGGGAAAATGGCAGCAGCTTCCATAGCTTCCTCATGGGCAAAAATCACCTAGAAAATAGGTGTTTAGAAGTTTCTATACACCCCATACCACATACTACATAATATCCAAGGCATAGCTCACTTGTATTTGAGGCAAGAAGCTCTACATTGAAGGCTAAATTGAGCAGGAAAACAGCACAAAATGGCATGCAAAAAAATGCACAGAGTTCAGTGGGCGGCCAAAATCAGCAACAAGAGAAATGTCAATGGTTACCTTAAGTGAACCTTATGCTTGCTTAAACTTGTTATGGGAGCTTCCAACCTCATGTACCATGGTTAATGGCTTCCAAAAGGACCCTCAAGAGACGACACTACGTGCACAATAGGCCATGGACTCCAGATCATCGATTCACCTTTGTTTCCCACCATTAAGCCACCATTTCAATGGTAAGAGTCCTTTCCAAGACATACCCAGCTTCAATGATGCATGTCAAGCTCCAATGGTAGGGATTTTTTTCCAAAAGATGAGGAAAACGTACGCAGTTGTCCCTCCTCCTCATGGGGAGAAATCGGCCACCAAATCCCTCATTGGATAGCTCTATGTGAAGCTATTTACCAGCCAAAAGGAAGCCCTAAGCTATGGCTAGGGTTTAGCAAGAGATTGAAGCACCATACACCCTCAAAATCAAGCAAAAAGAAGGAAAACGTTTGGATCAAGAATACTAATTAAATGGCCCGAAAAGGTTAGAAACATGAAGAGTTTCAACTATATCCAAATTCCCCATTCCCATCTTCTTGATCAAGAAAACTCAAAAATTTTCAGGAAAATTCCAAGAAAATGGATAAAAATCAGAGCTCTGATACCAATTGAAATGGATCTAGACCAAATATCAAGAAACCAACACATAAAGTCCAAATCTAGCATCCATTTGATGAACATCAAACACATATGAGAAATCCATGTGATTATTATGAAAAGAGAAGAAATCCACATGCACATGTAGCAAAGAAGGTATGTGCATAAGGCCTAAGTGATTTAACCTCTCACCATGAGGATGACTATCAAGCTTGCCATGAGTCCTAGACCATGAAAGGCCATATCCAAGAAAGGAGCCAAGAGAACATATAAGTGTCTACTAACACAGGAATGATCAAAAGATCCCTACAATGAACCCAAGGCCCTATTTATAGTAGGCTTGCCCATGGCCCATTATTTACATATTTTAGACCTTAGTTTTGCTTCATTACACTGCTACATGGTCTGAGAGCTGAATTATATTTGCAGATGAAGGCACTGCACAAAGCAAGCCGCAAAGCGTGTGAAGCACAATACACAAAGAATGCCATGGAAGAAATGTTGCACTTGGAAAAAAGCTAAATAAGATTTCCAAGAAAGAATTGGCCAAATTCAGAAAGAGCGTCTGGAATAAAATGGACAAGTGGCTACCGAAGAAGTGGAGTTAATGAGAAAAGACTCTGAGTTAAAAAACTACATCCTCAACCTCACAGCTATGAGAAATGAACTAGCTTAAAAAAAAAGTTATGTTTCTTGATAAAAAAACATATTTTGTATTTCTAGTTTATCTTTTTATAATATAGTTCACACTTTTTTATATACAAAAACATGCTGGAAGGCATCATTAATGGAATCCTTACTATGAGGAAGCGATGCATGATCTTAGCTCATGTGCAAAAGCAAATTCATGCAGCAACATATATAACAATGGGAAAAAAGAGAAGAGGAGAGGGAAACATGGCGAAACTTTTGTGAAAAGAACTAGGCGACAAATATAAGGGTAGAGCAAAAGAAACCTTAGAGATATAGTGTCAATCTCCATATCCTAATGTCGGGTTACAAAAAAGAACAAGCGTGCTAAATCACGTACTCATTATATTCACACTTTTATTGATGGTGTATTGATTAATGCCCGCTAAATCACGTACTCATTATACTCACACTTTTATTGATGGTGTATATTCACACTTTTATTGATGGTGTATATTCACACTTTTATTGATGGTGTATTCATTAATGCTCCCTATGCTCGGGCATTAATTAATACAATGAAGGTCTCATTTTAGCAACCACCTGCTTTCCTTCCACGTTGTTTGACCCTTCTCCTCCTCGTCAACCAACCCTCCTACTACCACCATTTGTCCTCCTCAGAAAAAAGTCGAGATCATGGCTCCCTATTCACCTCTCTCTAAGCTTCTCCTCTGTCCATCCTCCCAAAGCTCCTCTCCCCTATGTCTAGCACTAGCTCTGCCTTGCCGAGATACACAACTACATTGCCGAGATACACAACTACAGACAAAAAAGAGATCTCATAAGAGAAAGACAATAACCCCTACGCCTCCTAGCATCAGCCAGCTTCAGCTCAAGTACCGTATGATGATCGTGCTAGTTCGGAGTAGAGAGCACAAGCGTAGTGGAAGGAACGAAAGAGAGAGAGAGAGGGGTCTTAGTAATAAAAAGAACACCAAAGAAAGAAAGATTCTATATAAAAAACACATGCTATTTATAGCTGAAAAATAAAAAAAATATTATTTTGAGATCGGCAAACATTTCTACTGTAAACAAACCTTAGAGATTTTGACCTGCACCACTAGCTAATTAATTTATGGCACGCACAAAAAAAAACGTACGTTTTGGGTGAATATATATTCACGTACTCATTAATGAAGTGCTCACTAATATAGACCAGTCCAATAGCAATACAAGATTCAACACGGAAGATGATCTGTTGTTGTTGCCAGCTTTGAACTAGTGTCTTCACTGAGAAGAGGTTGGATGATTGATGAGTCGCCTTTTGCATCAAGGAATATCTGTGTGCCGTTTGATTTGTTGGTAACGCCATCTTCAGGTGAACTCGACATGCTCGACGTTGGGATGGAAGGAATGAGCTTCCTCTCTTCTCCTTGGCCCCAAGTTACAAGATAGAGGCCCCCAATGATTAACAATCCACCAATTAGGCTGCAAAGACACATAATTTGCCATTGCTTACAATCTACGCGTGGTAGCGTACACATGATCATCTTATATGACTATGGTTAATCGTTGAAACTTGACAAAATTAAGCAGCTGGTCTAAATTTGATTGAGATAAATTGATTCATCATCATGAATGAGTCTGCCTACAGTGCGCAACTTTAGATGACATAAAAAGTGTTCGTGCACCTTCCAAGGAAGAAATTTTCTTTAACAAACAAGAATGTGAGGATGGCAACGATGATCGTCTGCGCAGGTTGGTAAACGGCTGTCAGAACAGCCCCGCCTTTTTGAACACACCACATTTGGACCGAGAAAACTAGGCCGGACACAACTAATCCCTGCATGCGTACACGAACCATGAACGCGCTTGTGTTAGAACGCGTTTAACAGCAGTAATTAAGGGTACCGTCTCGTTAATAGCAATGCAGCTTAACTAGAGGTTAAGTCCAAATTACACTTACAGCGTATAGTACACTTAGAAGTTGCGGTCCCCATGGCAGAACCCATTTGGAGGGATCTCTCTCCTTGCAAACAGCAAGGACGAGCAGCTGTAGTGTGCCGAAAAAGCTTGTGAAAGCTGTAACAGAGAGGCGAGCGGGGTACTGCTTGATCACCGGGCTCTGCACTCATGATTTGCATGGCATCGCGATTAAAGACCGTATTAACGATCCTTCCAATTTAGAACATGCATGCTATAATGATGTGGATTGAATTGGAGAAAGAACAGATTTCAGCCATAGCTTATATGGGATCAAACCTGTATAACGAGCCAAAAGGAGAAGGCAATGCACATCCCCATGTGATAGAAGGCGCCTAGCTGCCAACTTTTTACTGGATGGATCAGCACATCAGAAGTGCTTTCCATGGATAGCTGGGATACCTCTAAGATGCTTGCTAATTGGGGAGTATTAAGGTGAGAAGGGCTTTGTTGAACAACTTTAATGATTGCAGGGCCTTTGTAGAAGACCATGAGTGTTGCACCAATTACACATAGGATGGTGCCCAAAACCTTGGCTTGCCCATCCCGCCTCATGAAGTGCACCTTCTCTTGCCTAGATCCAGAGGTTGCAACGCATGCATGAATTAATGTTGATGGATTTAGAGATTAAAAATATGAAGGTAAGTATATCATCACACACAACGATTCATGAATGCTTAATTTATTCACCCAAATGCAACAGCAATAATGAACGTGATCGCCGGAATGGAGTTTTGAATTGCAGCGGCAAACGTGGGAGACGTGTAGGACAATCCCTCCAAGAAGAACGCTTGGCTCAAGAAGACTCTGCACCAAATTAAGGAGCACCAGATTAATTCTTTGTAATTAGTGAATGAGTGCTGTACGTCGTCTTGCTGGTGTGTGTACTTCTAAGGAATCACTGCAGCAGGAGTTCTTTAATGCCCATATAGTCTGAATGCTTAAGGTATCCAAATTCAATGAAATTTATATTTATATTTTGCGCGAAAGGAATGAAGACCGGACTATGTATAGCTACAAAATTGCAGAATTAATTAGCATTGACGTACTAACAAGGCACAGACTCTGGATTTTTTTTTTTTGGGGGTCTTTTTTCTTGTATGTTCTTTTCGTGCGTGCGTGCGTGCGTGCGTGCGTGCAGAAGAGGACTGGTCAGTGATACTGCATGCAGCAAGGAGGTACTGTAAAATAAATACCCACCCGGTGAGGCCTAGGAGGAAGAAGTGGCCAAGGAGAGCCCATGTCAGAGGGGGCCGTTTGTTCCTGCACGAGCATGCGAGAGAGAGAGAGATTAAGATTTACCACGGGGACTTTAGAGATTAAGCTTGATAATAATGATTTCAAAGGGGGTGATGAATGTGAAAGGAGAACCACCTCTCGAGGAAGAAGGCGAGGGGGATGAGGAAGCAGAGGCCGATGGCGCCGCGGTAAACGGCGAAGGTGAAGAGACTCATGCCGCCCGTGAGCGCCACACGTGTGATAATTTGGTAGCCCGACATGCCGGCCTGCACGAAGAGCAAGGCCAAGTGCAGCAGCACGAGCGAGAGGCACGAGGAGTTGGCCATGTCACAAACACAGCGTAATCCCAACGCTACACTAGAGCCGGCGGCCAACACGACGCCTGCAACTAGCTGCCACTCGGGTAGCTAGCTGTTGGGCATTCAAGATTACAACAACACACAGGAGAAGGAGGCAGCCGGGGGGGGGAAAAGGGCTTTGCGAAGCTCCGAGTTGCCGGCTTTTTATGTTCCTCCCCTTCGTCGCTGCCACTGCACGATTTTTACAGCTCTCCCCACCCCGCCTTTCAGGAGAGACAAACAGGCCTTGGCACAGAAAACACAAAAGCGATGGCGCTTTAATGCAGAGGGAATAATCTCCAACTCGACATTGATCATTGCTGTTGCACGCGGGGGGTCCTCTCGTGGGTGCCCAAATGCATATGGTCTGTGTAACTGTAAAGTTACAAAAAAAAAAAAATGCATGCGTACCTTTGTGATTATACTCGTAATAAGGTTGGCTCTCAGGTCTAGCATCAAGCATGTGAAGTCATACACGTGTTTGTGATTATACTCTTAAGGTGGTTGGAACTTGGGGCTCATGTCCAGTATCACCCTTGGCCCAAGTGTTTGGGAGATAAGATTCTCGACCTATCCAATTAGATTTTCAAATTGCAATTGGATCATTCCACAACTTGGAAAGTCCCTTGGCTATTAAGAGACTAAGGTTATGTAAAAGGGGAGGAGAAGGGTGTGTGTGTGAAGGGACTTAAGGTCCACTAGCTCATCTATTTAAAGGTGGAACTAGAAGGCATTTGGTATGGAGCAAGAAGCCTAGTTGTATTTTGAACAACTTAATAAGCAAGATATTTTCTTGTATTTTGTGAGTCTCTCTCCTCCATATAGTTGATCTAGCATGAGCACCACGAATTCTAACATGGTATCTAGAGTTTGGCAAGATTAGGCCACTTTTGTGGTGTAGAATAGGTCAATTTTTTTTATCTTTTCCTTTGTGGAGCTGAACCTCCTGCCAGTGGAGGCCCTCTAGCTACTCGTAGAGGCAAGATCTTGGGGAGCTCTCAACTAAGAAAACTCATTGTTTATATTTTTTTTACGGTGGATCATGATTTGACGTAAAGGTTTTATGTACATGTAGTATGAATGCATCATTTTGTTAATATAATGCAAACATAGGATCATAATTCTTGTAAGATATCCTAGGCCCACAGAACTAAGCAACATCTATAATCACATGTTCACCCTCACGAGGTGGAAAAAAATTCCGAGTGTGGCATAGGAAGGGATTACCCTAGGCCAACTCTTGGGCATACTGCTACCCACCAACTATGCAAGAAAGAGCAGAGTTAGTTAAGTAGGTGAGAAGATGTACCTGCAGATTAGCAAAAATGAAACACACAAACATATCCATTGAAACAAGGAAAGCCATTCTCTTCTTTTTCAATAATTCATTGAGCAATAAGAAAACAATGTCTAACAATGATAACCTTCTTAGCTACAATCCTTCTCAACAAGAAAAAAATAACCATAAGGTATTTTGGAGTAGGATTACTCACTCACAATTTTTCTTACTATCCTATCTTAAGGGCATATACAAGAATGAAAGTGGCAATTTTCCATATTGAAGCCATATTACCTTAAAAGAGAGGTGTGATGCTTCTATAATACTAGTCATAATTGTTATACGTTTGACCAATAAGAATGTAATCTTGCTAAGCCTAAGAATCTTGAATCTATGACCTAAAAGGAAGAAGTTTCTCATATTTAAGAGAATTTATAATATGGCCATTCTGGTTGCCATTTATATGAGGATTTGTTATGGAAGGGGTGAAGTCATTTGCATGGATGCGTGCTTCCTCATTTTTAGCTTGAATGTCGCGCGGTTCTTCAATTCCTTGGTTTGTCAGTGTGCCATAGTAAGGCCCTTATTCACAGAGAATAGAAAGGGAGTGGGGTGGATATGAAATGCTAGAGAACAATAGGAGAGGGAGAGGATTCGAACGGATCAAATGGATATGGAAAACGGACACCGTTTGGTCTTCCAAAAGCTTGCTTGAAATCCTAAAGAGGACAATGCTTAAGCTCACCTTTAAGTTTGTTCACATGGGGGGATTATGGAGATGGTGTCCTTAGCCGCCAGAGGAGGGCTCACAAGAGAGAGTGAGGCTTGGGTGCTATAGCCTTGGCTGGGAGAGGCTACGTGAGTGATTTTAAGCTCACCTTTAAGTCTGTTCACATGAGGGGATTATGGAGATGGTGTCCTTAGGCGCCAGAGGAGGGCTCACAAGAGAGAGTGAGGCTTGGGTGCTATAGCCTTGGCTGGGAGAGGCTATGTGAGTGATTTTAAGTCTATTCTTACAAGGGGGAGAGTGAGGCTTGGGTGCTATAGCCTTGGCTGGGAGAGGCTATAGCCTTGGCTGGGAGAGGCTACGTGAGTGATTTTAAGTCTATTCTTACAAGGGGGAGAGTGTAGGACATGTCCTAAAGCTAGAGCGTAGCCTCTACGTGAGTACTGCCTCCTAGTTGAGGAAGGAGAGGGGGTTTGTATAGGTGCAAGGAGGGGTTTCCTATGCATAGAGGGAGTGCCACAATAGGGGGGAAAGTGTGTCCGAGTGGGGGCATCATCTACAGAGAGTGCCTAGCAGGGGGGCAAGAGCGTCCAAGTGGGGGCACCATCTAGGCTAGCTGCATGATGGAGAGAGCACCACATGTCCATGAGGGGTCTAGAAGGGGCATACGTAGGGGGGAGGTGGAAGGGATAGGGGGTACATGTACCACTAAAAGAAGGGTCTAGAGATGGGGTGAAGGTGGCAAGGGGTATGTGTAGGTAGGCGCTGTCGTGACGTGGGCGGTGTCGCTGGGAAAGCGCGAGGCTTCTGGCTGTGAGAGTAAGTGGTTGAACTTCAAGGGACATCACCAGCAAAAGCTAGAACCATCATAAATTAAAGACTCAACCATACATGGGTAGTCAAGGCAAACGAAAGCCTCATGATCCAAGCCAAAAACTGGCATTAACATAGCTTGATTCATAAAACTCAACACATCAATTCCCAGAAAAAACATCTCATAGATATATACATCCAAGATTCACGGCCAGCATTGGCACCATAGTTCATATCAAAGACAAGGCTGACATCATCATAACATGTCATGAACATAGGACCTCATCTTTATGAACCATCACATCATATTCACAATACTGAGCCATCAAGACTTATGCATTCACAATACTGAGCCATCAAGACTTTGCATTCCCTTAGCACTTCCACATCAACCCGGGACAGCCCTGTATGCCTTAATTCACCTTTGTAAAACTGTATGAAGAAGTTGATCAGCTTAGTAGAGCCTGTATGCAAGTCAGCTAGTCTCTGCATGGACCTCAATTAAGTCGACCAGCCTGTATGGGGTACCTGGAGAAGTCGGCCAGCAGCATATGGTCCTCCACAGTACTTTGATCATCCCGCTTTTTCTCTGTTAGCAGGCTGTCTGTCCCCTCTACTCCTCCAAAAAACAGAACATCAATCCCTCCCATACTTATGTGGCTGGAATATGAGATATGCATCATTTGTAAGCACATCCATTGTTTAAGAAAGCATTAATTGGTGGAGTAGCTTGGCCAGATTCAGTCCTCACAATACCTGGACCTGCTCATTTATTTCGGCATCATTGGAGCACTTCCTCATACCTTGGTGCAGCAGCTTGAGCAGGCATCCTGGACCTAGTCGTTTACCTCAGTATGTATGTTGTGATCTAACCTGAAAACTCAGCTTCTGATTATTTTCCTCACAGACTGGAACATGTAGCCATATGCCATTGCATCCTCGGACCTGTTATAGAATAGCTTGGTTCTTACATCAAGCATGTCATGCTTTTAGACCGCCATTGATTCATGAAAGCAGCAGTTGTTTCTGGACTTGCAACATGCATCTCAAACCTGTCGTGCAGCTGCTTGGCCAGGGATCCTGGACGGATTCATTTACCTCAGTGTTAACCTTATGGCATGCATACTCAGTGCAACACCTTTAGATTTTCTTATGAACCAGTTATCTCGGTGCACTGCTCATGGCCAGAAATTAAGTCCTCCGTCTTCTCTGCAGCAGACTTCTTGTTCTTCTTTCCTTTCAACTTCTTCGCGCTTGCAGGGCCTCAGTCTTACTTTCTTTCTGCTTTCCTTCCTTCTGAGGCTCTGTCTTTCTCTTCTGCCCTGCAGTACTAGTATTGTTCTTTTTCCCAGGAGCGCCGTTAGCTTTCTTAACAGGAATTCCGTCAAATTTCTTACTCGTGGTCGGATCGACGCCCGTTCGGTACAGGCTGTGAAGCTCTTGGGTCTCCTTTGCGAGCAACTCGGCCAGTGACTTCTGAGGCTTTCCTGGTTTGCTCTCTGATTTAGTCCCTTTCTTCCCCCACACACACGTACCAGGCCACACCTTTTCCCCCCCACTGTCTTCTTCCCGGCGGCTCGCTTCCCCAGTCAGACGCTCCTCTTTTCGATCATCAGGCCGCCAGCTCGCCAACTTCCAGACCTCCTTCACGTGCTTACAAATTGTGTTGGCTGCCGTAGAAACCTCCACGTGGACTATTATAGGGTGGCCACATAATAGATATATATATATATATATATTTTCCTTCACAGCCTAAATGATGGCCACACTCACGCCTTTTTCACACCAATGCTCCAAACGACCTGGCCTCTTTATCTTTTATTGCCCATGCTTTCCACCATTGACATCTGCCCATTTCTGACATACCAGCTGCTACACATATATTCACCATTAAAACATACGCTGCCCCTTCTCTAAATGCCTTGTATACCCCAAAAGAAATCAACCATGCAAGTGTATCACTTTATACTTGAAGTCACACTATATTTGAACTCCTATTTATAGAGTACTAGCATATCAGGCCCATGTACAGTTTATACATCACTGTTTGCATGTCCTTGTCTCTGAATTCATGTGAATTGATCACAGAGAAGATTTTCCCTACATGGACGTGTCACAGCACGACATCCACCCCCTCTAAACCTGCACATCCTCTGGTATGTGCCACACAGGTCCAGGAATTCTGTGTCCATGCATTATTTGCACACCAACATTGGTATATGTACAAGCATCCAACTAGGCGTCTTAAACCCTGTCAAACCTGACCCAGTTGGTATCACCTTAGTAAACATGAAACAGTAGAAGAATATACATAGTGCCACTCACAAGGGGTTATCCTTTGTTGAAATATAGCATGACATCTTAGCCTACCCCTTTAGCCTGCAAGATATTTATATCTTAGCAATCACATCTGAATGGTTCTGCTTTCCCACCTGGATCAAATACCAATCGCTTTTGGCATATGTGCCATATCCTTTGCTCATATGAAGCCCTATCCTCACTTAGATTCCCTGCATATGCATAATTACCCTCATCATTCAAAGTGGGATGCTCTTCAAAATGATTTGCTTCAAAATTTTCCTCAGGCCATGTTTGAAGCCTTTGCACCACATATTGTATGGCCACAACAAGTAACAACTGCATTAACAGCATGGAACACACACTTGGTAACATCCCATCCAAATCTACCGTGCCCGGATGCATCTCACCCACTGACAAACATTCATTCTTCTCATCTAAAGACGGAAAAGCATCAACACATACAAAGTCCAACAAGGCATCATCGAGAATAGCCTTCAAATCTGAATCAATCTCATCACAATCATTTGGCTTACATAACACCTGCACATCCTCTCTTGCAACCGACAGTTGACTAGCATCAAGCATAGAAGAGCCCAAAGCTGATGGGGATCTATTATATACCATGAAATCATCCAATGCATCATCTAAGATAGCATCCAATCCAGGATCAATCGCATTGAAGCCATTATCATCTTGCAATCCCACATGTTGATTATCATGAACATCCATACCCCCATAGCTATATCCATTTGGTTGCTCATATGCAGCCTCATGAGGCTCTGTGACCACACTTTGCATATCCTGCATATTATCTCCCAGTATTTCTTGATACCTGTCTGCAGATGGGCTTAGAATTATGGGTCCCTCACCCGAGTACCCTTGAATCTGTATGTCATTGAACCCTGTATGATCCAAAAAGACAGATTCAATTTCCCTCTCCAAATCATCATCATAAACAGGCTTCCAAGCTCGAGATTGTTGCTCACAAATGTGGTTGCAAGGTAACCCTGACACTGATGACATAGCATCACCCTGTTTATTGTTGGAACACCCTGTTAGCATTCCAGAATAACCCAAATCCAAAGAACCTTGGCAACCAGCTTCAGAAGCAACATCACTGTTGGAATCACCCATATCACTCACCCCCTCTAAATCAATCACACATACTTGTGGCCCATCTGCATATTCATGTACATCGTTCTGCTTATAAGCATCATAACCAGATAAGAATGCAGTAATGATAGCATCTTCTTTTTGTCTTAGATCTTCAAACTCTGCAATCATGCTTTCAACAAGAAGCATTGGTTCCTGCTGTTCTTCACACATATGATACGACACCTGAGGAATACCCTTCAAATGAGCACTTTCGTCATGAGAATCCTCATGTTTACACAGCTTACATGCTTCACAGCCCAAGAGGAAACTATTAGCGATGTCCTCTTCCTCGTGTATTGGGTCTTGAGCACCTGTCCTGAAGCTCTCTGAATCAAGTGTCTCCTCAAGCATAGGCATACACACATCATTTGGTATGATCATAGGACCCTCTATGTCTGCACCCTCAAACAAGGAAGACAGATTATACTTGCAGAGTTCACCCATTGCATCTTTATGAGGCTGTAGCAAAGCATCCCTTTTTGCACTGTGAAGGCCTTGTTGCTCACTAATAGCTTTTTGCAGTCCCAATTTAGCATAAACAGCCTCCACAATCTCTGTATCAGCCTTGAATAGCAATTGATTGTCCTCCATAAGACATGCATCGACAACCGCTTCTAAATTGGCTCTGATTGTTGCTGGAACACTATCACAGCTCACATTATACCTGGAACTCGCATAAATAAGTGCATCTGCAAAATCACTCCATCGTTTGGAGTGATACTCTGCTAGTTCCAGCACTTCATCTTTTAAATCAGGACTTATAAGGTATGCAAAAGATGCAATCATCATGTTTTCTGGAACCCCTTGATTCTTCATCTCTGTCTCGTAACACCTTAGATAGCTTTGTGGATCGAAACCATCAAATATATTGACCCTGTTATATACCAATTGCACCGCAATTTCCACTGCTTCCTGATTTCGCTTTTCTTCTTCAATCTTCCTGAACCGCTCTTCAAGCTCTTTCATCTCTGCATATAAATGCTCCATTTTGCTAGCCATCTCTACGTACTCTCACCCCAGCGGTTTCACGTCGGGTTCACCAAAGCTGTCATGATGTGGGCGGTGTCGCTGGGAAAGCGCGAGGCTTCTGGCTGTGAGAGTAAGTGGTTGAACTTCAAGGGACATCACCAGCAAAAGCTAGAACCATCATAAATTAAAGACTCAACCATACATGGGTAGTCAAGGCAAACGAAAGCCTCATGATCCAAGCCAAAAACTGGCATTAACATAGCTTGATTCATAAAACTCAACACATCAATTCCCAGAAAAAACATCTCATAGATATATACATCCAAGATTCACGGCCAGCATTGGCACCATAGTTCATATCAAAGACAAGGCTGACATCATCATAACATGTCATGAACATAGGACCTCATCTTTATGAACCATCACATCATATTCACAATACTGAGCCATCAAGACTTATGCATTCACAATACTGAGCCATCAAGACTTTGCATTCCCTTAGCACTTCCACATCAACCCGGGACAGCCCTGTATGCCTTAATTCACCTTTGTAAAACTGTATGAAGAAGTTGATCAGCTTAGTAGAGCCTGTATGCAAGTCAGCTAGTCTCTGCATGGACCTCAATTAAGTCGACCAGCATGTATGGGGTACCTGGAGAAGTCGGCCAGCAGCATATGGTCCTCCACAGTACTTTGATCATCCCGCTTTTTCTCTGTTAGCAGGCTGTCTGTCCCCTCTACTCCTCCAAAAAACAGAACATCAATCCCTCCCATACTTATGTGGCTGGAATATGAGATATGCATCATTTGTAAGCACATCCATTGTTTAAGAAAGCATTAATTGGTGGAGTAGCTTGGCCAGATTCAGTCCTCACAATACCTGGACCTGCTCATTTATTTCGGCATCATTGGAGCACTTCCTCATACCTTGGTGCAGCAGCTTGAGCAGGCATCCTGGACCTAGTCGTTTACCTCAGTATGTATGTTGTGATCTAACCTGAAAACTCAGCTTCTGATTATTTTCCTCACAGACTGGAACATGTAGCCATATGCCATTGCATCCTCGGACCTGTTATAGAATAGCTTGGTTCTTACATCAAGCATGTCATGCTTTTAGACCGCCATTGATTCATGAAAGCAGCAGTTGTTTCTGGACTTGCAACATGCATCTCAAACCTGTCGTGCAGCTGCTTGGCCAGGGATCCTGGACGGATTCATTTACCTCAGTGTTAACCTTATGGCATGCATACTCAGTGCAACACCTTTAGATTTTCTTATGAACCAGTTATCTCGGTGCACTGCTCATGGCCAGAAATTAAGTCCTCCGTCTTCTCTGCAGCAGACTTCTTGTTCTTCTTTCCTTTCAACTTCTTCGCGCTTGCAGGGCCTCAGTCTTACTTTCTTTCTGCTTTCCTTCCTTCTGAGGCTCTGTCTTTCTCTTCTGCCCTGCAGTACTAGTATTGTTCTTTTTCCCAGGAGCGCCGTCAGCTTTCTTAACAAGAATTCCGTCAAATTTCTTACCCGTGGTCGGATCGACGCCCGTTCGGTACAGGCTGTGAAGCTCTTGGGTCTCCTTTGCGAGCAACTCGGCCAGTGACTTCTGAGGCTTTCCTGGTTTGCTCTCTGATTTAGTCCCTTTCTTCCCCCCCACACACGTACCAGGCCACACCTTTTCCCCCCCACTGTCTTCTTCCCGGCGGCTCGCTTCCCCAGTCAGACGCTCCTCTTTTCGATCATCAGGCCGCCAGCTCGCCAACTTCCAGACCTCCTTCACGTGCTTACAAATTGTGTTGGCTGCCGTAGAAACCTCCACGTGGACTATTATAGGGTGGCCACATAATAGATATATATATATATATATATATATATATATTTCCCTTCACAGCCTAAATGATGGCCACACTCACGCCTTTTTCACACCAATGCTCCAAACGACCTGGCCTCTTTATCTTTTATTGCCCATGCTTTCCACCATTGACATCTGCCCATTTCTGACATACCAGCTGCTACACATATATTCACCATTAAAACATACGCTGCCCCTTCTCTAAATGCCTTGTATACCCCAAAAGAAATCAACCATGCAAGTGTATCACTTTATACTTGAAGTCACACTATATTTGAACTCCTATTTACAGAGTACTAGCATATCAGGCCCATGTACAGTTTATACATCACTGTTTGCATGTCCTTGTCTCTGAATTCATGTGAATTGATCACAGAGAAGATTTTCCCTACATGGACGTGTCACAGCACGACAGCGCGCCCTGGGGGGGACGGATGGCGAGCGTTGTTCGGGGGGTTGGTGGTAGCACTCGTGGATCTGGGGTGTTGGTGCATGGGCGGCATGCCCATGGATATACGCATGTATAATTTGGTTACAACTGAGCTCTCAGGTGTTTGGGGAAGGCATTCGTAGGCATCACATGTCACTCAGGCATGGGTCGTGGCACGGCCTATTGTGCACACGTCTGCGGGCGTCTATTGGGTGGTTGGAACTTGGGATTGTTTTAAGGAAATTGTTTGGGGTTGTCTCGAGATCTCATGGGACACTTTTCGTCCATCATTTGTATGTCCGGAATGTTGCTAATTTTGGTTTGAAGCTGCCAAATTTTAGAACTTTGCGGGTCGATTTAGGCCACTTCGGTTACCCATTTCAATCTCGAAAAAAGCCTTACCCGGGATATTCTCATGCTTAAGATTTCAAATTTGAATTCAGTTTTCTCATTTTCTAAGTAGAAAGTGCTTAATTTGAAATCTCCTTAAAATAACAACTTCTCATGGCGGATAAAAAATAACAATTAAGTGCAACCATAATGAACTACCTAAATGATACTTACAATGGATATGCCATATTGTGCTTAATGTTATATTTATAATGAATATATTACATCCTTCCCTCAAAAAAATTGAGATGTCCTTATTTGGACATAGACTCTGGGTAATCTTTTAAGAGCACTGATGTTGCATAGCTGTGTGGAGGGTAGCTTGCTCTTCTTCTTCCATTTCTAAAGTCATTTCACCAATCATGGCACACGTGCAGGCAACTAGTCCATGGCCTTTGCATTGAGATATCGAGCTCAACTAGTGCTACAAAAATGAACATTGATGACCCGCCTAGGTGATAGCATCTGCATCTACACCATTGGCATGGCTGGTGAGATTATGGGTGATATGCAGCCAGTGGGATGACAAGCTGTGTGACTAACCATTTTGGATTACTAGAGACTCGCACAGTTATAGCGCCAGCTCATTTAGTCGGGTTCATATTATGGACCGACTCTTGTATGTTGTAATAGTTGAGTACCTCTCTCTCTCTCTCCCACTGTAAGATTCCTCCCCCAACCCTTTTTTGATGTCTAGTACCTTCCCTTGTAATCAATCTCTCTTCAGAAATATAAAGACCTTGTTTCTAACTGTTTTAGCCTAGAGAGAGAAAATTATTCTAGAGAGAGAATATTCAGATTATGAATATTTTTGGATAGAAAAATAACTCATCTTATTAAAATAAGTTCCCCTGAAACAGAAATTCAAAAAGGATTTTCCAATGTGCAATTGGAATTAATTGGAAATAGGTATAAAGAACCTTAGTCTAAGGGTCTAGATTTTCAAAAATTTTGGATTATGGTCCAATTAAGGTTCCTATGGGCCAATAGCATCAATCCATATATAGGGAGGAGATAAATCCAAATTGTAAAAGAAGATACCCAAAAATGAATAAATGCTCACATAAGATGAAGAGTTGAAAATGTACAAGGTTTATTAGTAAAAAACTATGAACAATAAAATTTTGACACATATGTAAGGAAGGAGAGTTCTTTAAAGAAGGTGCATATTTCACATAGGATGAAGAGTTGAAAATGTACAAGGTTTATTAGAAAAAAACTATGAGCAATAAAATTTTGACACATATGTAAGGAAGGAGAGTTCTTTAAAGAAGGTGCATATTTCACATAAGATGAAGAGTTGAAAATGTACAAGGTTTATTAGAAAAAAACTATGAGCAATAAAATTTTGACACATATGTAAGGAAGGGGAGTTCTTTAAAGAAGGTGCATATTTCACATAAGATGAAGAGTTGAAAATGTACATGGTTTATTAGTAAAAAAACTATGAGCAATAAAATTTTGACACCTATGTAAGGAAGGGGAGTTCTTTAAAGGAGGTGCATATTTCACATGCTTGAATGAGTTTTAAACTCAAAAATAATGTGATATTTTTATCTCTCATCTCTCTTGAACCAAACCAAATAAAAATGAAACCAAATCGAATCAAAAAGTAACCAAACTAGGTCTAAATCTAGTCCAAATTCAACCAAACTGACTTGGAAAATTCTAGAATCAGTTTGTTTGGTTAGGAGATCAATTTTTCCTATAAATAGAAGCCTTCCCTTGTTGAAAAAAATATAGTGTCTTATGCATTGTTACTCTACTCCACCTAAGCCAAGAACTGTGAATTCTTTAATAATTCACTAGTTTTTGATACTTCTCTCTTTCTTCAATCCCCATTGGTGGCTCCATCAACATACTAAACCAATTGATTGGTTGGGGGTCTCTACCGTGATCAAAGAATCAAGCAAATTATAAGATAAGTATAGTGAATTTTGATCTTTTCTATAATTTCTCAATGATTCTCTCTTCTCAACCCCTCTCAAGCTTGTTGAGAAGCTTAATTGGTATGGTTTTTGAAATGCTATTGAAGTTAATTAATTAATGATAGTAAAGAATTACATAAGATTCTATTTATATTTAATTCTAATGGTTTTTCTCTCTCTCACTTAAGAAATGGTCATACTCATGACTCCTTTTCAATCCAAATGAAGCTTTTCATAAGGCTTTTCCTTAATCCAAGATTAAGCTATGCTTGAGGCCAAATTAATGGCTTTTTTCTATACTTTTAGTTTATGTTTATCAATGATTCAATCCATTATGGATTGATGATCCAATTAGAGACCATTCTAATTATTTCCTTAATGATAAACCTTATCCCTTAGAAAAAATTGAGACTTATCAGTCATAGTAGCGGAGCTATGGCAAAATTTTTATAGAAATTACGCATAAAATAATTTCATTCAAAGCATAAAAAGAGGACTTCCTACCATATTCTAGGAACTATCATCCTAGATTAATTAAAAGAATATTATTATGCATGGAGATATGGATGTTTGCATGTAGATGTAGAGATATGGATGTGAGTGTGAATGTGGAGGTGGATGTATGCATGGAGATGTGGATGTATGCATGTAGAAATAGATGTGTAGATGAGGATGTAAATGGAGATGTGGATGGATGCATGTAGATGTAGATGTATAGATGTAGATGTGAATGGAGATGTGGATGTATACATGTAGATGTAGATGTATAGATGTAGATGTGGATGTGGAGGTGGATGGATGCATGTAGATGTAGATGTATAGATGTAGATGGGAATGGAGATGTGGATGTATACATGTAGATGTAGATGTATAGATGTAGATGTGGATGTGGAGGTGGATGGATGCATGTAGATGTAGATGTATAGATGTAGATGGGAATGGAGATATGGATGTATGCATGTAGATGTAGATGTATAGATGTAGATGTGAATGGAGATGTGGATGTATACATGTAGATGTAGATGTATAGATGTAGATGTGGATGTGGAGGTGGATGGATGCATGTAGATGTAGATGTATAGATGTAGATGAGAATGGAGATGTGGATGTATACATGTAGATGTAGATGTATAGATGTAGATGTGGATGTGGAGGTGGATGGATGCATGTAGATGTAGATGTATAGATGTAGATGGGAATGGAGATATAGATGTATGCATGTAGATGTAGATGTATAGATGTAGATGTGAATGGAGATGTGGATGGATGCATGTAGATGTAGATGTATAGATGTAGATGGGAATGGAGATATGGATGTATGCATGTAGATGTAGATGTATAGATGTAGATGTGGATGTGGAGGTGGATGGATGCATGTAGATGTAGATGTATAGATGTAGATGGGAATGGAGATGTGGATGTATACATGTAGATGTAGATGTATAGATGTAGATGTGGATGTGGAGGTGGATGGATGCATGTAGATGTAGATGTATAGACGTGGATGTGAATGTGGAGGTGGATGTATGCATATAGATGTAAATGTATGGAGGTGAATGTGAATGTGAATGTGGATGTATGCATAGAGATGTAGATGTATGCATGTAGATGTGAATGTACGCATATAGATATGGATGTATGGATGTAAATATACGATATGTGATGTGAGGAAATCTGAAGTGATGAAATGGAAATGATGTGATGGGATGAGTATACATATAAATGGAATATGGAATAAGTAAGTAGATTGATGAGGGATAATGTGGAAAAATGAAAGTTAAAATAGAAATTGTATTGTAAACTGTTTGTAAATGCTGTTTGTAAATGATTGTTTTATGTCAAGAATGCTGGGGGGAGCATTTTGACCGTCTTGTGATTAAGGTCGTGATGGCAACTGCTGACGGGGAGTCAATGAAGGACGTCTCGCGTAGCAAGGTCGGCCGAAGTCTTGACCAGCCTCGGTGCGATTAAAATGGTGAGCTTCTGGTATGGTGGATGAGGGGCCAAGGAAGCGGCCTATGAGTGAAGCGCTAGGTCACCTGTGAAGGATCCTAGAGAGGGTGCTGACCATACGGTGCTCGGGCTCTGGGTCGCCTAGGATACCCACGCGTGCGTCGAGGAAGATATTGGAATAGAGTTGGATTTGTTTTCTGAAATCGGGCATGGATCTGGTTGATTGACCTTGCTGGTCTTCAATGGATGAGTCCATGGCTCTTTATATGGATGTGTTAGTTGATCTTGCTGATCTTCAACGAGAGTCCATCTTGATAAGTGGTTATATTGCCGAGTATTAAGGGCTAGGAATTATCGAAACGGCCCCTGAGCGTTCTAGTTGCCAATGATGCCATAGATACTCTAATGAAGGAATAACGGGAAATTAAGAATCAATTAGATAAATTGGAAGATTGTGATCAGTGATACTATGGTTTTATTAAAGGATTGTTTTAAACTGGTTGAATCTGTGAAAAAGGCAATTTCATATTGGGTGTGTGAGTGGTGTGACTAGTTTTATTTTGCATGAACATCCGGCTAGGGGGCCTTGGAACTCTTTTCCTTGGTACCCGGGACAAAACCTAACCAAATTCTTAATTGGATCCCATCACTACAGTGGTTGGGCGGTTGGCTAACCCATGGGATTGGATGGGGTTAGGCTGGACTGATGGATCCGTAAATCGAGACTCAAACTTTTGTTTTTATGATAGATAAAATAAATCCCGAACAGTAACTATTCTATGAATAGGAATCAACGGCTGTGCCTCTTGAATGGGAAAAAAAGCGTTGATCCCAATGATCCAAGTGCAAGTTTCTTCCTTGATCTGACCATGTATCTTATAGATGCAATTGGATCAGCTCGATCAGAAATGTTCTTGACTACGTTAGAGTAAAAAGTTATCCAGGTGGAATCGCCCGTGCTTTCCGGTAAAGGAAGTTTTTCCGGGTTCCCGGCTTTGGAACAACTGACGGATTAGTCTCTTATCCGGATATCCGTGGGTGAGGCCCCGAATGTGGGACCCCTGTCCCGCGAGAAGTGCTACTTCCGCTGCCAGTATCCTGAATCCGTTGCTCGGTGGGAACAGGGATCTTACAGTTGGTATCAGAGCATTTGGTTAATAAAGATCAACTGAGAAGACAAATATATCAAAAATTTATCAAGAAACACAAAAAGGTTATAATTGTGTGAGATAATTCATACAATTTGATATTCAAACTGAAACTCGTAATTTGGTAATTGGGTCTTCAAATGGAAGTACCGCAATTATATAGAATCCCTGACTTGCTCTTGAGGCCTAGACATGATAGTATTTACCTTATAATTCCAAGGGCCGTGACTACCCGTATATACCGAGAGTATACTGCAGCTCTTTACTGACAGTATATACGAGTAAATCTAAGACTTGAAATTATAAGCGTTAATGCTATCTAGATGATGATTTCGAATGTGATTGATATGATTTTAATTCTCTTTGAGAATTGATGAATTGATTTGGATTCTGATTGAAAATGCTGATTGGAAAATGTTGATTTCTAAAAATTAGTTGAAATATAATGAAACCTCAATGAGGGGGAATGGGACGAGTCCCTGTGATGATATTCATAACTAGAATGATGATAATGAATTTAGCAAATCACTATGAGGTTAGTGGGTTGTGCTGTTAGATTGCTACTATTAATACTTGACCGGTAGATCAAGTTAAGGGATGTCAAATTGAGAACTTGCTTGACTGAAATTTCCGTGGAGGAATGTTCCGAAGGAAACTTTTCGGTCTAATGGACCATTATCATGTTAAAGATATGAATGACATGACCTGAATGAATTGTTATTTAATGATGAGTTCTATATAAGGGATATTTATCCCAGTGTTCTGTTGGGTTGACCAGAATATAAGAACCCCATAATAAAATTGGATCTTAAGAAAAAGAGCTGTCCTCTACCTTGCGAGATGAGGACATCTCGCACTTTTTAAGTGGGGTAGAATGTAAGATTCCTCCCCAGCCTTCGAGGTATACAGGAGTAAGAATCTCCCTTCTGATCTCATAATTATTCCCTCTCTAAAATAAAAGAAAGTTTCTGTTTAAAAAAAGGAAGACCCTTTCCCTAGAATACTTCTCAGAAGTCCCACCTATTTTAAGGATTTAGAACAATGAGTTCGGAAGTGAGAATCGGTGTTTTGGATACCAAGGTTTTGGCTTTCATTCGAGTACGGCCCAAAAGAAGTTCTTTATCTCTTGGGGAGTATAAGAAGTTATCCCCCAGATATTGTGACCCTTATATCTGAATTTAATGAAAGTAGGTGACTTAGCCTACAAGCTTCTTTTATCTCCTCATCTCAAAATTCTTAATGCCTTCTATAGAAAAATGTGTCAAACACAAATCATGGAAAGACGGTAAAACTTCAATGGCAAGTTACCGTTGGCTTCTAGGTTACGCTAGCTCCTTCCTTTATATAAGTCGTAACTTTTACTTGTCGCTCACACAATAATCTTACTCTCATCAATCTCCTTTCTTTATTAATCTCCTTCATGGCTTGGCAATAAGAACTAGTTTTATCCATGATGATTTCTCACCTTCAAGACGTAAGAGAGTCTGTGAAGAAAGACTTTATAGAACAGTATGAGTGCTCACTTTTTCCTCACCTAGGAACTTCTGTAGCGCAGACCAAATGGCGAACCTATCAAAACATAACTAGGGTAACACCCTGGGGTCAGCAGCACTTTCGTAACAATGTCCGCTTGGCCATGGTTATTGAAGCCTGGGTTTGGGTCCCCGATACTACTTCGTCATGAGATCAAGACATCTTGGGTTTTTTGAGCGGGTCTTCTTACTAGCGTGTTTTCTTCCTCATGAGAAGATATGCCTTTATCCCGTTTTTGGCTTGCCTCTCAGAGGTCCTTTTGTTAGATCACCTCATACCACTGAGATAGGTGCGGCAATAACCAGCAGAATCATTCCCATAGATGAGTTACCCTATACTTGTGCAGCTTGTGAGTGTTGCTTTTGTGACCATATGATGGACGGGCTTATGGAAGTGTAAAGAGTTCTTCTATCTTTACTGTATAAGTTCCGAGAATGAATAAAGTTTAAATCTTGTTCTTATCTTGCTTTCTTTAAGACTTTTCTTGGTGGTTAATCTTGATTAAAATTTTTCTCTAAGTCTCATATTCGTGCATCTTGCGAAATTATCCCAGTTTGCGAGATGAGGACATCTCGCATTTTTTAAGTGGGGTAGAATGTAAGATTCCTCCCCCAACCCTTTTTTGATGTCTAGTATCTTCCCCTGTAATCAATCTCTCTTCAGAAATATAAAGACCTTGTTTCTAAGTGTTTTAGCCTAGAGAGAGAAAATTATTCTAGAGAGAGAATATTCAGATTATGAATATTTTTGGATAGAAAAATAACTCATCTTATTAAAATAAGTTCCCCTGAAACAGAAATTCAAAAATGATTTTTGGAATTAATTAGAAATAGGTATAAAGAACCTTAGTTTAAGGGTCTAGATTTTCAAAATTTTTTGGATTATGGTCCAATTAAGGTTCCTATGGGCCAATAGCATCAATCCATGTGTAGGGAGGAGATAAATCCAAATTGTAAAAGAAGATACCCAAAAATGAGTAAATGCTCACATAAGATGAAGAGTTGAAAATGTACAAGGTTTATTAGTAAATAACTATGAACAATAAAATTTTGACACATATGTAAGGAAGGAGAGTTCTTTAAAGAAGGTGCATATTTCACATAAGATGAAGAGTTGAAAATGTACAAGGTTTATTAGAAAAAAACTATGAGCAATAAAATTTTGACACATATGTAAGGAAGGAGAGTTCTTTAAAGAAGGTGCATATTTCACATAAGATGAAGAGTTGAAAATGTACAAGGTTTATTAGAAAAAAACTATGAGCAATAAAATTTTGACACATATGTAAGGAAGGGGAGTTCTTTAAAGAAGGTGCATATTTCACATAAGATGAAGAGTTGAAAATGTACATGGTTTATTAGTAAAAAAACTATGAGCAATAAAATTTTGACACCTATGTAAGGAAGGGGAGTTCTTTAAAGGAGGTGCATATTTCACATGCTTGAATGAGTTTTAAACTAAAAAATAATGTGATATTTTTATCTCTCATCTCTCTTGAACAAAACCAAATCAAAATAAAACCAAATCGAATCAAAAAGTAACCAAACTAGGTCCAAATCTAGTCCAAATTCAACCAAACTGACTTGGAAAATTCTAGAATCAGTTTGTTTGGTTAGGAGATCAATTTTTCCTATAAATAGAAGCCTTCCCTTGTTGAAAAAAATATAGTGTCTTATGCATTGTTACTCTACTCCACCTAAGCCAAGAACTGTGAATTCTTTAATAATTCACTAGTTTTTGATACTTCTCTCTTTCTTCAATCCCCATTGGTGGCTCCATCAACATACTAAACCAATTGATTGGTTGGGGGCCTCTACCGTGATCAAAGAATCAAGCAAATTATAAGATAAGTATAGTGAATTTTGATCTTTTCTATAATTTCTCAATGATTCTCTCTTCTCAACCCCTCTCAAGCTTGTTGAGAAGCTTAATTGGTATGGTTTTTGAAATGCTATTGAAGTTAATTAATTAATGATAGTAAAGAATTACATAAGATTCTATTTATATTTAATTCTAATGGTTTTTCTCTCTCTCACTTAAGAAATGGTCATACTCATGACTCCTTTTCAATCCAAATGAAGCTTTTCATAAGGCTTTTCCTTAATCCAAGATTAAGCTATGCTTGAGGCCAAATTAATGGCTTTTTTCTATACTTTTAGTTTATGTTTATCAATGATTCAATCCATTTTGGATTGATGATCCAATTAGAGACCATTCTAATTATTTCCTTAATGATAAACCTTATCCCTTAGAAAAAATTGAGACTTATCAGTCATAGTAGCGGAGCTATGGCAAAATTTTTATAGAAATTACGCATAAAATAATTTCATTCAAAGCATAAAAAGAGGAATTCCTACCATATTCTAGGAACTATCATCCTAGATTAATTAAAAGAATATTATTATGCATGGACATATGGATGTTTGCATGTAGATGTAGAGATATGGATGTGAGTGTGAATGTGGAGGTGGATGTATGCATGGAGATGTGGATGTATGCATGTAGAAATAGATGTGTAGATGAGGATGTAAATGGAGATGTGGATGGATGCATGTAGATGTAGATGTATAGATGTAGATGTGAATGGAGATGTGGATGTATACATGTAGATGTAGATGTATAGATGTAGATGTGGATGTGGAGGTGGATGGATGCATGTAGATGTAGATGTATAGATGTAGATGGGAATGGAGATGTGGATGTATACATGTAGATGTAGATGTATAGATGTAGATGTGGATGTGGAGGTGGATGGATGCATGTAGATGTAGATGTATAGATGTAGATGGGAATGGAGATATGGATGTATGCATGTAGATGTAGATGTATAGATGTAGATGTGAATGGAGATGTGGATGTATACATGTAGATGTAGATGTATAGATGTAGATGTGGATGTGGAGGTGGATGGATGCATGTAGATGTAGATGTATAGATGTAGATGGGAATGGAGATATGGATGTATGCATGTAGATGTAGATGTATAGATGTAGATGTGGATGTGGAGGTGGATGGATGCATGTAGATGTAGATGTATAGATGTAGATGTGAATGGAGATGTGGATGTATGCATGTAGATGTAGGTATATAGATGTAGATGTGGATGTAGAGGTGGATGTATGCATGTAGATGTAGATGTATAGATGTGGATGTGAATGTGGAGATGGATGTATGCATATAGATGTAAATGTATGGAGGTGAATGTGAATGTGGATGTGGATGTATGCATAGAGATGTAGATATATGCATGTAGATGTGAATGTACGCATATAGATGTGGATGTATGGATGTAAATATATGATATGTGATGTGAGGGAATATGAAGTGATGAAATGGAAATGATGTGATGGGATGAGTATACATATAAATGGAATATGGAATAAGTAATGTAGATTGATGAGGGATAATGTGGAAAAATGAAAGTTAAAATAGAAATTGTATTGTAAACTGTTTGTAAATGCTGTTTGTAAATGATTGTTTTATGTCAAGAATGCTGGGGGGAGCATTTTGACCGTCTTGTGATTAAGGTTGTGATGGTAAAGTTGCAACTGCTGACGGGGAGTCAATGAAGGACGTCTCGCGTGTAGCAAGGTCGGCCGAGGTCTTGACCAGCCTCGGTGCGATTAAAATGGTGAGCTTCCGGTACGGTGGATGAGGGGCCAAGGAAGCGGCCTATGAGTGAAGCGCTAGGTCACCTGCGAAGGATCCTAGAGGGTGCTGACCATACGGTGCTCGGGCTCTGGGTCGCCTAGGATACCCACGCGTGCGTCGAGGAAGATATTGGAACAGAGTTGGAGTTGTTTTCTGAAATCGGGCATGGATCTGGTTGATTGACCTTGCTGGTCTTCAATGGATGAGTCCATGGCTCTTTATATGGATCTGTTGGTTGATCTTGCTGATCTTCAACGAGAGTCCATCTTGATAAGTGGTTATATTGCCGAGTATTAAGGGCTAGGAACTATCGAAACGGCCCCTGAGCGTTCTAGTTGCCAATGATGCCATAGATACTCTTATGAAGGAATGATGGGAAATTAAGAATCAATTGGATAAATTGGAAGATTGTGATCATTGATACTATGGTTTTATTAAAGGATTGTTTTAAACTGGTTGAATCTGTGAAAAAGGCAATTTCATATTGGGTGTGTGAGTGGTGTGACTAGTTTTATTTTGCATGAACATCCGGCTATAGGGGGCCTTGGAACTCTTTTCCTTGGTACCCGTGACAAAACCTAACCAAATTCTTAATTGGATCCCATCACTACAGTGGTTGGGCGGTTGGCTAACCCATGGGATTGGATGGGGTTAGGCTGGACTGATGGATCCGTAAATCGAGACTCAAACTTTTGTTTTTACGATAGATAAAATAAATCCCGGACAGTAACTGTTCTATGGATAGGAATCAACGGCTGTGCCTCTCTTGAATGGGAAAAAAAGCGTTGATCCCAATGATCCAAGTGCAAGTTTCTTCCTTAATCTGACCATGTATCTTATAGATGCAATTGGATCAGCTCGATCAGAAATGTTCTTGACTACGTTAGAGTAAAAAGTTATCCAGGTGGAATCACCCGTGCTTTCCGATAAAGGAAGTTTTTCCGGGTTCGGCTTTGACAACCGACGAATTAGTCTCTTATCCGGATATCCGTGGGTGAGGCCCCGAATGTGGGACCCCTATCCCGCGCGAGAAGTGCTACTTCCGCTGCCAGTATCCTGAATCCGTTGCTCAGTGGGAACAGGGATCTTACACCCACATTATCTTTATGGTATCAGAGCTCGGTGTGAGAGCTAAGGAGGCAAGCAAGAGGCAAGAAAAAGCACGGAAGGAAGCAGTACTACATGGGTAAGAGCACCATCATGTGTTTCCCCTCCTTACTTTAGGTACAACACCCCCTCAGTAGCTCTGGGAGCTACACATCTCCGATTGAGGAGCTGTCTTCATAGGAGCAGAGCTACATGGTAGGTATACTATCCTATTAGATGGGTTTTTACGACCAAATTTGCATTTCAAGCGCGTTATTACGGGCCTCGTTTCCTCACTGCAGGGTATTTTCCATAATTTTTTGAAAGTTCTAGTAGAGAACTATTTCTGCGCTTGAAATCTGGTCATTGCAGTGCAGCAGTGCATTTTGGAAGTGTAGACAGGGTTTGCACATGTATTGTTGATATTGGGTGTATGTACATGTATTGTTGATATTGGGTGTATGTACATGTACTATGGTCACATTTGGTGACACACAGGTTGTGCTAAAGTACCGCTGCTGCTCAGCAGTTATAGGAGATACTACTGTATTACAGGTTGCATACAGAAGTTGTGTGTTTGTAGGTTATTTGATTGCTGCAGGAAAACATGTCTAACAGAATTAATCAAATTGTTAGTGAGAAGGTGGATAAGAATAACTTCCATGCCTGGAAGTTCAGAATGACCAATTTCCTAATGGGTAAGTATTTTGGGACTATGTAGAAGGAGGCAATGAGGAGCCTGCAGAGTTATCTGAGGAAATGCCACTCCTCTAGATATAAAGGTATTCAAGGATTAGAATCAAGGTGCAAGAAAAGTCATGTACTGGCTTTCAATTAGTGTCACAGGGACAGACACTATGATAGGACACATACAGGATGCAAAAACTCTAAGGCCAAAGAGGCCGAGGTGGTTGGCAAAGAAATCAAAATGCAAATATCATAGAGTGCTATTACTGTGGCAAACCAGGACACATGGCAAAGGACTGCTACAAAAAGCAGAATGACATTAAAAGTGGGAAGTTGTAGTAAGGCAACTATGCATCATCTAGCAAACATGGAGGTGATGATAGAAGTGAGAAGCTGTTTGTGATGCAGCACATGCTTACTTCCATAACAGGGGATGTGTTAGGATCTCAAGATATATGGTATGTGGATTCTGGCACCTCTAACCACATGACCAGTCATGCTGAGTGGTTTACAGATATGTAGAAAATGAAAAAACCAGGTTATGTAGAAACAGGTGTGATGATATTGCGTATCCCATTGCGCATGTTGGTAAAGTGACATTATCTATGTAGGGTGGCAAAATGAAGTACTTGGCTGATATACTTCATGTTCCGAATATTACAAAGAACCCGGTTTCTGTTGGATAGATGGTTGAGCAGGGTCTGCATGAGGTTTAATCCTCAAGGATGTTTTGTGGAAGACCTTAAAAATAAGTGTTGCTTGGTTGCAAAGGGTAACATAAATGGCAGGATGTTTACTTTGAATGTGAACATGCCTGAGATAAAGGTAGCCATTTTTGCGCATCGAACAAGTGTCATTGCAGATATTGACATATGGCACAAGCGCATTGGTCGTGTGAATGTACAATGCCTGAAGTCTATGCAGGCCCAAAATATTGTTGTAGGTTTGCCGAAGTTTAAGGTTGACGGTATGCATAAGGTATGTGAAGCATGCCCACTTGGTAAGCAGGCCAAACATGCTTCCCCATATGAAAAGCATGTCAATGGTGCAAGGCCATTTGATGTCATACATTTAGATGTATGGGGACCGACCAAGATTGCAACAATTGTAGGTTACAACAGGTACTATGTTACAATCATTGATGACCACACTAGGAAAGTGTGGGTTTATTTCATGAAGGAGAAAAGTAAGGTGTTTGCTCACTTTCAGAGATTTAAAGCCTTGGTCGAGAAGGAAAAAGGCATGCAAATAAAATTCCTAAGATCAGGGCGGGGGAGAATATTTTTCCAATGAGTTCAGTGATTTCCTGAGAAAGAAGGGAATAAAGAGGCAATTTACGTGTAGGTACACTCCGCAACAAAATGGTGTTGTCAGAAAGGAAAAACAGGCACATTGCAAGAGTGGCATACGCCTTGATGGCTGAAAAGAATATGCCACATTACTTTTGGGTAGAAGCAGTAGCAACTGCTGTGTACATTATGAACAGGACACCCATTGTAGTTGTTCATGGTATGAATCTTGAAGAGAAGTTTTCAGGCATAAGACTGGATGTGTCTCACTTGAAAGTGTTTGGGTGTATTGCATATGTACATGTTCCTGATGAAGTGAGAACAAAGTTGGATCCAAAGGTAGAGAAATGCATCTTCATTGGTTATGCTATGGAGCAAAAAGGTTATGCTATGGAGCAAAAAGGTTATAGATGCTATAACCCTACCTCTCGTGAGATGCGAGTAAGCAAAGATGTGTTTGATGAGATGAGTAGCTAGTATGCACCAATAGTGAAGGCAACAGAAGATGCAAATGTAAGAAGTGCTGATGTTGCACCATATGTAGAGCAGCAATCACAGGTGCTGAGTGGACCTAGGGAGTCCTTGAGTAGTGGACCTAGGGAGTCCTTGAGTAGTGGATCCAATGTTAGATCATGGAAATGGAAGGAAAAGGTAGATCAACCTTTTGTGCCTAATCGGTTATAGCAGGTCACTCATACGTGGATGGTGACTCTAGTGGCTTTGAGAGCAGAGCCTTGATGAGGAGCTTGGCATTCCGTCTGTGGTTACTCCTGGTGTAAGGAGAACTAGGGTTGTTTTGAGGACACCTAGCAGTGATCCAGGTGTACGCAGGTCTACGAGGGTTATATACCCTGTTGTGACAGGTTGAGATATGATGGGTATACAACCCATCATTATGCTTACATGGTAAAAGCAATACAGGAGGTTGAATCCACTTTATTTGAGTAGGAAATTGGAAATAAGAAATGGGAAGATGCCATGGATGAGGAGATGGCAGCATTGGATGTAAATGCAACATGGGAGTTAGTTCCTTTGCCTAAGGAAAAGAAGGAAATTGGATGTAAGTGGGTGTATAAAGTCAAGCACAATACTGATGGTTCAGGGAGTAGGTACAAGGCAAGATTGGTTGCCAAGGGCTATGCATAGAATTTTTGGCATAGACTTTGTGGAGACATTCAGCCGGTTGCAAGAATGGCAACCGTGAGAGCTGTCATTGCTATGGCTACAGTGAAGGGTTGGTCTTTTTATAAAATGGATGTAAAGAATGCTTTCTTGCATGGTGATTTGCAACAAGAAGTGTACATGATGCAGCCACCGGGTTATGAGAGTGATGCACATCCAAATTTTGTGTGTAGGTTATGCAAAGTCTTGTAGGCACACAGAGCATGGTCAAATAAGATTGGGGAGTATCTTGTTACCATTCGATTTCATATATCTAATGTAGATTCACTATATGTGAAAAAGACAGATAGAGGGATCATGCTATTAGTCATCTATGTGGATGACTTGATTATCACTGGTGATAGTGATGCAGACATACATGATGTCAGGAATCTTTTGAAGTAGAAGTTTGAGATGAAGGATTTGGGTGCCAGGTGCGATATTTCTTGGGCATAGAGGTGGTATACTTGGACATGTTTTCCAAGTATGGTATGATAGGTTGTAAGCCTATTTCAGTGCCATTGGAGCAGAACACAAAGCTTTCCGTAGATACAAGTGAGCTTTTGGAGGACCCCACTACATACAGACGCATAGTGGGTAGTTTGATCTACATGACCATTACAAGGCCAGACTTGAGCTATGCTGTTGGACTTGTGAGTCAGTTCATGATGCAGGCCCCTAGGAAGACACACTTGGATGCAGCTAGACTGATCCTCAAGTACATAAAGTCCATAGTTGATTATGGACTTTTCTATGAGGCTGGTAGTACAGAGATACACTTGCATGGGTACACAGATGCTGATTGGGCTAGTAATATTGCAAAAAGGAGATCTACTAGTGGTTTTATGTTCTCATTTAGGAGTGTTGCTATGAGTTGGAGCAGTAAGAAGCAACCAACAGTTGCCTTGTCGAGTACAGAGGTAGAGTAGAGGGGTGCTGCTATGGCAGCTTGTGAGGTAGCTTGGTTTCAGAAGCTACTTTGTGACATGGGTGAGCTTGTGGTTGGGGATAGGGTAGTTGTCATATATCATGCTAGAATGAAACACATTGAGGTGCATTATCACTTTGTGAGGGAGAAGGTTCTAACAGGAGATGTAGATCTGGTATATGTCAGCACAGAGGATCAGGTGGCTGACATCTTCACAAAGGCATTGGGCATAGAGAAGCTCCATAGGTTTAGGAGATTACTTGGAGTGCAGTGTGTGGAGTTGAGCTCGAGGGGGAGTGTTACCATATCAAGCTTAACTAGTGCTAAGGGTAGACATTGATGAACTGCCTGGGTGATAGCTTCCGCATCTACACCATTGGCATGGTTGGTGAGATTATGGGTGATATGTGGCTAGTGGGATGAGAGACTATGTGGACCAACTCTTGTATGTTGTAGTAGTTGAGTACTAACCCATACAGTGTGTACTCTTATCTTTTACCAATGTCTTGGCTTGAGTAAGAGCATCTTGCAAAGTGGTCGGTCTCATTGCTTCAAGGCGAGAGTCTAGGGGCTCATTCAACCCTTGGAAAAAACGAGCCACCTATTGGGTGGTTGTCATAGGCGGGGCATACTTGCGAAGTGTGACAATTTTGAGTAGTATTCCTCAAGAGTTAAGCTGAGCTGCTTGAGGTTGAATAACTCATTCATCATAATGGATGCATGAGATGGGGGAAGGTATCAGTCCTTCATAGCTTGTTTAATGTCACTCTAGGTCTGGCAACCTTCAGTGACTCCCTTGTTTATTGTTTCCACTAAAGTTTAGCATCTTCGGAGAGATGAAACATGGAAACCATGGATATATTTCTAGCTTCTATGCCAGTAGGCTGAGAAATAATCATCCATAGCCTCAATCCAAACTTCTGCATCCCTTTCAATCTTTGTGCCTCTACTGCATTCAATGAGGGGGGCTGCATTTGCTTGAGGAGGAGTTTCTTCTCATGTGTATCCATGTATAATGCATTAGGAGCAAGGATTTGATGGTCCTAGTTGTCAGTACAGGATTTAGAACCATAACACTTGGGCTACTTAATCTTATAACAATCACAAGAATACTAATAATTGAGAATAGGGATCCATCTTGTTCTACATCTAGCCATAACTAGATTAGTCTAACAAGAACTCCTAGTAATCAAAAGAATATAACATTCAATTTCCTAAATCTAAATGGCGCTCTGATACCATGTGTAAGGTCCCCACCCTAGATGGGTCAAGGGGATCTATTTGATAGGTAGCTAAGTCTCCTTGTGTCCAATCGATGACACCTTGATCTCTCCAAAATACAAGCATATGGGCAAACGAAGGGAACTAACTCTATCTCATAGGGGAAATATAGTCATTCGAACATGAATGTATTCCTCCAATCGAATGACACTCAATGTGCATGATTGAGGATGGAACAAGTCCATGCTTGGTTCATCAAAGCCAACACCTTTTCCCTATTTTCTTTATAAGGCATGGCCATTGGCTCGTCCCCCTAAAACAAACTTGTTTGGGCCCTATTCTTACCATGGATCATGATAAATAAATCTATTAGAAAGTTACCCGACTTGTCGGGTTCACCCAGCCATAGGATGGCACCATTGGGGCATCCATCCACCCACTTTCCACCCGCCCACCCATTCATTTTTGTTCCCTAATTAGATCCTACCATACTGTGAAACATATAAAAACAAGTTCTTTAATTAAAGAAGTTCCACAATGTTCCTTAAAACAACCTTTGAAAACAACAATATTAACATCAAACAGTTCTTACAGCAAAACGTTCATAAAAGAGACCCTGAAATTGGGTCAACAACTAGATGTAGGCTTCCATATCCATGTCCATAGATGTATCCAAACCAAAACCAAACCACCAATGATCTAGAATTCGATCTTCTAGCCTCAACCAAGTGGGCATACCTCACGGACCATACTCATTTGGTGAGGCCAAGCCATCTTGTCACCTCCTCAGGTACCACCACTTGTACCAAACCCTCTTGCTCCTTAGAGAGGACATATACTCATGATGTGAGCTAATTCATCGCATTAGCTAGGCCCACAGAAGTATCAAGCAACCATAAATCGCATGTCTACCCTCGCAAAGTGGGCTAACTCTTGGGCTTGCTACTGCCTCCGCCTGTCAACTATGCAAGTAAGAGTGGAGCTAGCTAAGTAGGGGAGAAGATATACCTATAGATTAGCAATGAACCAACAAACATATCCATTGAAACAAGGAAAACACTATCTTCTTTTCCAATAGTTCACTGAGCAATAAGAAAACAATGTCAGACAATGATAATCTTCTTAGCTACAATCCTTGTCAACAAGAAAAAATGAATCATAAAGTATTTTGGAGTAAGATTATTCACTCACAATTTCGCTTACTAGCCTTACTTAAGGGCCCATATGGGGACGAAAGTGGTAATTCTCCATATTGGAGCCTTAATATTTTTGGCCACTTAACTTAAAGAGAAGTGTGATAGTTCTACAATGCTAGTCATAATCGTTCTAGGTTTAACCAATAGGAACTTAATCTTGCTAAGCCTAAGAATCTTGACTTTATGGCCTAAAAGAAAGAAGTTGCTTATATGTAAGAGAATTAAAAATATGGCCAACCTGATTGCCATTTTCATGAGGATTCGTATGGAAGGGGCAAAGTCATTTACATGGATGGTAGGTGTGTTGGGGAGAGAGCACCACCTGTTCAGGAGGGGTCTAGAAGGGTGTACGTAGGGGGGGATAGGTGGCAGGGAGAGAGGGGGTACATGAACCACATGAAGGGTCTAGAGGGGGAGTGAAGGTGGCAAGGGGTACTTGTAGGGAGGTGTGCCTTAGGGGGGAGAATGGCAGGCGTTGTTCGAGGTTGTTGTGCGGCACTCGTAGATCCGGGGTGTTTGTGGGAAGATATGCCCACGTACATTCATAATTTGGCAAGAAATGAGCTCCCAAGTGTTTGGAGAAGGCATTCTTGCAGGCATCAAATGCCACTTGAGCGTGGGTCATGGGCAGAGAGCCCACCGTGCACACGCTCGTGGGCATCTGTCGGGCCGTTCGGGTTTTTTACGGGAAATTGTTCGGGTTTCCTCGGGATCCCGTGGGAACTTTTTGTCCATCATTTAGACATCCAAAATGCTGCTAATTCTAGTTTGAAGCTGCTGGATTTCAAAACTTTGCTGGCTAATTTAGACCACTTCCGTTTCCTATTTGAATCCCAGATAAAGCCTTACCCATGATATTGTCATGCTTAAGATTTCAAATTTGAATTCAATTTTCTCATGTTTTGAGTATAAAGTGCTTAATTTGAAATCGCATCAAATTTGAATTCAATTTTCTCATTTTTTGAGTAGAAAGTGCTTAATTTGAAATCACATCAAAATAGCAACTTCTCATGGTGGCTAAATAATAGTAATTAAATGTGTTGTGGTCTCTCTCTCTCTCTCTCTCTCTCTCTCTCTCTCTCTCTCTCTCTCTCTTTCTCTCTCTCAAACTGTAAAAATAATGCTACAAGTTCTCTAAGGGTTCACCCAAGAAAAAAAGGAGTACCACCACACCCCCTATTACGTAGAGAACATTGGGAAGTTTTTGCCATGTTTTAAAGAGAAGTGTTTGGAGAAGACATTGTGGGGAAGGTATTGAATCTTCTTTTGCCTCCCATATTGGACAAGGTTCAAAATAAATCATCTTCTAGATCCAATCAACATCTTCAAGAATGTGGCATCCAACATTTGGGATGACTTGATTGGCAAGAAGTATACTCTTAGGGAATGAGAAGACTTGACGTTGATGGGAGTTGAGAGGCCACATGGCCGAGGGAGATGGAAAATTGAAATTACCCAAGGTCTTGACAAAGAAGGAATAAAATAGGGTGAAAGATCAAATTACTTCCTTTTAAGAGAATAGGGTGAAATATCAAAAGGAGTTATTGTACTTTAAAGTCATTCTAGATACATAAGTTAAAAGGATATTGATCCATTCATTATTGATGTAGCTCAAGTAATGGCAGTGGAGGAAGTGTGTATGATTAAGGAGAACTTTCCAAGGACTATACTTCCTAGTCTGCAACACATCGTATTCCATTTAGTGCACGAGGTGGTGATTTGTATTTGTGGTGTTGTTCATACTTGATGGATGTTATTCCTTGACCATATGATGAAGATCCTAAAAGGTTTTGTTAGGAAAAGGGCAAGGCCAAAAGGAAGCATGGAAGAGGGTTGGTTAGATAAGTGGATCCCATCAATGCTTCCATTGTGGAGCAATGAGAATGTTGAGAAAATGGTGTCACACATACCAAAAACAAAGAAAAACCAAGGAGGATGAATAGGAGAATGCAACACAAGGTGAATATATTTTTTATTCTCAATAGTGAAGTCATGACTAAGTGGGTGGAAAGGTATTAAGAGGAAAAAAGGGCAACAAATATTTAGGAGAGAAGAGATTTAAAGAGATAGATTTTAAGAGATACTATAGATGCTTTCCATATCAAGAAAATAGAGAGCTACGATTGTGATATAAAATACCTACACGAGGCAATGGATCAATTAGAAAAAAGAGGAGAAATTATAATAGATGAGGAATGGGAATATGCAAGAGGATGCAACCCTCATGTAAGTTCATCAAAGTTTTCTCCCTACAAATGATATGCTCTTACATTTAACTTTTGTATATATTATGTATGTTTTCTATGGTATTACAAGATCTTTAATGAGATGTGGTATGAGAAAAGACATTTTTTCAAGGAGTATATGGATTCAAAATTAGTAACCCATGATTGTGGAATCATGGCAAAAATTGAGCAAGAGCATAAAGAAAGCTCATATGATGCTTGCCCATCTCTTATTCCCACCAGCAAACACAAGGTGAAGAACATGGACGTGTACCTTGAGCCTTTAATTAATAAGCCTAAAATATTATGGCATGGCATCAAAGTGCATGATGTGTCACAATCTCTTTCACAATATAGTGTGGAGATGAAGGCAATTTTGATGTGGATGTTGTTTGGCATGAGTGCTCCGGTATGCTTTCTATCCTACTTCTCCATTTTTACAAAGGTGTAGATTCATCTTTTGTAATAGAGGATAGATCTCTTGTGACATTAAATATTTGGGCATAATTCTTGCATAATTTGCATGAATCTCAATTGGTATATTTACTCATGAAACTCTGAGATAAACATCAAAACCCAAGCATGAAACCCTGAGATAATCTACCAAACCCGAGAGTAGAGAGCAATGTTGCAAGAAATACATGAAAGATATTATTATGCAGATTTTAACTTTAAAAATGCAAGTATAAAAAGTTATATAACAATAAAATAAATGTATTGGTGATTATTAGGGTTTCCCTTCATAGATTATATCTTTAATTAGATTTACATATGCGAATGATCTTTAATATCTTCCCCGACATACTTGTGGGTATCTTCGGCGACACAGAGCCCGAGCATCGTAGCACCCTCTAGGATCCTTCGCAGGTCACCTAGCGATTCACTCATAGGCCGCTTCCTTGGTCCCTCATCCACCATACCAGAAGCTCACCATTTAAATCGAACCGAGGCTGGTCAAGACCTTGGCTGACCTTGCTACGCGAGACGTCCTCCGTGAGCGCACGTTTTCCACAATAAAAGCATCCACGTGTATCATTATACTGCCCTTGTCAATTTCCACGACCTCTTTGGCTCCCCTTGCCTCTGAATTGGTCTCTTCCACCTGCGTGTTGTTGTTGTTGTTGTGAATTCTGGGACTGTTGTTGTTGTTGCTGCTGGCCATAATTCTGATTACCTGTTCGGCCACCTCCTTGACTGCGTCCATGGCCTCCTCTACCTCGTCCTCTTCTTGAACTTGTGTAGAAGGCCTGTTGCTCTGAACTATTTTTGTTTTGTGAAGACTGTTGGTCTTCACCCAAGCTCTTCTCTTCTATAATCAACAGGGATACCAAATCTATGAAATTGGGAATGTTTTTCCGAGTCTGAATGGACGTCTTGAACGCCTTGTATTGTGGCCCGAGACCACGTAGACAGACTTCCACCTTATCATCATCATCTACTGAAACACCAATAGATGCAAGGGATTCCACAATACCCTTTATCTTCAATGCATAGTCATTCACAGACATACTCTTTTTCTCCACAGTATGAAGTTCATTCTTCAACTGTATCTTGCGTGCATTGGTATTTGTTTCATAGAGTTTTACCAAGGTGTCCCATGCCTCCTTGGGGGACTTGGCATCCAGTATGTGCCCAATCATAATGGTGTCTTGTATACTGATAGAGAGCCAATATATATCTTTTCTGGCTCCTTGGTTCCAATCCTTGAACTCTTTCACATCTGCAGTAGTCAGATTGATCTCCGGTATCTCCGGTGCCTCTTCATGCTCACCTTCTATGTAGTCCCAATAACCCTTTCCCATCAAGAAATTCGTCAACCTGAACCTCCAAGCATGGAAGTTGTTCTTATCAAGCTTCTCAGCAACAATCTGGTTTATGCCATCATTTGACATCTTGCCAGACACACAAATTTACCAGAAACAGCACTCTGGTTTGTCATGCACAAACTACTGTATTTTCTACAACGGTACCCTCAAATGTCACAACTAGTGATCTCAATGTGCATACATACACCCAATGGCAACTGTTGACCTCCTTACAGCACACACAGTGTTTGCACAGCCAAGCTGTCTTCCTGCAGTTCTTAAAATAGAGTTCTGCAGAGAATCGATCAGAGAATCGATGACTTACCCTCCCGCAGTGCTCGAAATCGCCAGCTTTTTGAAAAACAGAGGTCTTGACGCACCCAAAACGCGTTTTTGACCCAAAACTACTACATGTTAGCCTAATACCGGGGCTTGTACCGGCGCTATTTAACGGGGTGTAAAAAAGCCACGTCATCGGTATAAGCGCCGGTATATGCGCCGGAACCACAGCGTCGGTATAACTGTCGGGTAGTACACTTGGCACCTATACCGACGTCTATACCGGTGTCTATACCGGCGCTTATACCAGCGTCTGTACCGACGTTAATACCGACGAAAATACCAATGAATATAGCGACGTCGGTACCGGGGCATATACTGACGCTGTAGCAGAATTTTTTTTTTGGGCAGAATAGTGCTGCCTGGCTGTTGCCTAGCTGCCTGCAATGAGCAGGATCAACAACAGCAACAGACAGCACCATTCTGTCTACAATAGAGCACACAAACAACCGTGCTCGTTTGCATATTCTCCTGATCGACAAATAAGAAATTAAATTAAACATTAATACTCAAGAATGTTTTGATCATATTTCATTAGTTTGAAGGTCATCTTACATCATGGTAATGCCTCCCAATTGACGGTCTCTCCTTCTTCTTCAAGCATCTCAAACAAGGCCACAAGGCCATGTTTGTGAGCGTACTTCTCCTCTCGCCTACTTGGTGGGCGATTCATGGCCAACTCCTGCACACACGATTAACAATTATAACTTTTAGAAATCAACATTTAGTCCACAAACATACATTTAAATAAATAAAATTGCTACAAACACTTACGAATTCATGGCGCATGGTTTCGTAACCACCACTCCCGAGATGAGAAGCCCCTATTGTTTGGAGTCTTGCCCTTGCCGCATCTCTTTGTTGTTGAAACCTGTCTGGTGTCTCGGTGAGCTCCTGAGCAATGGCTGCCCACTCCCTGTCATCTAGCCAAACAGGTTTCTCCTTCCCCTCTCTAAATGCGTCCCTCGCCTCTGACCTACGATGCCCCATCAAAATGCGAGCTGTATACTGTATCCACTCATTAGAGACGACATTCATAGGGTCAGATGGCTGGAACTCTTGCTTTATCTTTGTGTTTATATAATTTTTCTTTCCCTTGTCTTGCTGATCCCATTTAGTCATGACAGAGTCATGAAACTGTATAGTGCACAATTGTCGAATGCGTGTCTTCATTGCTTTCCCTGCACTATCCATTATTGGTGCCCCATCCCTAACTGTGTAAATCTTGCTGTTGTCATGGTCATGTGCACCCCAGGGAGTGGAAGGTGACCCTATGGGTGTGCTATCAACAGATGAGAGCGAAGGACGACGCTCACGTGGTGGTGGTGTCACAGCATCTGTGGCACTACCACCACAACAACCTCCCCCTGAAGACCTACTACGTGAGCGCCGTCTATGTGAAGAGGTGGTAGATCGAGCTGTAAGAGGAGTGGAAGGCTGTGTGGTATGAGGTGTGGGAGCTGCTATCGTACCCACGGGTGTGGGAACTGGCGTCGGGAAGCCAGATGGTGAGGCAGATGTCCCTGCTCCAGAACCCCAATAACTCTGAGCCATGGCTCTCTGCTCTGGAGTCATGGACGAAAGAAAACCATATAACTGCTGGGGACTCATGCCCTGCGGTGTAGGATTAAATGAGAAATCTGGACTGTAGTCGTAGGGCGGTGAGTCACCCATGGCCTGTTGGACAAAAAACCATATGACAAACTTGTACGAAATGAAAATTACACGGTAAACAATGAATGAAAGAACCATAAGATAAACATTAACAATGATAAACAACATTGGTAAAACTATATCAACTTGCTCCTACAGTAGTGATTATGATGGTAAACATTAACAATGGTAAACAATGAATGGACCTTCAATGTCATAAACCCATTACAAATATGTCATAACTATTTGCATAATCATTGAGATACATCATTTTAAAAATCGTTATCTATTCTATCATCCTCATTAAGATCAGTAGCCCCAAAGAGATCTATGTCTATGTACATTTCAGCATCCTCATCATTAAAAGTCCCTTGATGAAGGATGTCTTCATCATCTATGTCTTCTTCCTCAACTTGTTTTTCAGCTTCCTTGGTTTGCACCTCTTCATTTGGATCTTGCTCTAGTTGCTCCTCTTCCTTTGCTTGCTCCTCTTCTATGCATAAGTCTTATGCATAAGCCATATGCACACGCTCTATGCACAAGTCTTATGCATAAGCCATAAGCTCGGACCTAATCCCAAAAACCCTAGGACTGAATTACGGTTTTGTAAATTCCGCCAGAGTCTCCTTTGTAATTGGAACCAAATCTCACCCTAAACCCTAAACTTCTTAAAACTTGTACGCAATACTCTTTGTATCCCACAATGTCATAAAAGATCATATGCATTTGCAATATCCACACAATATGACGGAAAAGGGGCCCCATTGCCCAAATGCATCCACAAAGTCGATGGTGAGGATTGTTGAGGACGCGCGTTGAAGCTTGCCGATCTCCCGGCCAAGCTCTTCTCACCCCTTCACCGAGTTTTCCTCCAAGGTGAAGGTTGAGGCCATTTCTTCACACCGGTGTACCTAATCCCCCTTCGTACCGCTTTACCAAGCAATCACGGCACAAAGAGTTCAAGCCATTCTCCCCTTGGCCTCTCCAACCAATGCCAAGGTACCCTCACACATTGCTAGATTCTATAGAAACTTGAAGTGGTTGCAATGGTGAGTGTAGGTACAAAATGATGTGGATAATATCAAATGATAGAACAAGTTTGTTGGCTTACAAGTATTGAGCATGACTCATGCCCTTTTACAATTTAGAACTCATCAATAAAGCATGGACTCATGCCTCAATCCATCATCCAAAAGCTCCAACACAAACCAACAATTCACAATGCCCTCACCATGGCATTTGCATAAGCATTTGTTAACCACAATCAAGGCATTTGCAATTGCATTTCAACAATCCCTTTCACATAAGCCTTATGCACATGCTCTATGCAATTACGCTCTATGCATAAGCCTTATGCACACGCTCTATGCATAAGCCTTATGCATAAGCTCTATGCATAAGCCATATGCATAAGCCATATGCATAAGTCTTATGCATACGCTCTATGCATAAGTCTTATGCATACGCTCTATGCAAGACTTATGCATAAGCTCTATGCATAAGCTCTATGCTATAAGCCTTATGCACACGCTCTATGCAATTACGCTCTATGCATAAGCCTTATGCACACGCTCTATGCATAAGCCTTATGCATAAGCTCTATGCATAAGCCATATGCATAAGTCTTATGCGTACGCTCTATGCATAAGCCATATGCATAAACTCTATGCATAAGTCATATGCATAAGTCTTATGCATACGCTCTATGCATAAGTCTCTTGCATACGCTCTATGCAAGACTTATGCATAAGCTCTATGCATAAGCTCTATGCTATATGCCTTTTGCACTATGCTAACCCTTAATCCCATCACCCAATGGTGTAATAAACATGATCTTGTTTTACGTACATGAATAATAGAGATTGCAAGCTTATTATAGGTTTTATGCATAGATATTAAATTAATCCTATGTGTAAGCTTACAAGAACCCAAAACTAACCCTAAACCATAAAACAGGGATGCAAAAATTCATACAAAATAGCATAAACTAGAAAAATCGAAAGAGGATCTACCTCTTTTTTGCAAAGCTGAAGGAGAGGATTGGTGAAAGATTGGTGAGGTGAAAGAGCTGCAAAACAAAATATTAAACAAACTAATTAGTAAATTAAACACAAGAAAAAGAACTAATACAAAACCCTAAAATCTCTATGCATGCATTAGGAGATCTATGCATACATAGAGAGCTCTCTATATGCATAGAGAGCCAAAAAAACACAAAACCCTAAACGTCCTAATTCTTGAATTAAAAACTAAAAGCAATTGCAATAACATGTTAGGAGAAGGAGAAGAGGAGAAAAGAAGAAAGAAGGAGAAAAGAGGAGAGAGGAAAAAAGAGGAGAGAGAGAGAAAGAGAAGAGGGAGAGCAAGCACCTTAATTCGCTTCCACTTGCGCTTCTTCTGCGAAAAAACCAGAAAATAGGCTCTCGGCTGTGAAAAACTTACGAGCGCCGGTATATGCTACGGAATATGCGTCGGAATATACGTCGGTATATGCTACGGAACATGCGTCGGTATAGACGTCGGAATAAGCGTCGGTATAAGCGTCGGTATACGCGACGGGACACGAAAATTTAAAAAAACCCCGCCATGCTTGTCTCCTCCAACATGACGACGGACATACCGACGTTCGACATTTGCGTCGGTATTTTGGCGTCGGTATGTCCTCAAGCTCTTGTAGTGTACTCGCTCTTGGATCAAGAGTGGCCACCAATTCTTTGTAGAGGAAATAGTAAAAAACAAGTGAATTATTAATGAATTCAATGTTTTTGGCTCTGGGGGTGGAGTAGAGTAACAGTGCATAAAACACTATTAAGCTTTTACAAAGGGGGAGGCTTCTATTTATAGGAAAAAGTGAGCCTCTAAATGTTAACCTATGGCGGACATTGAGACGTATTACTTTTTACGTCATAAATTAACTTAAGTATTCTGAGTCATGGGCCGGGCTTGTGGGCACCACATGTAAAGGATAAAGGGATTGGGTGTTTGCCGATGAGAGGAGGTGCACCTTGAATGTCATCAGGATAAGGGTTAGGATCGGCCGGCCATGTGTGGGCGCCCATGTGTGAACGTATAAGAGTCAAATATAACCCTAAAACCTCTCATTCTCAATGTGTTGAATACAAGGAGTGCTCTTGCCTTATCTTCTCCATCCTCTTCTCCTACGTGTGTGTGTGTGTGAGAGAGAGAGAGAGAGAGAGAGAGAGAGAGAGAGAGAGCGAGAGGATTGCGATCGAGCATTGCGTGGCGGCACGGCGGCGGCAGCGAGGCGGTGGCGGCTCCTTCTTCACTGCGGTGCGAGAATCCTTCACGAAACGGCGGTCTGAGCGGTGAGTGACACACCTTTGCTCCCTGTTTGAGCTTGCTAGTTTCTGGTTGTGTGCTTGCAGCCATTCGTGGCTCGCATACGATGCCTGGCAAGTCCCTAGCTCCGACACGTCCGGCAAGAGCGCACGTTTTCCACAATAAAAGCATCCACGTGTATCATTATACTGCCCTTGTCAATTTCCACGACCTCTTTGGCTCCCCTTGCCTCTGAATTGGTCTCTTCCACCTGCGTGTTGTTGTTGTTGTTGTGAATTCTGGGACTGTTGTTGTTGTTGCTGCTGGCCATAATTCTGATTACCTGTTCGGCCACCTCCTTGACTGCGTCCATGGCCTCCTCTACCTCGTCCTCTTCTTGAACTTGTGTAGAAGGCCTGTTGCTCTGAACTATTTTTGTTTTGTGAAGACTGTTGGTCTTCACCCAAGCTCTTCTCTTCTATAATCAACAGGGATACCAAATCTATGAAATTGGGAATGTTTTCCTGAGTCTGAATGGACGTCTTGAACGCCTTGTATTGTGGCCCGAGACCACGTAGACAGACTTCCACCTTATCATCATCATCTACTGAAACACCAATAGATGCAAGGGATTCCACAATACCCTTTATCTTCAATGCATAGTCATTCACAGACATACTCTTTTTCTCCACAGTATGAAGTTCATTCTTCAACTGTATCTTGCGTGCGTTGGTATTTGTTTCATAGAGTTTTACCAAGGTGTCCCATGCCTCCTTGGGGGACTTGGCATCCAGTATGTGCCCAATCATAATGGTGTCTTGTATACTGATAGAGAGCCAATATATATCTTTTCTGGCTCCTTGGTTCCAATCCTTGAACTCTTTCACATCTGCAGTAGTCAGATTGATCTCCGGTATCTCCGGTGCCTCTTCATGCTCACCTTCTATGTAGTCCCAATAACCCTTTCCCATCAGGAAATTCGTCAACCTGAACCTCCAAGCATGGAAGTTGTTCTTATCAAGCTTCTCAGCAACAATCTGGTTTATGCCATCATTTGACATCTTGCCAGACACACAAATTTACCAGAAACAGCACTCTGGTTTGTCATGCACAAACTACTGTATTTTCTACAACGGTACCCTCAAATGTCACAACTAGTGATCTCAATGTGCATACATACACCCAATGGCAACTGTTGACCTCCTTACAGCACACACAGTGTTTGCACAGCCAAGCTGTCTTCCTGCAGTTCTTAAAATAGAGTTCTGCAGAGAATCGATCAGAGAATCGATGACTTACCCTCCCGCAGTGCTCGAAATCGCCAGCTTTTTGAAAAACAGAGGTCTTGACGCACCCAAAACGCGTTTTTGGCCCTAAAAACGTTGTCCAATATAGTTTCCCTATAGCTTAACTCCCGCGAAGAAATCTCCTCAACTAGAGATCGTTTGCCGGTGCCTTCCGTAGAGCTCCCAACAAGGGTGTAGTCGCCAACACAAATAGGGAAGAGTAGTTGAAGCTCTTACCCTCGTACCGCTTCCTGTGCTTCTCTTGCTTGCAGCTCAGTCCTTAGCATGAACCAAGCTCTGATACCATAAAAAGATGCATGGGAGAAGAGAGCTTGAGCTCTTGCAAGGACACACACACTCACAAAACCCTAAACACAAGGTGAGGGGCTGAAAATCTTCTTCTTCACTCAACACTCAACACTCCATATACAAAGATAAGAGTACCCACCATATGAAAAGGTACTCAACCAAATACATACTAGGGTTCTCTATAGTGTGAACCCAACTAAAATGAGCTGGCGCTATAACTATGCCAGTCTCTAGAATGGCTATCACACAGCTTGTCATCCCAGTGGGCCGCATATTACCCATGATCTCACCAACCATGCCAGTGGTGTAAGTGTGGGGCCTATCCCCCAGGCGGGTCATCAGTGTCCACCACCGCCTCACAAGATGAGCTCGATATCTCAATATCTTTCACATACATCCACTTCCATTCTTCACATACATCCACATCCATCCTTTCACATACATCCACATCCATCCTATATCCTTCATTTACATCCTGATTCACATGACATCTTATCACTTCTATTCACATCACATGACATCTCATCACTTCTATTCACATCACATCTATCCATCCATTCATTCACATTTATCCGATTCACATCACAGCTATCCATCCATTCATTCACATTTATCTGATTCACCTCACATCTATCCATCCATTTATTCACATTTATCTGATTCACCTCACATCTATCCATCCATTCATTCACATTTATCTGATTCACCTCACATCTATCCATCCATTCATTCTTTTATAAAAATCAACTTCAGTGGTGGGAATAACACTTTTATAAAAATCCTTTTATACATCTATTTATGCATAAATTTAATTTTAAGAAAATTAATAACACTTTCAAAATAAAAATAAATCCTTTATGCATCTTTCTATGCATAAAATAAAATTTAATGAGAATGACTCTTTTGAAAAAAAAAAAAATTCCTTTATGCATCTTTCTATGCATAAAATCAAAATTAATGAGAATGACTCTTTTGAAAAAAAAATAAATTCCTTTATGCATCTTTCTATGCATAAAATCAAAATTAATGAGAATGACTCTTTTGAATTAAAAATAAATTCCTTTATGCATCTTTCTATACATAAAATCAAAATTAATGAGAATAACACTTTTCAAATAAAAATAAATTCTTTATGCATCTTTCTATGCATAAAATCAATTTTGATAAAAGTAATACTTTTATAATTAAAAATATCTTTTATGCATCACTTTATGCATAAAAATCAATATTGGTGAAAGTAACACTTTTATAAATAAAACCATTCTTTTATGCGCATAAAAATCAATATTGGTGAAAGTAATACTTTTATTAAAAAAAAATTCTTTTATGCATCACTTTATGCATAAAAATCAATATTGGTGAAAGTAACACTTTTATAATAAAAATATGTCCAATATGCATCTTTCTATGCATAGAAATCAACTCTAATGAAAATAATACTTTTATAATAAAAATATTTCCAATATGCATCTTTGTATGCATAGAATGAAAATAACACTTTTAGAATACACAAACGGAGGTGATTACTCTTTTTGAATAACATAAAGATAAAACTTATTTTCACAAAATTTAAGAAAGTTTTGCCATAACCTCCTTTGTATGGCTCACCATTTCTCAATTTTTACATTCTAAATCTACTTAGAATTTACCCCAAGATGAATTTAGCACTCTAATTTAATCAATTCCCATTTTTTAAAGAGAAAACAATACAAAAAGTTTAACTCTATTTATTTGATTACATATCTTGGATAAAGAAGGGCTGAATTCAATGAAGAGAAGGGGGAAGCCTTTCCATCAAGGCATAACATCCAATCTCAATTTAAAAGAAGCAAGAAATCATAAAACCATAGAATAGAATTAGAAAAAAATAGAATTTCTAACTTACATGGAGTTTTGTGAGCTATCCTTTGGCTTGAGGGATTGAGGGTTCTACTCTTGCTTAGATCAAGAGGTTGGATCAAGAGTGGCCACCAATTCTTTGTAGAGGAAATAGTCAAAAACAAGTGAATTATTAATGAATTCAATGTTTTTGGCTTTGGGGTGGAGTAGAGTAACAGTGCATAAAATAATATTAAGCTTTTACAAAGAGAGAGACTTTTATTTATAGGAAAAATTCAGCCTCTAACCAACCAAACTGATTCTAGAATTTTCCAGATCAGTTTGGTCACTTTTTGACCATTTTTTGGTTAGTTTAGCTTACTTTTTGGTTCTAGTTGAAACAGGAGAGAGGAGAGATGAAAATATCTCATTATTTGTGAGTTTGAAACTCATCCACACATATGAAATAGGCGCCTCATTCATGAGGGGAATTTCCCCACACTGAGGTGTCAAAAATGCATCATTTCCTCTAAATATCTCTTCTTTTTTAACTAATAACCTTGTCCTTAGTCAACTCTTCATCTTATGTGAGTATTTACTCATTTTTGTGGGGATTTTTTTTATTTCTTCAATTTTTCTCCTCCCTACATTTGGATTAATCTAATTGGCCCCTCAAAACCTTAATCTAAAATTTTCAAAAAATCTGGACCCTTGGACTAAGGCCTTTTGATTAGATTATAATTTATTTCTAAGGCACCTTCTGAAATCCTTTTTGAACTTATGTTTCGGGGGAATTTATTTTAATAAAAAGAGATATTTTTCCATCCAAAAATATCTAAAAATTGAATAACCTCTCTCTAGAATATTTTCTCTCTCCTCTAAAAGACAAAATAGGTAGAAACAAGATCTGTTAATATTCTGACAAGGGGAATGATTACAAGCCTGAGAGATTGGACATCTTGAGGGGCTAGGGGAGGAATCTTACAAAAACAGAACGCAAAAAACAAAATATGTTGAGGTAACTTCTGTGCAGGGTATTACCCAACCATCCTCTCTACCTTCATCTCCAGTGTCAAGCATTTCCAAGCAAGGTGTTCCTCCTCTTCCTCTCCACCTTCCATAAGCTTTAGATGAAAGCTTCACCTTCATGAGAAGGTTTATTGCTTCACCCTCTCCAACTCCAACTCCATCTCCTCTCCTCTCCTTCCCCTCTCTTTGCCCTCTCTTATCCTTCTCCAACTCCATCTCCTCTCCTCTCCTTCCCCTCTCCTTGCCCTCTCTTATCCCTCTCCATCTCTCTCTCTTTCCCCCCTCCTTCCCCTCTTGAAGTTTTTTCCCTCTCTAGGACTAGGATTAGGGTAATAATTAGGGTTAAGATTACTAACCTTACTTTTATCCTTTGATTTTTCTCTCCTCTTGCTCTTCTCATGTAAGTTTTATGATTAATACTTACTTTTATATACATAATACTTACCTTTTTTGTAGAGTCTCCTTTGACACCAATAATGAATACAAGCCCTGTTGTTGAAGGTAAAAGATGTCTCTTTATTGTGTTGATTCTCTCTTTTGGATAGTTTTTGTTGGATAGTTTTTGTATATTTTAGGGTTTTTCTACATAAGGATTTTCATGTTTTAGCATTTATGCTGCACAAGCCTATTCAAAAGCATAAGGCTAATGCATATGATTAGGCATGCATAGGCTCATGCATACACCTTATGCTCTTGTTTTTGTGGCTTGTTTGTTGTAGATTTTCCATTTTTTGAGCTAAGGCAACTTCTCCATTACTTGAGGTAAGATCTGAAGGATATTTGTGCTTAGTCATTTTTATTTTTATTTCACCCTTGAGTGTGCCGAGGTGTAGGATATAGTAATGCTTAAGCTTATGCTAATGGCCTTCTACATATGCTTATAGCTTATGCATAAGCATAAGGCTTGTGCATAAAACTTCAAATTTTTGGATAAGATGTATTCTTATGCTGCATAAAGCTTGTAACGCATAAGTATAAGCTTATGCTTATGCGTAAGTATAACTTTATTTGCTTATGCTTGTGTTTTTTTGTTGCTTTTAGGATTTTTGTATGTTTTAGAATTTATTTATATTTTAGGGCTTATGCATGAGTCTGCGGGATGAGCCTAATGCATGAGGCTTATGTTAATGCATAAGGCACATGCATTAAGCATGAGACTTATGCATGCATGAGGCTTATGCATAATGAATGAGGCTAATGCTTCCATAAGCCTCATGCATTAACCTAATGCATGAGGCTCATGCAAGAATTAGCCTTATGCATTAACCTAATGCATGAGGCTCATGCAAGAATTAGCCTTATGCATTATTCATGATAATGCTTATCATAATGCATGAGGCTAATGTTTTCATAAGACTCATGCATTAACCTAAGCCTTATGCATAAGCCATAAAGCATATGTCTATGCATAAGCTATAAAGCATATGCTTATTCTCATAAGCCATAAAGCTCAGGCTTATGCATAAGGCATAGGTATAAGCATAGGCTTATTCATAAGCCAAAAAACTCATGCTTATGCATAAGGAATATGTATAAGCATATGGTTATACATAAGAATAAGCTTAATGCATAAGTTTGTTTTCTTATGCATAAGTTTATGCTTCTATTTTTTTTTCTTTTAAGATTTTTATATGTTTTAGGATTTATTTATATACCATAAGCCTTATGCATGAGGCTTTGCATGAGCGTAATGCACGAGGCTCATGTAAAAACCTCATGCATTAGCATAATGCATGAGGGCATTAGCATAATGCATGAGGCTTAGCATTAGTGTAATGCAGGAGTCTTAGTATGAGCTTAATGCATGAGGCTCATGTAAAAATCTCATGCATTATGCATGAGACTTATGCATGCATGAGGCTTATGTAAGAATTAGCATCATGCATATAATGATAATGGTTATGCAATATGTATGAGGCTAATGCTTACATAAGCCTCATGTATTAACCTAATGCATGAGGCTTATGTAAGAATTAGCCTCATGCATTGTGTATAATGGTAATGGTTATGCAATATGCATGAGGCTAATGCTTACATAAGCCTCATGAATTAACCTAAGCCTTATGCATAAGCCATAAGCCATATGCTTATGCCATAAAGCTCATGCTTATGCATAATTTTTATGTACAAAGATTTATGCTTATGCATAAGCATGAACTATCAGCATAAGCATAAGTTTATTTGCTTATGCAGAAGCATGAAGTATAAGTATAAGCATAAGATTAGTGCTTATGCATAAGCATGAAGTATAAGCATAAGCCTAAGTTTATTTGCTTATGCTTTTAAGTGTTTTATATTTTTTAGAAATGTTTTATATACCATAATCATTATGCATGAGGCTAATACATGAGGCTTATGAATAAGCCTCAATCATTTAGGAATGAGACTTGTGCATGCATGAGGTTTCTAATGCTTGCATAAGCCTCATGCTTCAACCTAATGCATGAGGCTTATGCAAGCATTAGCCTCATGTACAAGCCTTAAGCATTATGTGCCTAAAAATGAGGCTCATGCATGAGCCTTATGCATTAATTTATGCATAAGGCTCATGCATGAGCCTTATGCATTAATTTATGCATTTGGCTTATGCATAAGTCTTATGGCTTATGTATGAGGCTTCATAAAATCATTATACATAAGTCTTGTACATAAGGTTTTGGCATATACATAGACTAAAGCATAGCCTTAGCATTGATATCATGATTATCTCATTGCCTAAAGCACAACCTTAGCATTGATCTCATGTTTACCTCATTTTATTGTTTTATATTTTAGATATTGTCTTTTTGAGCCTAGCTCTTCTCAACCACTTGAGATAAAGCTCTTTTGCTATTTATGCTTTTCTTTTTTTCACCCTTGGGTGCTGGGATTTAAGATTAGTATGCATGCTTTTAAGATTTTCATTTGTTCTAGGATTTATTTATATACCATAAGCCTTATGGATGAGTCTTAGCATGAGCCTAATGCAGTGAGATTTATGCTAATGCATGAGGCTCATGCATAAGCCTAAGGCATTAGGCATGATACTTATGCATGCACGAGGCTTATGCAAGCATTAGACTTATGTAAATTATGCATCATGCTAACGCTTATGCATGATGCATGAGTTTAGTGCTTACATAAGCCTCATGCATTAACCTAATGCATGAGGCGTATGCAAGCATTAGCTTGATGTATGAGCCTTAAGGTTGATGCATGAGACTTATGCATGCATTATATGTCGAATACATGAGTCTTATGCATTACTTTATGCATATGGCTTATGTATAAGGCTTGAAGTTCATAAAATTATTATGCATAAGCCAAAATCTCTTATAGATAAGGTTTAACATATACATAGCCTAAAGCATAGCCTTAGCACTGATCTCATTGCTTACCTCATTTTCTTGTTTTGTATTATAGGTCTTGCTTATTTTGAGCAGAGCTCTTCTCAAACCACCCAAGGTAAAGCTCTTACAAACAAGATCTTTTTCTATTTATGCTTTTCTTGTTTGTACCCACCAAGTGCAAGGTAAAGCTCTTACAAACAAGCTCTTTTTCTATTTATGCTTTTCTTGTTTGCACCCTTGGTGGGTGCTGGGGTTCAAGATTAGTATGCATGCTCTAAGGCTCTAATACATATGCCTCATAGGATTATGCATAAGCCTTATGCATGCTTTATGCATAAGTCCCTTATGCGCATAAGGCTTATGGCTTATGCATAAGGCATGAGGCATATAAGGGGCATATGCATAAGGCTTCTGGCTTGTGTGCAGAGCATAAGGCTTATGCTCTTATGTATAAGGCTTATGCATAAGCCTTATGTATACTTTATGCATAAGGCTTATAGCTTATGAATAATGCATAAGGAATATAAGGGGCTTATGCATAAGGCTCACACGTCTCATGTATAAGGCTCTTATGCATAAGGCTTATGGCTTATGCGTAAGCCATGAAGCATATAAGGGCCTTATGTATAAGGCTTATAGTTGATGCATAAGGCTCACGTGACTCATGTATAAGGCTCTTATACATAAGGCTTATGGCTTATGCATAAGGTCCTTATGCATAAAGCTTATGGGGCTTATGCATAAGGTCCTTATGCATAAGGCTCATATTTATGTATAAGGTCCTTATGGATATGGCTTATGTATAAGGCTCTTATACATATGTGTAGTATGCATGGGGCTATGCATAAGCATTATGTATAGTATGCATGGGGCTATGCTATAGCATTATGTATAGTATGCATGAGGCTATGATATATCCCTATGTTTAGTATGAAGCTCTTTGTATAAGGCTTCTATGCATAAAGCTCTCATGCTTACTCTAATAATGTCTCATATAGATATGTATTGTGTAGGGAATATTGGCTTATCCTCCTTGAACTTCATTTTTAAGGGACCCTTCTCAAGACCCAAATGTTAGAACCTGCTCCCCAATCATCAATCAATGTTATGGGCAACACACATAAACATAGTTTTCACATACACATGTATTTTTTCCCATTGTATGTTTTATGCCTATTTATGTGCTTATACATTAAGTATCTTCATGCATCCTTATAATATGAAAGATATCATACCATCATGACATTTTACTCCATTTGGCCAGTCTACTCCACATGGTCAATCTACTCCAGTGTATGGTGAAGGCCAATCTCATGCTATGGATGTGATGAGCCTACACCACAATCTAGTAGACCCATGTTGACGAAACCCACCCCCACTCCCTCACGTCCATCTTCACCACATTGACGTAGGGATTCTAGGGGGTCTTGTAGACATAGTATACGGGGGAGCATGACACTTTTTCTTTGGAAGAAGCATCACTAAGTCTCCCATAACATCTCCCCATTTTCACCACATCGACATAGGGAGTCTAGGGGTTTTACCAGATGTAGTAGGTAGGGGAGCATGGTGATTTAATTTAGGAGAAATTTCATTAAGTCTCCCACAACATCTACCCAATAGGAGAGGGGGAATTCTTCATCCCACACTTATGAGCCATCCCCAAGGAGAGCGATGCCACCACATGATCCATACAAGTTTCCATATGGCATAGATGTGGATGCATTGCTCATCATGGGGTTATGAACCGAATGCATGTACTTGTGAACCTAGAGTTCACAAAGTCTTCTACAAATGGAAAGCACAATATGAGTTGTCAAAAAAATATGTTATTGATATGCTTAAAATTGAGTTTCTAGTTCCACATCCAAGCTGCAGCTTCTCAGATGACTGGATTAAGAAGAGGATGAAGCTTTAAGGCTCTCTAATCTAGGAGAGTAGACATTATGAGAGCAGTCAAGTCCAACTTCAAGAATCCTAGTTTTTGCTCACTAGAGGAGTGGAGGCATGCGTGGAGGTTTATGAGCAAGCATCCCAATGCACATCAACACAAAGCATCAGCAAGTGCTTCAAGACTACAGAAGCAAGGAGCTTCTCACTTTGGGTTGGGAGGGAAATCCTCATTTATTGCATGCTTTGTAAGTGTATATTTTACTTGTTTCTTTAATTTTATCTAATTTGGTCTTTAAATTTACTTTTCTCTTCAATCTAATTTGATCTTTTATGCTGCTATTTTTTTAGAGAGTGGTTGTTGGGTGTAACCCAACAAAAGAAGAATACAATTATGGGTATAGAGCCTCTCAAAAACAATTGTGGGCTTGAATACATGTGCGAGATGTTCACTTAAACTAGTCCATTTTAGAAACTAAAGCTGACGAGGTAAGTAATACATAAGCCCTTTTCTTTTCTATATGTTCTCTTTTATTATTTTATAGTTATCTTAGTCACGTATGTAGGATGAAGAAGAAGATGAAGATCCGGACTATGCACAAGAGGAAGGTGAAGTAAGTGAGGATGGAGATGAGCTGGAGGATTTTGATGAGGATGATAGTATCCATTTTATGTTCATTTTTTTCTTTTGTATTTTCAAGTTTTACTATGTTACTATTTATGTATTAAAAAAGAAGAAGCTATGATTGACTCCCCAGTATGTCCTAATGTTTTAACAGATTTATAAGCTGCTTATGAGTAGTGATTATAGTTGCGAAACTTTGCTACCCAGTAGTGAAATTTCATTGCCCAATAGTGAAATGTGACTACCCAGCAACAATGAAATTTGACTGATATAATTGCCATTCAAGAATGGAAGAGTCTTAACTATTTCTTGGTCCTCTAGCCATAAGTTCATCCACTAGTAATATAATATTTAGATGTGTGATAAAGTTAATATTGTGAAGTGTGCTTTCTATTCACTAATATTATTGTGTTCTCAAAATCTAGCTCCTTCAAATAGATTATTGATCACAAATTAGCTTCTAAACGTACCATGGTTTATTGTTAAGGTGATAATTTTAGTAGGCATGCTATTTTAAAGTGTTATCACATATGATATAAAAAAAGGCACTAGAATTTTAGTAGACATGTTAATTTAAAGTGTTATCACATATGATATAAAAAAAGGTAAACCTCATCTATAAGTGCGTACACGTACTTTCTTTATAAATGCAATATAAATAGAAGCTTACAAAAATAGGCATGTTATTTTAAAGTATTCTCACATATGAGATCAAACTATGTTTAAATATATTCTAAGGTGTTATCATATATGATATCCTAAACAATATCTATGTGTCATGTGTATGCTCATTCCCAGGAGTAATACTTTGAAGGGAAACATATAAAGAACAAGATTAGAACCAGATATAGGAGCTAGTGTAGCTTGTATGAGCATCGAAAACCTTGTGGAGGACTTAGGAGGCTGTCAGCCATCACCTAGATCAGTTATGCTTGTGTTAGCTATAGCAAGAAATGGATTATTTGTCCATGGAGTAGGTTGGCGAGTCCATGAGGTGTTCCATGGCCTATATAAGGCACCAATTGCTTGTTGTTGGAATCACTCGCGCCTTTAGGGAGTAGGGTGGTCAAGAGAATATAGTAAACTAGGTGTTTACCACCTTTTGATGGTAGCCAAAGAAGAATGTGCACCTTTCTGTACATTATGAATATACTGAGACTCAGCTATCTCTCACTCTTCTCTCCATCTCTCTTGCTTCCATTTTGCATCAGGTTGTTCCAAGAAGGTGTTAGGGCTGAAAGAAAACTCCCAGAGCTTTCGCATGTGACATTGGTATCAGAGCATTAGGCTTAGTAAAGGCTAAACATTAATTTAATCCTAGATGAAGGTGCACAGTCCAAGGAGAGGAATACAAAACATGGAAGAAGTTCCCTGATGGATGGTTGGTGGTCTTCCAGAAGACCCAAGGGGAATGGCTATCTTGTGAGTCCGGTGCCACTTGGGCCATACGAGGAAAGGCTTTTAAGACATGGTTCCAAGGGAGGATGATCCTCCAAGGTAACACTGTGCGAGAAAAATAAGTAAATGACAAGGGTTACCTAAAAAGATTCCCTCCCAAATAGTGTGAAATCTTAAAAATGGCTTAAAAACATAGTTTTTTGAAAACACATCTAGAATTCCATGTATAAATTTAAAAATTACATGAATTTTGATATTTGTTTCAAGATTAAGAACACGTGTGACCTTCGTAGATTTATAAACTGCTGTTGTTTGTGACATAAAAATAAACTTGACTTACAAAATGACATAGGAGTCTACATAACTTAAAGAAATATCAGTCTTTTTCAAATAAAAATTTATTTTATAAATTTCATGAATGTAAGACACTTTTTTTAATGGACTTTCTTGGGACAAATTCTACCACTATGCATAAATATGCACATTATTTGACAAGCACTCAAAAAATATAAGAATATAACATAAATTCCATAATTTATGAAAAATTCTACAAACATCCTTGAGTCTATTTCTAGACCCAAATAGCAAAGCCTTTAGTATATACTTACCTTGACAGTTTGCATGACATAATTATTTGCTCTATTATTGATAAGTAGATAGTGGACATGATATACAACCACCAATGCTAAGAGTTTAAAGAGGTCAAGTTATAGGTGTGCAAAGTTAGACTTCTATTCCTATATATATGTAGAAGATGGTAACTATGGAGGCTTTGAGTAAACCTAAGCATGTTAGAAGAGTAGAAAATTGAAATATTTTTTCGGCGGGACAATTTTAGAGGCAAACATCATATAGCCTATGGGTGTAAATTTCGACCCATATAGGCATTTGTTTTCATGAATGAAATTCTTGTTATAGATAAGGGTGGCGGGAAGAAATTGTAACCTATATCATATACGTATGTGGTGGTGGCAAAAAGTCATAGTATGCATATGTTGATGTTTGATCCAGATAGCCATTATCATGAATGTAGGTGATGCTATATCTAAGAGTAGTGTAGAAATGAGCTCTACTTATAATTATTTAGAGTACATGTGAAGGATGTTAAGAGATGGTATGTTTAAGGGTAGTGTAGTATGAACTCTAGTTATAATTATTAGGTGGACATGCGAAGGATGTTGAGAGATGCAATCTTCCCTCACAACATTGTCTTTGTGTACAAAGAAAAAAGCGAGGAGCTTAGGGCTTCTGGAATGGTGGTAGAGAAGATCTTGGAGTTTTCCATGAGATGACGATAAATTCAAGGTCCCCTATGCTGGAGAGCATACTACTGCACATAGGCATGGCAGAGTCCACGCTCACATGCACCCCCCTCCTCGACATAGATGGTCCCACCACGTGCATTTGCTTATAGTTCTTCAGCTTTAAAATTGAATTGTAGAACAAAAATAAGGATTGACGAATCAATTGACTCATGGTTTTCCAAATCAATGGAGCCTTGCACATCTGGATTAAATTTAATGGATTACAAGTCATCATAGATTATCTCATCGAACTCTTCTGCTATCATGAATTTTTGGCATCTACTATGTAAGGATATTATTTATGATACAAAGGTTACATGGTTACATAGACAAGTATTTTTTTAATGACCTCTTAAATTTGCAGTCAAAGGTTACGACCATATGTGTTTTTCAGGTCCTTAGCCCTAAACGTATGTTTTACCTATATCACCTTATCCTAGGCATATTTTTTCTTTAATTCTATGATTTATAAGATTTTTGTAATTTTTTTGAGATTTAATTTGCTACTCTCTACTATTTGGAATGAGCTTTTACAGATTAATTGGTGATAAAAATAAAAGCAACTCTCATAAAAAATGTAAAAGTATTTCAAAGTTAAGAAAAATAGCCCCCTCTAAAAGTTGATGTTTTACATCAACGTTAATGCAAGCCATCAACTTTTCCACACAACTCGATATTTTACATCAAAGTTGATGCAAAACATCAACTCTACCACAAAACTTGATGTTTTGCATCAAGTTTCGCATGCTCCGGAGGAGAAGAAAATTGGAGGATCAAAGGTCGATTTTCACAAATGGCATGTTTTAGCGATTCCGTCCGTGGTGCTAGCATGCTCAAACGACCTGTTCCAAAAATTTTAAGTACAACACGACTATGTTTCGATGCGATGTGCAGACATCATCAACTCTTGAGAAGTTCTTACTCATCATTGAGTTGGCCGCACATGTTGTAGCTAAAACATCCTTACCATGTGCAGTAACCAGTAGGATTCAAACCTTAGTCCCTGCCTGATATTTTACAAAAAAAAGTATTTTGAAAAGCATAAACTTTTGTTTCTTAAATCAAATTATTTTTCAAAATTAGATAACTTTTAAGTAGCTTATTCATGATATTTTAAAATCCATCTATACGTAACGAACTCTTTTTAAAAAAGTATATATTATCAATTAGGAAATTGTGATACTAAAGAGCTTCAAAATGGATTTTGATACTACTCTCATCAAGAGTCAAAATAGGGTTTTATAATTAAGATAATAATTGTATCAAGATAATGCTTTTGTAATATAATCATATAAATAAATTTTTATAGTTGCACTGTGTAGCACATCTTCAATCATGCTAACATGGCAGATGATCCAAGGAGTCTAAGCTTCAAGTGTACACATAGAAGAAAAAAAATGTATTTGTGGATAGTGAAGAAGAGGATGCCTCGTCTACCTTCTCAGGGAAAGGCACATAAACAAGTGATGGTATAGCAATGATTATGAGGAACCATAACTATGCCATAAGCTATATGTTTAGAAAATAGCTTCTTTTTAAAGTTGTATCATTTTTTAATGGATTGAAGATGGAAATAATAAACAGTCTCTATTTTGACATGTTTTTTGAAAACTTATTGTTAGATTTTCAATTATAATCTTAAAAAGTAAGCAAAATGAGGTCTTTTTTTTTCATATCAATTCTTGTAAGAAATGTATAAAGTGCCCAAAATATTATCAATTTTTGATAGTGTTGTATGCATGCGTAGATCATTTTTTAAAAAGAGGTAAAAAAACTGAACTTTTTGGATGGAATCTTTGAAAAATGCCAAATGTTTCTCGTTTTTAGGAAATATTACCTATTTTGCCTGCAATAGTGTTAGGTGTGGAGTGACAGTGCTAGACTCAATACTGAAGAACAAAAGACTACAGAAAGTGTTCAGGGGTGTAGGGCATGCATGGCTAGGGGACAAGATGGAACGGATGCATATATCTTCATTAGATCGGGTAGGGTTTTCATTGAAAAGGTGGCCATGAAGGGAAGGATGACAGGTTTGGGATTCCAAGAAGAGACAAAGGGATGAAAAGGTGGCCACGAAGGGAAGGATGACAGGTTTGGGATTCCAAGAAGAGACAAAGGGATGATAACTATCATCCACGAAAAGAAGCTGAAATCCCATCATCAAGTTTAGTAGAGGGGGGGGATGTCATGTGCATGCTCATTCCGAGGACTAATCCTTAAAGGGTAATAGATAAAGAACAAGATATAAGAGTTGGTGCAGCTTGTATGAGCAAGGAATACCTTGTGGAGGACTCAGGGGGCTGCGACGACCAGCACATAGATCAGTTATTCTTCTGTTAGCTACAACAAGAAATGGATTATTTATCCATAGACCTGACCGATAGTAGCAAGTTGGCTAGTCCATGAGGTGTTCCATGGCCTATATGAGGCACCAATTACTCATTGTTGGAATCACTCACTCCTTTAGGGAGTAGGGTCAATACACTAGAGTAGACTAGGTGTATACCACCTTTTGATGGCAGCCAAAGGCTATTAGGTTATTCCAAGATGGTTATTCCAAGATGGTGTTTAGGGCTGGAAAAAGACTCCCTACATACATACATACATATGTGAGTGTTTATATATATATATATAGAGAGAGAGAGAGAGAGAGAGAGAAGAAGAAGAAGAAGAAAGAGAGAGAGAGAGAGCCGCTTAAAGTAGACTTTATTGATCTAGAGAGAGAGAGAGCGCGCGCGAGCGCGAGAGAATTTTGCGTTTGAAAGTGGTGGACAAAAGGAAACTAGAGAGAAATCCACCATAGAACAACCACAAGAAGGGCTACCCCGCCCGCCAGAACGGGACCCACCGTTGGCTTGTCGAGAATAACCGAACAGACCAGGCAGGCAGTCAGGATACTGAATAGAAGATGCTTAGCACAGTGCATGCACGAGCAGCAAGAAGAAGGAAAAGCTTCGGTATGCAGGCACGCGAGTGCAAACATGAAAACAAATGCACGGAGAATGCTCTTTTACCCTTCACATGTATACCCGTCTACGTCCGATACAGAGAGCCCATACGGTCCAATGGGCGCGGACCTGCTGTTCTTTGCTGCTTCTTTTTCTTGCAATTTTGTTGCCTCACAGCCGGCCACCTAACATGCTCCCATGTTAGCTCCACTACTTCACATTAGGCAATGCAATGAATTGTAAGCGGCCCCGAGGGTTCCTTATGCTCGCATAATGCTTCTCTTCGGAAGTGGAACAGCAAAAAGGTGATAAATTGTTATGTCTTATGCAACACGCACTATGTGTTTTCCCAGACCTAAAAACACACCACTCTTTAACAAAAGGCACAAGGCTACTTTTCAAAAGCCTCTACATGCTTGTATGTCGCCTTTAGCCGTAACATGTCGAAAAGGACTCTCAAATTTATGTGGCAAAGCATTGCTCATTATACCAGGCCCTCCCTTCCCCAAAACAAAGCCATAAAGAAGACCAAAGCACAAGATCCTTTTGAGATGTAAATGTAATGAAAAGGGAAGAAAGGAATTTAAAAGGATGGTACATATCTAGAAGGAGACCCCATAGTGCTAACCTCTCATAGAGAAGGCAATAGTGTTGGATATCAATACTCCACGCGGCAATAGTGTTGGATATCAATACTCCATGCTTTTGAGATGTAAATTATATAATGAAAAGGGAAGAACGAAATTTAAAAGGATGGTACATATCTTGAATGAGCCCATAGTGCTAACCTTTCACCTCTCATAGAAGAAAAAGGAATTTAAAAGGATGATACATGTCTCAAACCAGCCCACCTCTCATAGAAAAGGTAATATAATAGTGTTGGATTTGAATACTATCATGAGTGGAAGCTCCTCATGCCAACTAATCGACGAAGGCTCAAACGAAGCGTCGTTGGGGACTTTGCATATCGCTCTCAAGAGCACACAACAAGAGCTCTAATTTTGGGACCTAATCTACTGTAGGTAGCACACAAAGAGTTGGCGGGGTTTGTGAGAGTGTGTGTGTGCTTGCAAGAGCTTAAGCTCCCTTCTCCCCTGCATTTTCAGCCTCTCATCTTGTGTGTTCTCTTCCAGGGTTTGTGAGAGTGTGTGTGTGCTTGCAAGAGCTTAAGCTCCCTTCTCCCCTACATTTTTTAATAGTATTAGAGCCTGGTTCATGCTAGGGAGCTGAGTGGCAAGCAAGAGAAACACAGGAAGTGGTACAAGGGTAAGAGCTTCATCTACTCTTCCCCCTTTGTGTTCGCTACTACACCATTGTTAGGAGATCTTTGAGAGGCACCGAGGAGATTCCTTCGCGGGAAAGCGGAGCTTAAGGGCAACTATATTGTCCTTCGGGCCGAAAACGAGTTTCGGGTGTGTCTGGACCTCCGTTTTTCAGTTCGCAGGCATTCACGAACACTCCAGGTAAGTTTCAATTCTGTGTAGAATTCTATTTTTGGTACTGCTGGAAGGACAATTAGTTGTGCAGACACTATGTGTACTGCAAATAGGTCTTACAGTTTCCATTGGGTGTATGTATACAAATTGAGGTCACTGGTTGTGACAGTTAGGGTGCAGTTCACAGGCGTTCACGAACACTCCGGGTAAGTTTCAATTCTGTGCAGAATTCTATTTTTGGTACTGCTGGAAGAGCAATTGGTTGTGCAGACACTATGTGTACTGCAAATAGGTCTTACAGTTTCCATTGGGTTTATGTATACAAATTGAGGTCACTGGTTGTGACAGTTAGGGTGCAGTATAGTACCGCTGCAAAGAATACAACAATTTGTGTGCACGTCAAACAAGAGTGTTGTTTTTGGTGAGTTTGTGTTGTAGACAAGATGTCAAATGATGGAATTAACCAGATTGTTGCAAAGAAGCTTGACAATAACAACTTCTATGCTTAGAGGTTTAGATTGAAAAATTTTGTGAGGGAAAAGGCTATAGGCACTACATTGAAGGTGAACATGAGGAGACACTAGAGATACCGGAGATTAATCCAACTCCACCAGATGGGTTGGAATCAAGGAGCAAGGAAAGTCATGTATTGGCTTTCTATTAGCATACAAGACACTGTGATTGGGCATATACAAGATGCTAAGTCACCCAAGGAAGCATGGGACACCTTGGTGAACCTATATGGAACTAACACCAGGCATGAAAGATTCAGTTAAAGAATGAGCTTCACACTGGGAGAAGAAAAACATGTCTGTGAATGATTATGCCTTGAAGATCAAGGGCATTGTGGAATTCCTTACATTTATTGGATGATGATAAGGTGAAGTATGTCTACGTGGTCTCGGCCCACAATACAAGGCATTCAATATGTCTATTCAGACTCCGGAGAGAATTCCCAACTTTACAGATTTGGTGTCAATGTTGATCATTAAAGAAAAGAGTTTGAGTGAAGATCAGTCTTCACAAAATAAAAATAGTTCATAGCAGCAAGCCTTCTATACAAGTTCAGGTAGAGGTCGTGGACGTTGGAGAGACGGAAGACTCTCTCACTTGTAGCATGAGTAGTATGATCCGTGTGTAGCTCAATCTAATGGGATTTGCATCCCTTTCGGAGCTAGAGATTCAACCCGTACTGGTGCACGAAAGCTTATCCACGAATGGAGAAAATGCTATGAACACCACTACCTTGACATAGACTTTACACACAAGCTCAATCTTGCCATAGCTCATTCACTCATCATCCCACTCATTCATGTATCCAATACAAGAAGAAAGCTAAGCTAATGCATACACAAGCTCAAAGCATACTTCATTCTCAAGCTCTTACTTCCCTAGCATGCACACAAACCTTGAAGCTTAATGGAACTTGAAATAAACATACATTCTCATTCACTACTCAAGCAATGCCTTGCCCATGGATAAGCTACAAGCTATGGAGAAGCTTAAGCTTGAATCCACTACCACACAAAGTCTAATAGAGAATCCACAAGCATCAACAAAGAAGCATGCACACTAAAGAATAGAAATGAGAAGAGACAAAAACATCATCTCATTGCATTGAATTAGAAGAGCATTGCTCATACAATAGTGTAGATGGGGAGAGAGAAGAGCTTGCACCTCTATGAACAAGAGGGAGAGCTAGTCTCAAGAGAGCTCAAGCATAAGTTTAGTCCAATGTGTCCATAAGCTCTCAAATGAGCCACTTTTTATACTAAAACTCCCAAAACTCCCAAAACTTCCCATGTGGGATTATTCTCAAGCCCACTCCCACACTCACCTACAACTTGGAACTTTTTACAAGAGCCCTAAATAAGAATGTCAAGTCTCTTGTTTTCCTGCTTGCATCTTTGTGTTGCATCCTTGCATTGATCACATTCTCCCCTTCCTATTTTGTGCACGTCCTCGAGCGCGTAGATGCCAAGGAAGAGTAGCATCTCTAGTGTGCAAAACAATAGGTGGTTTGTGTGTTCTTTTTTTTGAAAGCAAAAGTACTGACAGACAATAACGAAACAAGCAATTTTACTGAATAAGACATGGCAATAAACATCCAATTAGCTAGAGGAAGGAAACATTGAAGCAGTGTAGAGATTGAATAGGTTTGTTCAAGCCTTAATAATTACTACCTGTAGCTAACTAAAGTAAAGAATGTTTTATGCCAAATGTATTGTTATTTCCTAGAAGGCAAAAGACAACAGTTAATCGAGGGACTATCAAGTAGTATACCTAGCCTATGCTAAGTCAAAGATGTCGGTTCAACACTAATAAATCTAACATAATTATGTATTGGCAGACTTTTGATATTGCTTAGTGTTAAGGTTTAATATTTTAAGCACAACGGCGACCATCTTGGATTAGACAAGCATTTCTCTTGGTGCCTTTCTGTCCTTTTTTTTTTCTTTCCTTCTTTCTTTCTTTCTTTTTAGACAGGGCTTTCTTTAAGAGTATGTTTGCGCACCCGCGGTATGGCTATTCCTTGCTACACAAGGCATTGGTCTGGGAAAGGTATAGACCTCCCTCGCTTACCATGAATAAGAAGGCAATAGGCCACAAGCATATACACTTTTCTTTTATTTTTGTCATGCCAATTTTTGTTATGGAAGGTTTATTAGATTGTCCCTAAGCAATGTCCTAGTAAGGGCAAGATATCCACTGACGGTCCTATGATTAATTTAGTCTCTTTGTCCTAGGTCTAGAACTCTACCTTTAGCACAAAACACTAATTACTTTGTATTGCTAAACAGGTAAAAACATTTACGGTCAAACTTACACTATCAAGTATAAAGCTACTAAAATGCTATCCCTACTCTAGACCAAAGGAGATGCATATTGCCATGCTTAGTAAAGTGAATCTTATAAACAATCAAGCGACAAGAAAAATACAGAAAACACTAGAGATTGGCATGAGTTCACCTGTTTCTGTTAAAACGCTGGTTGGTGAAGAATTGTTTGCACTTGATTCTATGACTGTCAGTTGAGGAATTGAAGCGGAAGATGTAGTTTGGTGCTTGTATCTGTTTTATTTTGACAAAACAAACTAAAGAGAAAGAAAATTAAAAAGACAAAAAATAAAAAACATTGGTGCTAAACACCGGATTTGGCTGAGGGAAAAAACCCAATGGGAAAAGTGCCCTGGCTTCTAGTTCTTATTAAGAGAGTACAAGTGCTAGTCTTGCATTGGGGGTGGATGTATGTTTGCATTCTCAGGTGGGTGGACATCAATAGCTTCAGGATGTAACACCATATTAGTGAATTTGGGAATTTCCCAATTCCCATTTTTGAATACTTAAAAAAGGGGACATGGATAACATGTTTGTAAGTTTCTCAAAACCCTATCATATGACCTATCGTTGGAAAGCGCTTGAAAAATGGAATCTAAAGAGCTATAAAGCACTCATTTTGGATTAGTGGTGTTCAAGTTATGGTTAATCCAAACTTTTGACCATGTGTCCCAAACTTGTGGAAAATTCCCATATTCCCCAATATGGTGTTATGTAAAGATAACCCAGAACGTAATCCTACCCATGGAGAAGATGGCAAGGGAAGAAGTGCATCTTCACTTACAAATGGTATGGGCACAGTAGGAAGGCTAAAGAGGCACCTATGGTTTTGAAACCGTTCTAAAGACTCACTCACATTGAGCCAAAACTGACATGTAGATTCATGGGGAAGAAGAACCTGCAAAATGGGAGGGGTTAGCAAACGAAGGGTGTCTTCGTGCCATGTTTGAGCTCTTTCCTCTTCCGGGAGTCTTTGTTGGTTGGGTCCACGTTGTGGCCTCATAATTGCCCAGAGATTATGTCGTTGAGGTGTGACCCCCATGATCTGCTGCATCATACCAGTGCCATAGTGACGGAAGTATGTGCGACACTGCCAACATATATGGGAAGCATTCCCCAATACCATACGAGCACAGTCGCGGCAGTGTGGAAACGGATGATGTTGCTGGTAGTATAACTCCACAAATTGTCTTCCACAGCAATCCTCACCCACTGGGGCATAAAAATATCAGGAGTGCGTCTGAAAAGGTGCAATGCTGTAGCCCCCTTGATGGTCAGGGTGACTGCTATCTAGGTCCAACGATGGACTGCATGAGTCCAGCCAAGTCTCCATTTGGTTATTCTACACAACACATAAGAGAGTGTTCAGATTTTTTTATTTAATGCAAGTTGAACGAAGAATGCTAGTATGTACAGGCATGATGGAAATAGAGCTAATAGAATCGATAGATAAATTGCCAAAAAGTAGCTTTTGTAGCATGATAGCTCTTTCAAAAATGAGTTTGCTTTTGGATGTAACATTAAGGAAATTGTTTGTGGGGTGTTGAATGAGGGATAAATGATACTATGTGCTTGGTGTATCTCGATATATATATAATATCACTAGGGATAAGGGTCAAATGATCCTATACATTTGAGATATTCCAATAAAGAGAGATAAAACAATTTATAGTGATAAACAACACAAGACCGTGCAAAGGACAAGCTTGATATGATAATAAATAGTATGGGCATAGAGAGAGAGATAGATAGATAGAGAGATAGATAGATAGAGAGAGAGAGAGAGAGAGAGAGAGAGAGAGAGAGAGAGAGAGAGAGAGAGAGAGAGAGAGAGAGAGATTTCTATTAAATGTCTTCAGAAAGCCATAAATCTATAGGAGATAAAAGTTATGAAGTTGTGTTACAAAATTTGGTAACATATGAAATAATACTTTTGTGTAGTATGTATATGCCACGTCAGATTGCCGAGACGGTCAGTAATATGACGTGGCACTACAAGCTGGGAACGAGAATTCGACGTGGAGAGGGCTATGAGCGCAATTGATGTGAGCAAATTTTCATCTTACTTCTGCCACCTCAAATTGCCGATGTCAGATCGTCCATAAGCTGCCACGTCAGATTGCCGATGCTGCTTGGCAATCTGATGTGGATGCTGTTTGGCAATCTGACATGGTAGCTTCTGGGACGATCTCTTTGCCTTACCGTTCAAGGCCCACATGGCTGCTATGTGAATACATTGTGACATGCTTTAGACTAGGTGTTTGTTAAAAGATGCAGGGGAGATTGAGCTCTTGCAAAGCACACACACACACACTCACAAACCCTAGAAGAGAACACACAAGATGAGAGGCTGGAAATTGTTCTTCTTCTCCTCCAACAAAAGAGGTCTACAAAAAGAGATAAAGTGACTAACACACATACTATCTAGAGTATATATAAGCAGTCCATAATGTGAACATGCTAAAGTGGAGTGGGTAGATGTGGACTAGTTGGTGTAGTCCAGTTGTAGAATCTCTAAATGAAGATATGTTGGTGCCAACTACCAAACACATTTTTTTGGCGAGCGATTTCGGAGCGAGCAAATCTTCCTTTTTGTGGCGAGCGTTGTTTTCCTCTCTCTCTCTCTCTCTTTCTCTATTCTCTTTGTAGTATGTATCTCTCTCCCTCACTCATATTCTCTCCTTTCTATACCTGATCCCTACACTCCCTCTCTCTCTATTGTCCCACTCTATCTCTCTCTCACTCCCTAATTTATACTCTCCCTCTCCCCCTTTCTCCAACATCTCTCTATACACCACCTCTCTCTCCCCCTCACTTATTCTTCCACACCCTTTAGAACAAAATGTCAGTACATCCTTTCAATAAAAAAGTGGATAAATGGAAAAATAAATTAGTGAAGAAAGTGTAGCATTCTATTCCATCCATTAATCACACATAATGTTTAAAGTGTTGCAATCCCTTCCATCCATATTAATAAAAAGTCATGTCATTACATACAAAAAAGGTCTTCATGCCCTAAGTGGACAAGGACATTAGCCATTGAAGTTTTGGAATCCCTTTGCATCCATATTGTTCACAAGCCAAGTTCAAAAAACCAAAAAAACGTCAGCCTAATACAAATGTTTATACTCTCTTACACTCTCGGCCAACTCTGGGTATGTCCTATGTCTATTCAGAGCTTTAGCGAGACATCCCTTTCAATCAACATTGGTTGATGAATAAACATATTCTCATTTTGGCTGAGGCCAAGAACCCTTAGGTATATAAAGTATAGGTGCTTGCATGCAAGATATGGCTTCCTCTTTTCAATCCTTCTCATGAAATTTGGACAAGTGCGTGTTGGAAGGCCTTTGATATGTATATCATAAACACCAACTTATATGCCTTCCCCAAAAGTTTCTACAGTGAAAACCTCATGCTGTTTACACTCAATTAGCATTTCTTGTGCTACCCTTACTGTCATTTTGAGAGCTCTTTTAATTCTTGTTTCTGCTTGAAGAGTTGTAAGTAGTAGATACCTTTGTAGGCAGCATTTAAGCAAGGGATGATTGAATTACATTTGAAATGGACACAAGCATTTGTTGCATGTGGGATTCCATTCAATGTAATCCAAAATCCTATTTTTCAAGATACATTGATGAGTACATCAAAGTTTGGGTTTTAATTTCCTGATTACAATAAAATGCAGACATAGTATCTTGACAAGATCAAGCATACAATTGAACTTGCATTGAAACATACAATGTTTGATTTTGTGCTTACATTTGGTTATACAATTGCAATTGATGGGTGGACTAGCTATCAAAAGAAGCCCTTGATTAATATTGTTTGCATATGTCCTAGAGGTTCTGTGTTTCTAGAGGCTATAGACACCTTGTTGAAGGAGAATACCTCTTCGTACATACAAAAAATCTATGACCAGGCCATTGCAAGAGTGGATGGGCTGAAAAATGTGACAGCAAGTCATAGAAAATGCATCAAATTACAGGGGTGCAGGTAAGGCCATATCAGTAAAGTATCTTGACATAACATGGGTGCCATGTGTTTCTCATACTATAAACTTGTTCTTAAAGGATATTGGAAAAATGCCATTCATTCAACCCACTTTATTAGATGTAAACCATGTGGGTGAAGTTTATTAGAGAGCACCAATTTTTACATGTTTTGTTTCATTCAAAGTTGCCTAATAAGGGGTTGAAAATCTTTTGTACCATTAGATTTTCTACAGCATATTATGTATTGCAAATGTTGTTAGTAGTTTGCCCAGCATTGAATGAGACAGTGGAGATAGGAGGTGGGATCTTTGAATAGCCAATGAAAGATCCTTGCCCCCTCTGCGCAATGAATTTCGGGGTGCTAGCAGCGGAAGTAGTACTTCTTGCACAGGGCAGAAACTCTCCCTCTGGGCCTCGCCCCATGGATATCCGGACAAGAGACTAATCCCTCGGTTCTTCAAACCCAAAAAAACTTCCCTCACTCAGCAGACATAAACAATTCCTCTAGGATATTTTTATTCTAAAGAGCCTTAACCAAACTGATCCGACCGAATCCGTAAGTCACATGGTAAGATCGAGGAAGAGACTTGCACTTTTTCTCATCAAGAGAGGCACATCTATTGATTCTTTTCCATAGAACAAAGACTATCCGAGATTTACTTCATCTATCGTAACATAACAGAACTGAATCTCATTTTAGGGATCCATCAGTCCAGCCTAACCTCCTATCCAATCCCATGGGTTACAACCACTGTAGTGATAGGATCCATTTAGAAATTTGGTTATGTTTTACCCTGAGTACCAGGGAAAAGAGTTCCTAGGCCCCCTAGCCGGCGCTTCAAGCAAAGTTTAAGATAGTCACACCACTTACACACCCAATATGAAATTGCCTGTTTCACAGATTCAGCTATCTTTTTTAAAACAATCTTTTAATGAAACCATAGTACCACTAATCATAATCCTCCAAAATATCTAGCTTGAATTCTAATTTCCAATCATTCCTTCATCGGTGTACCTATGGCATCATTGGCAACCAGAACGCTCACCACCTGTTCACTCAAGGGACTTTTCAATAGTTCCTAGCTCATAGTACTCGGCAATATTATCACATAAGTAAATCCAGATGGACTCTCCATTGAAGATCAGCAAAATCAACCAACAGATCCATATAAAAGAGCCATGGACTCATCCGTTGAGGACCAGCAAGGCCAATCAACCAGATCCATGCCCGAGTTTAGAAAACAACTCTAACTCCTTGTTCCAGTTTTCTTTCCCGACTCACGCATGGGTATCTTCGTGACCCAGAGCAGCCCGAGCACCGTATGGTGAGCACCCTCTAGGCTCCTTCGCCTGGGTCACCTAGCACTTCACTCATAGGTTGCTTCGTTGGTCCCTCATCCTAAATGGTCCCTTCCCAGTGTATTTAAGCTTTTTCTTTTCGCAATAGACCCCATACATGAAGACAAGTGGAGAGACGGAAAACTCTCTCACTTGTAGTAAGAGTAGCACGATCCACGTGTAGCTCAATCCAATGGGATTTGCATCCCTGTCGGAGCTAGGGATTCGACCCGTACCGGTGCACAAGAGCTTATCCACGAATGGAGAGAATGCTCATGGCTACCATCACTTGACACTAGACTAAGCATACACACAAGCTCAACTTGTCCTCATTCTTACACACCCCTTCATTCACAAATACAAGCAAGAGGAATACAATCACTATGCACTCAAGCAAAGAGAAAGACCTCACTCCACTCCTATCTTCCTACAAGCATGCACACATTCAAGCATCAAGCTTCCATGAAAGCTTCAAATCAATCCATGTACTCAAAAATGAAATACTAAAAGCATGCATAAGAGTAAAATGATTAGAGAAGAGGATGAGAAAGACTCATGACATTGCTAATGATTCAATGAAGAGATTTACCTCATACAATAATGTAGATGGGGTGAGAGAAGAGTCTTCACCTCTATGGAGAAGAGGGAGAGTAGGTCTCTCAAAGGAGCTCTTGCATGAACTAAGCCCAAAGTGTGTCTAAGCTCTCAAATGAGCCACCTTTTATACAAAAATTCTAGGACTCCCATAAGTCCCCATGTGGGATTATTATCAAACCCTCTCCCACATTCATCTACAAAGTGGAACTCTTTTCAAGAGCCCTAAGTATCGTTTTTGTTGCATCCTGGTATTGATCTTCATTTGCAAGCAACACTCCCCCCTTCCTATTTTGCGCACGTCCTCGAGCGCGGTAGTAGCAAGAGCTGCAACAAAAAAAAAACAAAAAAAACAATTGATACAAGTAAAGTCCTTTATTGATAAAAAGAAAAGAAAAGCAAAATCAGCAATAATAATTACACACGTGAGCATACAAGTGCAAGGCTGATTAAAGTTTTAATGAGTACTAAAAGAGATGAGTAAAAACTAGTCAAAGTGAGACTTAGGTAGTAGATAATGCTATGCAAAGGCAAGTGTCTTTGTACACCTCCGGTTATGACCGCAGTCTCAATGTCCTATCAGTATGTAAGTTACTCCTAAGTGGCAATCCTACTCCTAAGTATGAGCAAAGGTGATTGGAGCTCTCTCTTGTTGTTTTTTTTTTTTTTTTGATATGTGTGTAGAAGGTGATAAAGATTAAGGTTCTATCCCCATGAGACCCGAGCAATGGCCAAGAGACCTCCGCCAAGAGAATCTAAAGACCGCTAAGTATCTCAAGGGCGACAGACCCTTTTTCTTTCTGTTATGACCTAAGGAGTACCCCTTGAAGATGAAAGCATCGGTCTTGAGGGCCCATAGTGTACCCCCGAGTCCTACCAACATCTATCAAGGCGATAGATTCCTCAAAGTTCTTCTTCTGAAGTTTTTAAACATCAGTGTTCACCCCATGGAAACCAAGGCATCGGCCCCAAGGTGCTGAGACATCCCCAGGTCCTACCAAGCACTTCGCATGGCGGTAGACACTTCATGTCGCAATTCACCTTGTATATATATTTTTGTAGGGTATATTTTCATAAATTTTTATTACTCGTAGCACCTAGCTCATATCTAAGAGATAACTACCACTAGGGATAACTAATATACCTTGAAGACATAAGTACTTGGCATACTCCCTTGGTATATATCCTACACTGTCTTTAGATAGAAATATCTTTTACTAAGTCTTCTAAGACTCTAGAATTCACTCACCATATTTTAATTACAAATCAAAAACTCAAACCAGCCAATATTGTGTACATGCAAACCATATATTCGAAAGATAAGAGCACTTAAAGAAATAAAGATTAAGATTTGCATACACCTGTTGTAGTGCCCTGTTGATGTTGTTCATTTGCATTGATGAATTGCTGATTTTGGTGCAGATTGCTCCTCCATGATCTTTGTAGGCGTAGCATGTCTCCCCCCTTCCTAATTTGTTTGCACGATAGGTGGACTATTGGGGCGTGTCTGATGCTCTTTTTAAGCTGAGATCTCTGCAAAAAGTTTTATTAACAAAAAAAGAAAAAACAAAAGAATAAAATTTGTTAGTGGTGCCAATCACCAAATATAGCCGAGGGGAAAAAACCCAATGGGAGAAAAGTGCCCTGGCTTGTCGATCTTATTGTGGATTCACTGATCTTACCCTTGCGTTGGTGGTGGAGATTATCTCAAAAAGAACATAATTCTCTAAAGGCGTAAGGCACCACACTATTCAAACATTGATCTACCAAAGAGCTTCATTTGTAGTGTTAATGCCTTATCTTTGGTTTTAGGTATGTCCTTCTTGGGTGGGAACTTTATCAATTGTCTTGGAATTTGAGCAAGATAAGAGGATGTAGGCTTTGAAATGCTAGAATCTATGCTCAAATGAGACTCCTTTGGAGTTGGATGAGTCTTAGGAACACCAGTTGATGATGGAATTGTGTAACATGGAGAATTTGAGACAACCGGTGTTTCAAGACATGTTTTAGGAAGATCAACACAAGTTGTTTTGTAGGTGCTATCACAGCCACCTTTCCTTTCTTGAAGAGTTTGTGTTGATTTCTTTTGTACCCACTGATATGGAAAATCAAGGGTGGCTCTTGGAACCTTTTTGAAACATTCTTTTACCCCTAGCAAAGCATGGCATTTTGGAAGCCAAATTGCTGTTGCACCCTCATAATAACCTTGTGCTTTAAGAACCTGTTTGGGGACCCATCGAGTAACAATCCGAGTTTTAGGCTTGGAAATGATGTGCTTCTTAAGAGGCTTAGCAAGTGGACTAGATGGTACAAGTTTGTACGCATCTTTGGGTAGCCACATTGATAATTCCTTCTTGCCTGGCCTTCTTTGAGCAGCAACTAGATTAGTTGGAACATGCCAGCCATGGCCCTCACTTGAGTACTCATCAATTATCCACATCCTTTGTGTTGGAGCTTGTGTCTCTTTCTTATCAGCATCATTAGCAGATTCGAGTGTCAAATCCTCTACTGAGACTTCCTCGACATGCATAGCTGTTGTGGATGTATTCCTATAGTACAAATCATCTCGAAGGGTACGTGGTTGTACCATTCGTATAGGTATAATGTCATATCCATCTGAGTCACAGAATTGAATTGGCTTTGGTAAAGCACATGTCGATAATGTTGCAAGGACATGACTCCATTCTAATGGATCAATTAAATGCTCAGGGAAGGGTTGTGGAATGTATGCCTCATCTGATACACTTCGATTACCCTTAAGTCTCTCAGTGTTGAAATCCCTACATGAGGCTCCACACATCCATAGATCTTCTCGCCCATGTGACAATGTAATTCTTGAGCCTTCAGATGAAGCAGAATCAAACTCATCTATTGGAGACCTTGTTACATCACGATATGAGTGATTCCTTAGGTTGACCCTTGTGATGACAGAATCATGTCGGAGGTACAAGTAATTGTATCCCCAATCTTGAATCATTTGAAATTGTCGCATGAATGGTCTACCCAATATCACTTCATAGTTTGGATGTTTTCCAAAATCCACTACTGCAAAGGTGTGCTCATATTCAATCCCACATGTGGTGACCATTATGTTCTCAAGCAGCCCAAGGGGATGTTCTAAGCTTCCATCTGCTAGCTGCAAGCGCATCCTGGTACTCCTAATAGCTGGTTTGCCCCATTTCTCCCAAATGGACCTTGTCACAATGCCCACTCCTGCACCACTATCAAGTATTGCAGTTGAAGATACTTTTCGCACTTCTAATGGGAGGGTAGCATTTCCCTGATCGTCCTCACAAAATTTTCCTACTTTGTTGATAGGAACTGGCATTACATGCTTTGTCTCAGGGTGTATAGTACACTCATGGTGACCCTTTTGTAGCAATACCTGCTCTGACAAACATGTGGCAATATCATTCCACAACTCAGGTTTAAGCTTTATCAACTCAAGCAAAGGTAAGGTACAAGCCACTGGTGATGACAAAATAGCCTGCACTATACTCATATCTTTCTCCTTTGTCAACCTTTTATGCATGGAGGGTATCCTCAAGGTTCGAGAACAGTTCTCATATTCTCCCAGATATGATGGTAAGGTTTTCATTGTATGCTTACTTCTAGGAGAAACAATTGTTTGAACTTCCTCCTGAATGCTTGGGTGTCTAAATTTATTTTCCGTGCCTCTGGTAAAATCCACCTCTGAGAATGGAGGCGAACTAACAGAAGACATGTTCCCATTAATTTTCTCATTTACTGCGGCCCACATGTCATTTGCCATGTCTTCATTAGCATCAATAACTTCATCAATGTATGGGAAGACAAGGCTAGGTGATGGCAGAATGTCATCTTTCAATGGAGTGTCAATTGGTGCAGACCTTTCGCTCTGAGCTTGTGAAATGAACTCACTTTTCATTTCCCTACTTGATGACACTTCCGGTATAGTTTCTAATGTTGGCTTAAGAGAGGTTGGGCCTCGAGGAATAGGTGGTGGTGGTCCCTCAAGTATTGACTGAGCTTCCCTAATGAGTTGCTGATGTACAGCTAAATTGATCTTCTCCTCACGAGGGTTTGGGTATTCTTGAAGCTTTTTGGGTAGCTCAGATAAAGCTGCAATGCGACTTCTATGAGCATCAATGATGGCCTCTAGAGTCTCATTTACTTTATCCACAAAAACAGAACCCCCAGAACTATCCTCAGTCGTCCTAGCCTCATTTTGTTTAGCACTTGGCTCAGGTTTAGGTTCCTCACGCACTTCTTGGGATGTAAAAGTTTTATCCCGTATGTTTTGTTTAGAGGTCTCCTGAGAACTAGTGGATGTACTTTTAGTTTGTTTGTTTCGGTTCTTCTTTCTCCTAGTGGTTTTTTTTCTATTGGACTGTAGGGTCTTGTCCACTAGATTTGTCTTTGCGTCCCTAGTTCGAGGTGTCTCATCAGTCTGTATTTCAGCGTTTCGTGTCTGTGATCGAGTCATGACTCTAAGTGGCACGACATCCTCATTCTCAGATGAAGGTGGCGATGGAATTGTGCCTACAAGGTTGAGTGAAACCTTTGGTTGAGAGGTGCCTTCCTCATGTGGTTTCAGCAGACAGTCTTTTGGGAAGTGTTCTACACAACACCCTAGACAATATCTTTCGATTGGTGGAAACTGTTGCACTGTTGTATTGGACCTAGATGCTTGCCTTGAGCGATGTGGACAATCACGAGCCCAATGGGGTTCTCCACACTCATAACAGGGGCCCATTGGTTTGGTCTCTACTTTCCTTGGCTGCCATTGACCTGAGGGGCCTGGAGTCCTAGGTTGATAGCCGCCTAGCAACATTAAAGAGTTTTGTTCCCCTGGTTGAACGTCCAGTGCTGGGCTTGGGTATGCAGGACTTTCAAAGAGATTATCTTTGGATGAATATGATGCGTATGCTTCTTCCACATAGCCTGGGTTTACCAAGTCTCTACACATATTTGAATTGTCATAGTCGACAACCCTCATAGGAGCAGTCCCTGGAGCAGGAGGTTGAGCACCAAGAACAGGTCGTGCTTGCTCTTGTGTCATCGGTGGCTTACGTTCAAAACTAGCATACTGTTGATACATTTGTGGAGCCACTCCACCCCTCGGCTGCTCACGTTCCTGTCTCATTCTCGCAATGCGAGTACAATCCTGTGTGGTATGAGTAAAGTTCCAAGCACAGGCTTGGCACCACTTTTTTGTGGGTTGGTTTGTGACTAGAGGAGAAAAGGTATTACAGTCCTCTGTTTTATGGTCACCGCCACATGCTCCACAAAGATGAGGACCTGTAGGAAGTATACTCCTCATTCTCTGCTGCTGTTGTTGTGGCTGCATGGGTGGACGATAGGTCTGTCCCAATCTCCTTAGTACTAGGTTAGCTATCTGGTCTGGATTTACTAGCGCGCTAGACCCTGAACTTTGGTCATCACCCCACTGATTTCTAGGTTTCACCTCAGGGCCAGAACCATCTTGGAACTTGAAGTTATCGGTGAAATCCATAGCATCATGGCAACACTCATTGAAACTTGTATGCTTCTTTGCATAGAGATGTGTATGCAGTGTTGAATTTTTGAGGCCTTTTAAAAAGAGAGAAATTAATCGACTTTGAGCGGGCTTCTCATCTTCTGGGCAACGATTAATGTACTGCTTCATTCTATTTACACAGTCTCTAACACTCTCATTCTCGCCTTGCTTGAAAGAGTAGATGTGTGCTACCGTGTCATGTTGAATTCCCATCAAAGAAAAAGCAGCAATGAATCTCTCTTCCAAAACTCGTAAAGAAGTTTTGTCTGAAGCTTCTAATGCCTGAAACCAAGCAAGGGCTTTTCCTTCAAGAGTGAGTCCAAATCCTTCAATTTGAGTATGCTTATCAGCAACTTGCTCAGCTCGAACTGCTTGCCTAAAAGCTGCTACATGATCGTATGGATCTCCCGACCCTTCATACTTCTTAACCAATTTCTGAAGAGTTGATGGCCTTACTTGTCGTGAATACTCATCATAGGGCCTACGGCCTCTCGCTCTTAGTGGGAATTGTTCCTCTCGTTGGAAAGATGGTCCACATGTTTCCAAAATTGGTGTGGGTGCCCTATTACCAGCCTCACCAAACCCTTCCAAAGATCTTGTCACCCTCATTTCAGGAGGTGCACTTATAGGAGGCCGAGTTGGCTCCCTTCTCATCCGATTGTCATAGTGGGAAAGATGTTGTTGTGGTGGTGTGACCTGTGGTCGCACATTTGGTGTAGGACGATATCGTGGTGCTAGAGTTGGGCTACTAGCAGAGGTCCACTTAGATGTTGAAGGTCCCTCTCTAGTGAACTCTCGTAGGGGAGGAGCAACAGTTTCTCCAAGAAAGGCTGTCTCTCCTGGTTTGGCTGTATGTGTTGAGAACACTTCCATAAATAATGGTTGTCCTTTCCACGTGAGTTCCCTAATCTCTTTCCAATCTAACGTTCGATATTCATTGGCCCATTTATCAACTATTCTGTTCATGTGTCCTGCACACTTCTCAACTACCACTACATAAGCTAGAGGAAGATCCAGCTCTGGCGATTTTGTTGTGGCATAGTATCCCTCTAACGAATCCTTATAGACCTCTTGAAGTGGGTCATCCTGTAAGACCTTTGTCACAGGAATTTGTCGTACAAACTCCCATTGACTTTCAGCCCCCTGATCCAGTTTGCTCTTACCTTTCCTATCCCCTTCCAAATTTAGATCTACAAGAAGTAAATCATCTATGGATGGCTTTGAGGACTGGGCATTGGATGGTCCAGGCATGTCCGGCTCGATAAGCCAGTCATCTCTAGACTCCCTTGCTCTGGAAAGTTCTGATAAATCTAAGAACTCGGTTTTAGAGAGCTCCCCTAATTTGTCTACCTTTTCCGGATGGTAGGTGACTTCATAGCGAACACCATCTCCACCCATGTACATGTTACCCTGGTCATTGACTAGAGGTGCTCTGTCAAGTTCTGAGAAAATGTCTGCGATCTTAACAAGGTACCTTTGTTGTGGGTCCCTAAAGATCTCAGCTCCTTGAGCATTTGTGTAGACATATTGGAGTCTCACATTGAATGTTAACCCCATGGTATCGGCTTCAAATGGATTAAAGGATCGTGTGGGTGTCCTATTTTGGGCTACGGGATAACTATTTGTCGGCTCTAGATTGTCCATGGACAATGAACTAGTTGTTCTAGAGGAAAGGGTATCGGAGTGGGATTCCGAAAGGGTTTCAGCAATATCTGCCAAATTTCCTACTGATTGGGTCCCACTTTCTTGCGTAGGTACTCTAGAAGGTGCCCTAGGCCCTATGGCAGAATCTACAAGACGTCCCGACCGTAAGTGCATAAGGTCAAAATTTTTTTTTTTGGTTTTGTTATGTGTTTTTGTTTTGTTTTGGTTTTGGTGTTTTGTTTTTTTGATAAAAATATATATATATATGTATATATATATATATTTTTCCCTACCTAACCACTAGAGACAATTAAAAAAGAAAATGTATGGTGTACTTATCTAACCTATTTTATTTTTTTTATTTGTTTTTATTTTTTTTATAATGATTTTATGATTTTTTTGATTTTTACTCTTTTTTTTTTAAATTTACACAAAAATTATGAATCACCCTAAAAAATACTAACTATGCACAAAGTTACAAAAATGAAAAAATGCAGGTTACACTATTTATGCAAAAAATTAAAAAAAATGAAGAACTGCAAAAAATAATAGACTCCTAAAAAAATCAAAATTTTCTTTTGTTTGTTTTTTCCTCCTTTTGTTTGTTTGTTTGTTTTTTTTTATTTTTTATTTTTTTTGTTTTTTTTAATAAAATGAATAAATTTCGTGCCAGATAAAAAAAATATGACTATACTAATTATGCATCATTTATAAAAATTTTATAAAAAATAAAAAATGCAAGCTACTTAAATTATGCAAAATTTTGTACAAAAATTTAAATAATGAACAGTGGATTCAAAAAATAAAAATTATTTTTTCTTCTTTTTCTTTTTTTCTTTTCCTTTTGTTTTGTTTTGTTTTGTTTTTTTTGTTTTTTTGTTTTTTTTGTTTTTTTAATATATATTACAAAAATTTAAAACAATGCAAATTACTCTAAATATGCTAAAAATTACATAAATGAAAAAATAAAAATATGCACACAATATAGACTCCTAAAAAACAAATAATTTTTTTTTATTTTTTTTATTTTTTTTAATTTTTCTTTTTTCTTTTCTTCTCTCTATTTTTTAAGTATTTAATTGTTCTCTTTTTTTTTTCTTTTTTTTTTATAAAAGATTTTCTACTATTCTTTTTTTCTTTTTTTCTTTTTCTTTTTTTTAATAAGAAATATTATATTTTTTTTTGTTTTTTTTAATTTAAAAATAAAAAATAAAACATAAAAATTTAAAAAAATAATATTAAAAAAATAAAAAATGAGAAATTTCCACCTACCTTATCCGCACCGATCGGCTTGCCCGGATTCGTCGCCGACGCCAGCTGCGTCGCTTGCCTTCACAGCTGCCAGCTACCGCCCTCAATGCTTCGTCTTATCTTCTTTCAGTCACCGTCCGCAGGCTACGCCCGCTGCAGACGACCCTGACCAGCTGCCACTTCTTTATCGCTGCAGTGCTCGACGCCTTCGCACAGCTGCAGTCGGATGCCTTCAACTGCTATTGCTTCGACGCCTTCTTCTTCTGAGTCGCCAGCCACCGCCAGGCAGTCAGCTTACTACGGCTTTTTCCACTCAGCCGCCTTGACTGCTCCTCCACGCCACCACCCACAGATTTACTGGCTCTGCAGCCCTCCTTCACGCAGCTCCACGTCGGCCTTCCACAGGCTTCAGCCAGCCCTCCTCTGTCTTGCTTCCGTCAACCGCTTCTTGCCGCCGTCAACGTCTGCTTGCCGATGTCAACGTCTTCTTGCTGCCACTCGCCAGCCACTTCCTTATCTCGCCAGCCACTTCCGCCGTGCTGGCCGTCTTCTGCCGACTGCCTAGCAGCTGCCCGTTTCCTCAGCTCCAGCCGCCTCCCACACAGTCTGTCTTCTGCGCCTCTCCTCTTCAACTGGCACGACTGCTGACGCCCCCCACTGCGCTCAATGCAGATGACGCCTTCCACTCCGATGCCTTCGGCTGCGCTCTTGCCGCCGACGGCCACCGACAGCCACCTCCACTTCACGCCCTCCAAAACTATATATATATATATATATATATATAGTTTTCTTTGCTCGCTTATGCCAACACTGGCGGCCGCCTGCACCACTTGTTGTAAAAGAAATGATTATATAAATATATATTTGTTTTTATTTTGAAAAAGCCGTCTGCTCTGCAGGTTTGATGCAGCCCTTGTCCTCTAATGTTTGATGCAGCCCACAAATATATATATATATATATATATATATATTTAGATTTATAAGTTCTTTCTTAGGGCCACCCTTGGTTGCCCGTTTCTTTCAAGCAAATCGGTTTCTTTCAAGCAAATCGGTTAGTCATGCTGCAATAGATAAATATTCCTCATTTTTTCCTCGAGCACGCTTGATGCGTTGGCTCCCCACACAATAACAACACAAAACAAAAGGAAGGTCGCCTCCAACACTTCCTATCTCTCTTCTTTCTTGCTTGGGAGTCAATGGGGCTTGCATAAGCTATGGGAGAGCTTAGCAACGCACCTCTTTTCTTTTTATTTATTTATACTAATTACATGTTAACGAAAAGCATGAAAGAATGAAATGACAAAAAACAATGAAGGTAAGCATAATGAACGGTACTTGAAAAAACATAAAAGCAATGAAACATAAAAAAACAATGCGGGAGAAACCTCAACCGCTCAATGGTTAACCTTATCCACTCACACCGGGATCACACACCCAAACTTAACCTAATCACTCAATGGTTTTGCAACCAAAAGAGGAAATAGTGGTGGTTTCCACACACTCTCAACCGGATTTGAGTCTTCTCCCCGGCAGCGGCGCCAATGGAGAGACGGAAAACTCTCTCACTTGTAGTAAGAGTAGCACGATCCACGTGTAGCTCAATCCAATGGGATTTGCATCCCTGTCGGAGCTAGGGATTCGACCCGTACCGGTGCACAAGAGCTTATCCACGAATGGAGAGAATGCTCATGGCTACCATCACTTGACACTAGACTAAGCATACACACAAGCTCAACTTGTCCTCATTCCTACACACCCCTTCATTCACAAATACAAGCAAGAGGAATACAATCACTATGCACTCAAGCAAAGAGAAAGACCTCACTCCACTCCTATCTTCCTACAAGCATGCACACATTCAAGCATCAAGCTTCCATGAAAGCTTCAAATCAATCCATGTACTCAAAAATGAAATACTAAAAGCATGCATAAGAGTAAAATGATTAGAGAAGAGGATGAGAAAGACTCATGACATTGCTAATGATTCAATGAAGAGATTTACCTCATACAATAATGTAGATGGGGTGAGAGAAGAGTCTTCACCTCTATGGAGAAGAGGGAGAGTAGGTCTCTCAAAGGAGCTCTTGCATGAACTAAGCCCAAAGTGTGTCTAAGCTCTCAAATGAGCCACCTTTTATACAAAAATTCTAGGACTCCCATAAGTCCCCATGTGGGATTATTATCAAACCCTCTCCCACATTCATCTACAAAGTGGAACTCTTTTCAAGAGCCCTAAGTATCGTTTTTGTTGCATCCTGGTATTGATCTTCATTTGCAAGCAACAACAAGATCTTCTACCTCGATCTCTTTGTCCTTGAGATTTTGGTCAAACCATTGCTTTCTTCAGTCCTCTTCTGTCACCATGTTTTGCACTATGATTTGTCTTTCCTTCGTAAGTTGTTCTAAACAACTGGTTAGCCAATTCATTACCATCAAGCTTTTCATTTACAGCTACCCTTAATCTAGGGATTATGAACTCCTAAGGCATTACTACCTCAAGTCCATACACACTCGTAAATGGTGTGCAACCAATGCAACTTTGTATGATGTGCAATAGGCCCATAAAGCTACTGTGAGCTTATCCCACTTTCCACCACCCTACTCACATGTTAATTTGTTTTCTAATTAATCCTACCACACTGTTTGACATAAATAAACATGTTCCTTAATTAAGGCTCTTTTTCACAAGGTTTGTTAAAACAGCCTTTTTCCACAATACAATAATGCCAAGGATGAGATTTATAAAAAAAAAGTTTATACATGAATCAATTGCATACAAGCCAAAGCGGCTCTCTTATTCTTTTCCTTTATACTGTCGATGATCTAGAATTCGGCCTTCCAGCCTCTACATGTTGGGCAAAACCCTACAGGACCATACACCTCGTTGTTGGCCGTTGGTGAGAGGACTCAAGATGATGGCCTGTTGCCCTCTCAGGATCCATCGCTCGATCCTCCCGCCCCTCAGAGGGATGTCTACGCACTAGGGTGGGCTTATTCACCGCACTAGCTTAGCCCTCATATAACTAGATAGCATCACAATCTCTCGCCTCAATTAGCGAACCTTATTCTCCTCATGGTATGAGGGATACCTGATCCCGGGCTTTTCTAACGACACTGCTCGCCCGGCTGCACAAGCAGGGAACGGAGTTAGCGTCGAAGCTAGGAAAAAACCTGCATTTCAATACAAATCATTGAATGCAGCATCACTTCAAATCGTAGCTTCATACATTTTATTTAAAGGAAAGGATACACATCTTCTTTCTTTATTTATTACTCTCTCTCTCTCTCTCTCTCCAAATCACACGCCATAGTGCATGTTGTCTTGCAATAAGTTGTGATAAAGCTTTGCATGGTGGAATCTTTCATCTATCTTTTATTTTTCAAATCTTACACCACAAAAAGACTTGGCCGAACCCAACGTGCTCAAAAAGGTGTATAGGTCCCTTGAAAAGATATAGGATACCCATAACATTCGACCAGGTTGAGCATGAGTCTATGCGGAGAGTAGCTTGTGCCATCACACACAAATATGGTTAAAACGATTGTAAAAAAAAGTATGTTTTAATAAATTTCATGAACTCAAATATTAAAGAAAAAAGTTTTGGGAAGTCCTTAGACCTTTTTCTAAAAGGAAAACTCACACTACACATATAAGTCATCATTATATTATAATTATTTTTTCCAAGTGTAAGATTTCAGACTATTAACATAAATAATGGACTTAGAAGGCCCAAATATGATAAAAAAACTATAAACTTAGGTATCTTTCGATGACTTTTATGGATTTTAAATATTTAAAAAACAAAGTTTGGGGAAGCCCTTAAAAGAAGCCAACAGTATCTTGTGAGGGCTTCCCATAATTTTTTAAAGGCTAGCTTCTGAGGGCTTCTCAAACTTTTTTTTCAATATTTGAAATCTATAAAACTTATTGGTTGAAAGATACCCAAGTTTACAATCATTTTTACGGACTGGAGTGACCCATTCGTGATGTTAAAAGTTTAAAATTCTACACTTGAAAAAAAGTTTGTAGTATAATGATGACTTATGTGTGTATATGTGTTAAAAAAGGTATGGGAAGCCCTCGAGAGAAGCTGCTATACTGAAGGCTTCTAAGTACTCTTGATACTTGTGTTTACATTTGATTTTACCATATTTAGGCCTTTTAAGCCCATTTTTAAAGTTTGAGTCGTGGAATTTGGCAATAGATAAGTTTTTGTAATGTAATGGGTGACGTGTATATATGTGTGTGTTATGTGCACGTGCATGTGCATGCGCGCGCGCATGTGTGTGTGTGTGTGTGTGTGTGTGAGAGAGAGAGAGAGAGAGAGAGAGAGAGAGAGAGAGAGAGAGAGAGAAGTATTAACGTCGGTAGAATGCAACACGAGGGCATATACGACCAACGGTGGGACTTGAACTCAGGTGAATCATGGCCTTTATAAGAGAGTAAGAGGAGAGATTTATAAGAGAGGAGATATTAGGTATGAGAGAGAATGAAGAGTTTGTAGTGGGGAGAGAAAACCTCCTCGCACCCAAGCCGCGAGAGAGAGAGAGAGAGAGAGAGAGAGAGAGAGGAGATTAGTTATAAGAGAGGAGAGATTAGGTATGAGAGAGAATGAAGAGTTTATAAAGGAGAGAGAAAACCTCCTCACACCCAAGCCGAGAGAAAGAGAGAGAGAGAGAGAGAGATTAGGTATTAGAGAGTTATTTAAAAAAACTAGATATCTAAAATCTCACCATTTCTTCTCAAAAGATCACGAAGGAAGCTCGTTAAATAGCAAAGACAAAGACACCAACAGCATGTATGGTCAATCCATGAAGCAATGGTGTCCAAATCTACAACTTGGATGGGTGACCAAAAATGGTCCAATGGAATACTTATGGTGATCCTATTCCAAGAGCACGTGACAACAAGCTAGAATGGATTCCCTACTATAAATGCACTTTATGCATGTAATATGAGATTAAGCATTGTATAAGCAATAGGCCACTTATTAGGAGCCTTGGGTACTTGGTCCGGGTTCGCCCCACAATTTCTTGTATATAAGTCACTTTCTCCCATTGTGAAATAGAGTCTTGCTCTTGCTAATCCTCTTACTAATTATCTTTTATAGTGCATGCTAGTGAGTGTGTATGATTGATTTGAGATGAGAGGAGGAACGAGGATTTGTATTCTAATGTGGTGATGTGACAATGCTCGGGGGATGGCGTGACAAAAACTGCTACCCTAGAGCTCTTGAAGTAAGGTTAGCGAAGATGAATCTCGATCTCCATCTAGGCAAAGAAATCTTTTCCTTCACCCATTAGCAAAGGCGCATTTTGGTGTGACATCAAAGTGAGGACTCGATGGATGAGCTAGCACACCCACATTGGCAAGTTGTAATTGCATCTCTAAGGCAATCACATATGATTTAGCAAGGCTAAGATTCAATAACATACATGCAACAAGAATAGAGAAGAAGGGGATCTTATAAGTATTTTATTACAAGTGACTAGTTTTCACACTAGGTTGACCAAACTTAAAAATGGTCCAACCAATATTATTAGTGTCAAAAATGACTTATATACAAGTGAGTAGTTTTCACACTAGGCTGACCAAACTTAAAAATAATCTAGCCACACTATTAGTAGTTTTCACACTAGGTTGACAACTTAAAAATGATCTAGCCATTATTACTAGTTTTCACACTATGATGCCGACCAAACTTTAAAATGATATGGCCACTACTGCTAGTCTTAATACATCAAGTCCTTAGACTTTTCCCTTACAATAATGCCACTTTATATGTTATAGAACCACCTTACAAAAGATATGTACTCGTTTGAGTGGGTAAGATGGCAAAGTGCCTTTGCTAGGTTGGTTTGGTGAAACCATGTTAACGTATGGAGTGCTTAACATGGTTTCACCTACCTATTAACCTACGGAGTGGTTCATAGGGAGTTGAATCTATTCCATGCTATCATCTAGTCAAATGGCTCCTGGTTATGAATCCATTAGCAGTCACATGATCATGGAGACCATGGTCACGTAATCCCATAAGAAATCATGATCATGGAGACCATGGTCACACAATCCCATAAAAAATCATGAAAACAATTAGCCATCTCTCGACATTTTCCTATTTTCACATCTTTGGTTCAGATGTTTCATGCGAGCTATGAATTCATGCATACTTTCATTTTCATTTTAACTAATATTGCTTAGCTATGTGGCTGCACTCTAATTTATCCCACTTCCATTTTCATTTTAACTAATATTGCTTAACTATGTGGTAGTAAACCCTCCCAACCATGAATGCTACTTTCAGGCTTTCAAATTTTACTTCCTTTGCAACCTTTATAGATCTAAAAACTAGCTCTTCCATCCAGTGTAAGACTAAATACTCTCACACATGTCATCCCAGTTCACCAAATGTTTTACATATTTGTGTGTAAAATTCTCCAAGTGCTATCTAGGATCCGTATCTCCTTAAAATTTAAGCATTAGTTTCCTATTTCCTATGATGTTAGAATTAAAGAAGCCAACTAACCCTACATTTTTAAACCCATGTGTTGAAGCCATGTTTCTAAACCTTACATTTTTTTAATCTTCTTCTTCTTTTTTGAGAGAGAGAGAGAGAGAGGAATTTTTAAACCCATGTGTTGAAGCCATGTTTCTAAACCTTACATTTTTTTAATCTTCTTCTTCTTTTCTAAGAGAGAGAGGAATTATGTTAATGTTTGCAGAGGGCCTATAAGACCCAATACATATAAAATGAAGATGTTGTGCCCTGCAGCACAGAGGTGGCAGAAAGCGCCGGCAACCCACTCGGCACGTTGTGAGCACCACCTCAGTATCACACGTGTGAAGGTGGCAAACTGTGACCACCAAGGATCTATTGCTAATAAGAACAAGAAGACTTAGTGTAAAAGGCGACCGGTCACTATGTATGGTGACGAGAAGATAGTGCACTAATAGGCAGGAATAGAGTTAGATATTGAGATAGATGAAGAGTGCTATTGTTGTATGCTCTCAAGTGTAGTTGACAATCGTGTTATGGAACTGGAGGGTGTGATTATACTCAGGAATGCTAGCACTTTTGGGCAATTGCTCTTTATTAATCTGTCATATTTCTGGAATGTAACTAAGAGCAAGCTTACCATCTCATTGTTGTTCTGAGTGTCTTCGATGTCTAAGTCTGTTTTGTCTAAGTCTGTTGTATCACTGTTATGCTAAATATGATGTGTGTTCATGAGAAGTGTATGAGATGTTTAGTGGAGTGTGCTGAATGTGAGAGTGAGATATGTTTAGTTTGGTCCAAACATTGCACCAAACTCAATATGATGTGTGTTCATGAGAAGTGTATGAGATGTTTAGTGGAGTGTGCAGAGAGTGAGAGTGAGAGTGAGATATGTTTAGTTTGGTCCAAACATTGCACCAAACTCAAGAGAAAAAAAATCCTAAATACTATCAGCAATTATGACCCTGAGAGATGGGGTAGTTATTAGGTAGATGCAATGTTGATGGGTTAGTTATTAGGCAGATGCAATACTGATGGAGTAGTTATTAGGCAGATGCAGTGCTGATGAGGGTTCGTTGGTAGCTATTAGGAGTTGGAAAATAATTGGCTTTAGCTTGCAAAATTTTTGGATGAGAGCATTTCCATCCCAAAAAATTGCCCATTTTCCTTCTTGACATCTAGCTCAAGCTTTTACGAGTTGGGAAATAATTGGTTTTACATTGCAAAAATTGTGGATGAGAGCTTTTCCATCCCCAAAATGGCCCATTTGCCTTCTCGGACATGTAGTTGGAGCTTTTGTAGATTATTAAGGTTTCATCCGATTAATGACTTTCCATTTCTGGGATCCCTTTCACATAAAGCTACGTTAATTTACTAAGTTTTTTTGCAAGGCTTCAATATGCACCCTCATGTGTGCAAACCTTATTATTGAACTACATCTTCCCTTAGGTTTATCTTATACTGGTAGAAGGTTGGGTCAATGCCAAGCATATTTGTATAGCTCCAGGAAAAGACATCTTTATACTAGGTTAGTAGTTCTTGAAGTTCATTTTTCATTACTTCCTCTAGCTTTACATTGATTTTTATCATTTGCAGGTGCTCCTCTGTTCCCAAATTGAGTTCCATGAGCTCCTCCTATTGTACCCTTATGGAGTGCTACTTCCTGTGTTTACAGCGCATTGCATCCATCCATTCGTTTAGTCCTTTGGTTGATAGGTCTTCAGCTACATTCTCTGAGGATTCAGCTTCTTCTTTCTACTCCTCCGATAATCCTTCTCTATTTGTTGGCTTCCGTTTTAGAGTTTCCTTCAAAGGTTACATGTTTAGTACCTTTGTTGCATACTTGGACATGTTCTTTTCTGTGTCTAGCTAAAACAAGGATATGGGATCTAGATTTTCTCTAAGGATTCTTTCTTCCTCATCCTCTTCAATCCCTCCCAGCATGTTTAGCCCTTCTGCATACAGTGGTTGGTCTGACAGAGGGATTCAATTTCTTCTTGGGGTTTGTGGAGATCTTCACTTTCTTTTTCCCTTTTCTGATTGTGATATGATCCCTATGTTAGTCATGCTTGATCTTACCTTGCTTGTCCTGCCTTTTCATGTGGCTTGCTATTCTGTTGAGGAACTTCTTTTGTCATTTGCTGCTGTCTCTTTTCGTGGCACTTGAGGATTCTGCCTCATTGTTGCTTCTTGTTTGCTGATTTAGATCTTTCCATGGACTTTTCCATCCTCGCGCCATTCTATTATTTTTGGGCAGGCTGTACCTACTTCTTGAGCACACTTCCTTTCCTGATTAGTTGGGCTCCTTTTGTCCCTCCAGTTTATCAGTTGATCTTGTACCTTGCGAGAGGCTTACCTTCCCGTAGGCTTCCCTTGTTCCGCCACCATCATGGCCATCATGCAAGGATTATCCTCCCATAACACTTTTTCATTTGACTCCTTGTGAGGCTTATCTTCTCACATCTTTTCTTCTTTTGTCTCCTTCGGGCTTTTCTCTCTTCCCCTCCGCCGATCTGAGGGGTTTTCTTTAAACTTTCCTTCTATGCTTCTTGCACCTCCTTGGTCACATAGTCTTTGACTTGTTTTTGCTTTTTCCATTCCATGATGGTTTCCTAATGGCTGACTGGTTCATCTGGCACAACCAATTTCTCTTCCCGCTTTTGAGATTTGGTGATTACAACCAAAATTAGGTATACATCTTCCAGATCTTTGATTTTCAATCACATTGATGTGGATGGTGCTGCAGCATCCGCCCCTCCTGATGTTTTCTACACTTCTTGTTGGTGATTTTGAAAAAGCTCACAGTCATTCTGCCTATTGCCTGGCTTCCGATAGTAATAACATTGGAACTCGTCTAATTGCCTAGCACCACCTCTTCCTCTACATAGTAAGGTCTATAAGGTGTTGGTGTAACAACCATGGGTACTGCTTTTGTTATTGCATTAATGCTAGCTGTACCTGCCTAACTCTTGTCAGTATATCTACAATTGGATGTTAGGTGTGTGAAGGTTTGGCAGAGTCGACTGCATCTTGCATTCCTCTTTTGGATGTTCCTCATTCTTGCAGATCAGGTAGAAGACACGTGCTCGGAAGTTAGATGAGTTGGAGGTCTTTCCAGATGCCATAATAAGCTTCTCCGTAACCTTCTTGGCTAGGATGTTGATGGGTTTTTTTTTGGTCAAGAGACTATTGTTCCCAATAGATGTGCCTACCCCAAACCCCAGAACTGAAATAAATCATCAAGTATGTAGAGAACCTTAGGGAGAAAGGGGCTATTGCATGGGCACCTTCTAAAAAAGGAACTAAATGTTGTTAGTCCAGTTAAGTGAAGGAAGAACTTTTGTATGCATAGGGAATGGAGAGTAGTCAACAACGAACCGCATAGGAGTAGAGGGGCATTGGGAGAAGGGGAGAACAGAGAGAAGAGAGCGAATTAGCTAGGAGAAGTGGTGTGAGAGAACCAAGGGGTCTTTTGGTGGTGAAGAAGTTATGTGGAATCTTGCTTGTGAATATAGTGTTTGGGAAGAAGACACATGAATAGATTGAGGAGGTTTGAGTCTACCTAGAGAAGAGGGTGCGAAGGTGATAGAGGGTCTTGTAGGAAGCTGTGGTGCCCTAGGACCTCTGCAAATACCAACTCTGTTAGAACTTGGACCATACCAAATCTTTGCTTAACAATTCTCCATGTATTTGATGGTGGAAGTCTGCAGAGTGTGGCTGGTAGCCCTCTGTTGCTAGTTCTTGTGGAATTGAAGAAAAAGGCTTAAAGATCTTTGATGGGTTATGATTGTGGAGGACACCTCTCTTATTCTTGATGATCTTTCTTTTCTGTTTAAAACCTAGGTCTTAGGGTTGTTGAGACAAGCTCTTTTATCATCTATATGTAGAAGGTTTACTATGGTTTTGATTGAAGAGTTGTTTATGCTCTGGTATATGTTGGTTGATTTGAGATTGTTGAGAGAATTCATGTGCGAGTGAGGGTCTTCGGTTTACTAAATCAGGTCTATCAATAAGCTTAAATTTTGAGTCAACAGTATTTGGTCGAATCAGCTGGAGTCCACTGTATATCAGGGTGTGAGCTGAGAAAAAGGTGTCAATAGCTAGGGTAAGTTGAGTATTAGTAGGAGTCAATTGAGGGTATAGAAGGAAAGATTTAGTTTTTTGGGTTGGAAGGAAGTGATATAGGGTTTTTGTCTGACTGTCATGTTTTCAATTAGGCAGCAGCAATCAAATTTATATAATTGAAGGGGAAAGTGTTCCAGAGTCAGCAAAAAGTTAGCTGCTATCAGCCTTAAATCTATGGAGTTGAGTCTTGGTGGGATTTGAGGTTTTTGAGGGAGTGTAATGGTATTAGAGGACACTGGGATGAAGAGTTTTGAGTTGGATTTGTGTCAGCTAAATTAGCTGGGTTAGCTATTTCACATTGTTAGTCAATAGGAAGTTAGAAAGGGAGAGCTGATAGGATTAATGAAGTTCAAAAGCAAGAAATTTAAATCTTGCTGATACTAGAGGACTTTTTTGGAGCTTGGAGGACATATTTCTGACGATTGGGTTCAGCTAGCTATGCGACTCAGATTTTTAGTCAGCAAACAACTAATCAGCTGTGGGAGTTTTTTTAGTAAGTTGGGTGTCAACTAAGGTCAGCTAGGAGATTAGGAGTGAGGATCAGAGCTATTGGAGGTCATGGGAGGATAGCTACTAGTGGAGTCAGCTGAATTGTGAGGGGTTTTAAGGTGTTCAATTGTGCTAGAGCTGAAGGGCTGAGGATATCATTTGAGTTGATTGGTGCTCTAGATTTGTGTTATTCTAGTGTTGTGGTGCCAGTTTCTAGAGCCCTCCGGAGCTATGGTGGTGTGTTTAGACAAGCTATAGAGGTAGACTCCCTGGACACATCATTGTTTTGGTGCCCCCACTAATGAGGAGGGATTTGAAAGCACCCTTTAATCTATTTACAGTTTTCAATAGTGGAGATGGCTGCTATGATGACCTATCCTGTGTTTCATGGTCATGCTGGTGAAGATTTAGAGGAGTTTTTGGCAGAGATGGAATTGACAGCTTTTTATTAGTATACACTCAATGCTCGCCTCTTAGCATGTATCTCACTTTGATGTATAATGCACATTTGTTAGGCCCCCATTATGAGGAGTAGCCATGATGCATATGTCTTTAGTGGGAACCCTAGCTTAGACGCCGATGGGATCATTATTGTGACCATTGATGATGGTTATGAAAAGATGAAGGGGAGAAGAGAGCTTCAACTCTTGCAAACACACACACACACACAAAGATGAAGGGGAGAAGAGAGCTTGAGCTCTTGCAAACACACACACACACACACACACACACACACACACACACACACAAACCCTAGAAGAGAACATAGAAGGCGAGTGGCTGAAATTCTTCTTCTTCTTCACACAACAAAAGAGGTCTACAAAGAAGATAGTGACTAACACACATAATAGAGTATATACAAGAGGTCCATAATGTGAACACGCTAAGAGGAGTGGCTAGGTGTGGACTAGTTAGTGTAGTCTAATTGTAGAATCTTTGGCGAAGACATGTCGGTGCTAGCTACCAAACCCACCAGTGATACAAATGTCGAACGGTCATGCATGTGCCTTGTGATGTCAGCTCATGTTGAGCTTGACATCTCAACACTCCCCCTCAAGATCAACTCTAGCTCATGAACTCCACGCATATCTTGAAATCTGCAGAGCTTCTCAGTTCCCAAGGCCTTCGTGTGAAGATGTCAACCACCTGATCCTGTGTGCTGACGTAGGCCAAGTCGATGTTGCTTGATGAAGTGGTAATGTACCTCAATGCATTTCATTCGCGCATGGAAAACTCGATTCCTAGCCAGCTATATACTACTAAGATTGTCACAATATATGACAACCTTTCTCTCCACATGCAACCCCAAATTAGCAACAAGTAGCTTGCATAACCAAGATACCTCACATGTTGCCACTGCAGCTCTGCCTTTGTACGCGACAAGGCAACTGTGGGCTGCTTCTTACTGCTCCATGTCACAGTAGCACTCCCCAATGAAAACATAAATCCATTGTACATAGTGGGATCCTCCAACACATAACTTGCATCCACACTAAGCTTGCCATTTTGATCTAATGGCACCAAGATTGGCTTACAAGTAGCCATCCCATACTTGGACAACATGTCCAATACATATTCTTTGTGACACCTAAGTACCCTTAGGTGTACAAATGACCTCAATTCCCAATAAGTCCCATAGTCAGATCAGGGAAAAGATTGCACTTGGATCATAGAGACCAATGCTTTTTTCCTCATTAAGAGGCACAGCCGTTGATTCTTTTCCATAGAACAATTTTTGTCCGGGATTTACTTCATCTATCGTACCATAATAGAATTGAGTCTCAATTGAGAGATCCATCAGTCCAGCCTACAGTCCCATGGGTTAGCCAACCGCCCAACCACTGTAGTGATGGGATCCAATTAGGAATTTTGTTAGGTTTTGTCCTGGGTACCACGGAAAAGAGTTCCCAGGCCCCCTAGTCAGATATTCATGCAAACTTAAACTAGTCACACCACTTACACACCCAATATGAAATGGCATTTTTCACAGAATTAGCTATCTTTAAAAACAATCATTTAATGAAACCATGGTGTCACTGATCATCATAATCCTCAAAATCTCTGGTTAAATTCTTATTTCCAATCATTCGTTCATCGGTGTACCTATGGCATCATTGGCAACTAGAACGCTCACCACCTGTCCACTCAGGGGCCTTTTCGATAGTTCCTAGCTCATAGTAACTGGCAATATATTCACATATCAAAATGGAATCTCCATGGAAGATCAGTAAGATCAACCAATGAATTCATATAAAAGAGCCATGGACTCATCCGTTGAGGACCAGCAAGGTCAATTAACCAGATCCATGCCCGAATTCAGAAAACAACTCTTACTCCTTATTCAATATCTTCCCCGCCGTACTTGTGGGTATCTTCGGCGACCCAGAGCCCGAGTACCATATGGTTAGCACCCTCTAGGATCCTTCACAGGTCACCTAGTGCTTCACTCATAGGCCGCTTCCTTGATCCCTCATCCACCGTACCCGAAAGCTCATCATTTAAATCAAACCGAGGCTGGTCACCTCGGCTGACCTTGCTACACGTGACAAAATCCATTGACTCTCCAACGTCAGCTATTGCAACTTTATCAGCTAGGTCTCCACGACCTCATTCACAAGATAGTCAAAATGCTTCCCTGGTATTCTTGACATAAAACAATCATTTAAAAACAGGTCATAAATACAATTTCTTTAACGAACTCTCGTCTTTCCACATTAATCAACATTACTTAATCCACATTCATTTTATATAAATTCCCATTCTCATCCAATCACATCATTTTTCATCTCATCACTTCTTTCCTCAATTATCCTCATCAAATCTCATCCACTCGCATTTACCCATATCCACTCGCATTTACCCATATTGCATTTACCCATATCCACATCTCATCACATCACATTCATTCACATCTCATCCATTCAAACCACATCACATTCACTCACATCACATCTCATTCAAACCACATCACATTCATTCACAACACATCTCATTCAAACCACATCACATTCATTCACATCTATCCTAATTCACATAACATCACATTCATTCACATCCCTTATCACTCATTCACATCCCGATTCACAGGCTATCACATTCATTCACATCCCTTATCACATTCATTCACATCCTGACAAATATTCAAAGAAAAAGAGGTGGTTTCAAAAAGAATTCATCTACAGTATACCATTACATGACAAATATTGATGTATGTTAGTACAAAAAAGACAAAAATGCAGAGTAATACCAGTGCAATATGGACATTGCATATGATTCATCTACAGTATACCATTACATGACAAATATTGATGTATGTTAAAACAAAAAAGACAGAAATGCGGAGTAATACCAGTGCAATATTGACATTGCATATAACAATAAAATTAGTGACGTTTTTTTACTGGTTAGTAGCATGAAATTAGTGAAATTTCGATACTTAGCAACGACTTACAAAAAAGAACCCATGCCTAAATTAACATTGCTCAAAAACTGTGAGATCCCTGTTCCCACCGCGCAACGAATTCAGGGATGCTAGCAGCGGAAGTAGCACTTCTTGCACGGGGTAGGGTCCCACACTCGGGGCCTCGCTAACCACGGATATCCGACCACGAGACTAATCCATTGGTTCTTCCAAAACTGAACCTGGGAAAACTTCCCTTGCTCGAAAAGCACGGGCAATTCCTCCAGAATAACTTTTCTTTAACGTAGTCAAAAGCCTTAACTAACTAAACTGATCTAAACAAACCTGTAAGTCCCATAGTCAGATCAGGGAAAAGATTGCACTTGGATCATAGAGACCAATGCTTTTTTCCTCATTGAGAGGCACATCCGTTGATTCTTTTCCATTGAACAATTTTTGTCTGAGATTTACTTCATCTATCATACCATAATAGAATTGAGTCTCGATTTAGGGATCCATCAGTCTAGCCAGTCCCATGGGTTAGCCAACCGCCCAACCACTGTAGTGATGGGATCCAATCAGAAATTTCATTAGGTTTTGTCCCGGGTACCAGAGAAAAGAGTTCCCAGGCCCCCTAGCCGGATATTCATGCAAACTTAAACTAGTCACACCACTTACACACCCAATATGAAATTGCCTTTTTCACAGAATCAGCTATCTTTAAAAACAATCATTTAATGAAACCATGGTGTCACTGATCATAGTCCTGAACATATCTGGGTAAATCCTTATTTCTAATCATTCCTTCATCGGTGTACCTATGGCATCATTGGCAACCAGAACGCTCTCACCACCTGTCCACTCAGGGGCCTTTTCGATAGTTCCTAGCTCATAGTAACCGGCAATATATTCACATATCAAAATGAAATCTCTGTTGAAGATCAGCAAGATCAACCAATGGATCCATATAAAAGAGCCATGGACTCATCTGTTGAGGACCACCAAGGTCAATCAACCAGATCCATGCCCGAATTCAGAAAACAACTCTTACTCCTTATTCAATATCTTTCCCGACGTACTTGTGGGTATCTTTGGTGACCTAGAGCCCGAGCACCATATGGTCAGCACCCACTAGGATCCTTTGCAGGTCACCTAGCGCTTCACTCATAGGCCGCTTCCTTGGTCCCTCATCCACCATACCGGAAGCTCACCATTTAAATCGAACCAAGGCTGGTCAAGACTTCAGCTGACCTTGCTACATGAGACGTCCTTTGTTGACTCTCCATCAGCTGTTGCAACTTTATGAGATAGGTCTCCACGACCTCATTCACAAGATGGTCAAAATGCTTCCCCAACATTCTTGACATAAAACAATCATTTAAAAACAGGTCATAAATACAATTTCTATAACGAACTCTCGTCTTTCCACATTAATCAACATTACTTAATCCAGATTCGTTTCATATAAATTCCCATTCTCATCCAATTACATCATTTTTCATCTCATCACTTCTTTCCTCAATTATCCTCATCAGATCTCATCCACTCACATTTCCCATATCCACATCTCATCACATCACATTCATTCAGACCACATCACATTCACTCACATCACATCTCATTCACACCACATCACATTCATTCACAACACATCTCATTGAGACCACATCACATTCATTCATATCTTTCCCGATTCACATGACATCACATTCATTCACATCTCTTATCATTCATTCACATCCCGATTCACAGGCTATCACATTCATTCACATCCCGATTCATAGGCTATCACATTCATTCACATCCGTTATCATTTATTCACATCCTGACTCACATGCCATCACATTCATTCACATCCCATGCCATTCATTCTCATCCCGATTCACATGCCATCACATTTATTCACATCCCATGCCATTCATTCTCATCTCGATTCACATGCCATCACATTCATTCACATCCCATATCATTCATATCTATCCAATTTACATCACATCTCATCGTCTCTATTCTCGTTCATATTCATCACATTCACATCCACATACATCCACATCCATACTTATCACATACACATCCACATCTATCTTTTCACCTACATCTACATCCATCCTTTCACATACATACATCCACATCCATTCTTTCACATACATCCACTTCCATTCTTCACATACATCCACATCCATCCTTTCACATACATCCACATCCATCCTATATCCTTCATTTACATCCTGATTCACATGACATCTCATCACTTCTGTTCACAACACATCTATCCATCTATTCATTCACATTTATCTGATTCACATCACATCACATCACATTTATATGATTCACATCACATCTATCCATCCATTCATTCACATCACATCCATCCATCCATTCACATCACATCTATCCATCCATTCATTCACATTTATCTGATTCACCTCACATCTATGCATCCATTCATTCTTTTATAAAAATCAACTTCAGTGGGAATAACACTTTTATAAAAATCCTTTTATACATCTATTTATGCATAAATTCAATTTTAAGAAAAATAGCACTTTCGAAATAAAAATAAATCCTTGATGCATCTTTCTATGCATAAAATAATATTTAATGAGAATGACTCTTTTGAAATAAAAAAAAATTTCTTTATGCATCTTTCTATGCATAAAATCAAAATTAATGAGAATAACTCTTTTGAAATAAAAATAAATTTCTTTATGCATCTTTCTATGCATAAAATCAAAATTAATGAGAATAACTCTTTTGAATTGAAAATAAATTTTTATGCATCTTTCTATGCAAAAATCAAAATTAATGAGAATAACTCTTTTGAAATAAAAATAAATTCCTTTATGCATCTTTCTATGCATAAAATCAAAATTAATGAGAATAACACTTTTGGAATAAGAATAAATTCTTCATGCATCTTTCTATGCATAAAATTAATTTTGATAAAAGTAATACTTTTATAATAAAAAAATTCTTTTATGTATCATTTTATGCATAAAAATCAATATTGGTGAAAGTAACACTTTTATAATAAAAAACTTCTTTTATGCATCACTTTATCCATAAAAATCAATATTGGTGAAAGTAACTTTTTTATAATAAAAAAATATTCTTTTATGCATCACTTTATGCTTAAAAATCAATATTGGTGAAAGTAACACTTTTATTATAAAAATATGTCCAATATGCATCTTTCTATGCATAGAAATTAATTCTAATGAAATTAATGCTTTTATAATAAAAATATTTCCAATATGCATCTTTCTATGCAGAGACTGAAAATAACACTTTTAGAATACACAAATGGAGGTGATTACTCTTTTTGAATAACATAAAGATAAAACTTATTTCCACAAAATTTAAGAAAATTTTGCCATAACCTCCTTTGTATGGCTGACCATTTCTCAATTTTTACATTCTAAATCTACTTAGAATTTACCCCAAGATGAATTTAGCACTCTAATTTAATCAATTTCTATTTTTTAAAGAAAAAACAATACAAAAAATTTAACTTTATTTATTTGATTACATATCTTGGATAAAGAAGGGTTGAATCCACAATGAAGAGAAGGGGAAGCCTTTCCATCAAGGCATAACATCCAATTTTAATTTAAAAGAAGCAAGAAATCATAAAACCATAGAATAGAATTAGAAAAAAGTATAATTTCTAACTTACATGGAGTTTTTGTGAGCTATTCTTTGGCTGAGGGATTTAGGGTTCTACTCTTGCTTGGATCAAGAGTGGCCACCAATTCTTTGTAGAGGAAATAAGGTCCAAGCTGTGAACTATGAAGAGTTTTACAAACATCCAAGTCAAGCTCTTCCTCATCGAGTTAGGGGTTATCATTTCTACCACGATTACCTCGATCCAAAGTTCCTATCAATACGAAACATCTTGTTAAGTCCCTTTATTTATGATTCAATTCTGATTTTTGATTCATCTGATTCTCGGGTTCTTTAGATAGGTCAGCTCCCCACAGAATCGTGGGATAAAGATACTCGCATTATCAGATAACAATTCATTCAGAACATATCATTCATATCTTTAACACAATAATGGTCTATTAGACCAAAATTTCCATCTGAACAATATTCCATGGGGGATTTCAATTTTATAGATTTTTAATTTGCCATCCCTTAACTTGATCCACTAGGTCAAGAGTTAACAATAGCAATCTGTCAACACAATCCACTAATCTCAAAGTGATTTGCTGAAGTCATTATCATCATTCCAATTACGAACGTCAACACAGGGACTCGTCCCATTCATCCTTATTGTGGTTTTGCTCAGTTTATCACTTTTCAACCAAAAATTCAGGAGTCATCATTTTTCAATCAGAATCCAATTCAACTCATCAGTTCTCAACTAGAATTTTAAAATCATATCAACCACATTCGAGTTCATCATCTGGATATCATTTCAGCTTATAATTTCAAGATCTTAGATTTACTCGTATATATTGCGAGTAAAGAATTGCAGTTATACCCTCGGTATATACGGGTAGTCACGGTCCTTGGAACTATAAGGTAAATACCATCATGTCTACGCCTCAAGCAAGTCAGGGATTCCATACAATTGTAGTACTTCCTTCTGAAGACCCAATTATCAAATTAGGAATTTCATTTTGAATATCAATTTGTATGAGTTTCATCACACAATTCCAACCTTTTACTGCTACATAAATTTATGACATTCTTGGCTTCTCGGTTGATCCACTTTAGCCAAATCGCTCTGATACTAGTTGTGAGATCCTTATCCCCACCGTGCAACGAATTCAGGGGTGCTAGTAGTGGAAGTAGCACTTCTTGCGTGGGGCAAGGTCCCACACCTCGCCCCACGGCGGATATCCGGACAAGAGACTAATCCATCGGTTCTTCCAAAACTGAACCCGAAAAAACTTCCCTTGCCTGAAAAGCACGGGCGATTCCTTCAGGATAATGTTTCTCTAACGTAGTCAAAAGCCTTAACTAACTGAACTGATCTGAACAAACCTATAAGTCCCATAGTCAGATCAGGGAAAAGATTACACTTGGATCATAGAGACCAACGCTTTTTTCCTCATTGAGAGGAAGAACCGTTGATTCTTTTCCATAGAACATTTTTTGTCCGGGATTTACTTCGTCTATCGTACCATAACAGAATTGAGTCTTAATTAAGGGATCCATCAGTCCAGTCGAACCCCTTCTAGTCCCATGGGTTAGCCAACCGCCCAACCACTATAGTGATGGGATCCAATCAGGAATTTGGTTAGTTTTGTCTCGGGTACCAGGGAAAAGAGTTCCCAGGCCCCCTAGCCGGATATTCATGCAAACTTAAACTAGTCGCACCACTTACACACCCAATATGAAATTGCATTTTTCACAGAATCAGCTATCTTTAAAAACAATCATTTAATGAAACCATGGTGTCATTGATCATAATCCTCAAAATCTCTGGTTAAATCCTTATTTCCAATCATTTCTTCATCAGTGTACCTATGGTATCATTGGCAACCAGAACCCTCACCACCTGTCCACTCATCAGGGGCCTTTTCGATATTTCCTAGCTCATAGTAACCGGCAATATATTCACATAGCAAAATGGAATCTCCGTTGAAGATCAGCAAGATCAACCAACGGATCCATATAAAAGAGCCATGGACTCATCCGTTTTGAGGACCAGCAAGGTCAATTAACCAGATCCATGCCTGAATTCAGAAAACAACTCTTACTCCTTATTCAATATCTTCTCCGACATACTTGTGGGTATCTTCGGCAACCCAGAGCCCGAGCACCGTATGGTCAGCTGCACCCTCTAGGATCCTTCATAGGTCACCTAGCGCTTCACTCATAGGCCGCTTCCTTGGTTCCTCATCCACCGTACGGAAGCTCACCATTTAAATCGAACCGAGGCTGGTCAAGAGCTCAACTGACCTTGCTACGCGAGACGTCCTCTGTTGACTCTCCGTCAGCTATTGCAACTTTATGAGCTAGGTCTCCACACGACCTCATTCACAAGACAGTCAAAATGCTTCCCCAACATTCTTGACATAAAACAATCATTTAAAAACAGGTCATAAATATAATTTCTATAACGAACTCTCGTCTTTCCAGTACATTAATCAACATTACTTAATCCACATTCATTTCATATAAATTTCCATTCTCATCCAATCACATCATTTTTTATCTCATCACTTTTTTCCTCAATTATCCTTATCAGATCTCATCCACTCACATTTACCCATATCCACATCTCATCACATCACATTCATTCACATCTCATCCATTCAGACCACATCACATTCACTCACATCACATCTCATTCAGACCACATCACATTCATTCACAACACATCTCATTCAGACCACATCACATTCATTCACATCTATCCTGATTCACATGACATCACATTCATTCACATCCCTTATCATTCATTCACATCCCGATTCACAGGCTATCACATTCATTCACATCGCGATCCACTGGCTATCACATTCATTCACATCCGTTATCATTCATTCACATCTTGACTCACATGCCATCACATTCATTCACATCCCATGCCATTCTCGATTCATATGCCATCACATTCATTCACACCCCATGCCATTCATTCTCATCCCGATTCACATGCCATCACACCCATTCACATCCCATATCATTCATATCTATCCAATTTACATCACATCTCATCGCCTCTATTCTCGTTCATATTCATCACATTCATATCCACATATATTCTTCCACATACATCCACATTGATACTTATCACATACACATCCACATCTATCCTTTCACCTAGATCTACATCCATCCTTTCACATATATACATCCACATCCATTCTTTCACATACATCCACTTCCATTCTTCACATACATCCACATCCATCCTTTCACATACATCCACATCCATCCCTTTCACATGCATCCACATCCATCCTATATCCTTCATTTACATCCAGATTCACATGACATCTCATCACTTCTATTCACATCACATCCATCCATCCATTCATTCACATTTATCTGATTCACATCACATCTATCCATCCATTCATTCACATTTATCTGTTCACCTCACATCTATCCATCCATTCATTCTTTTATAAAAATCAACTTCAGTGGAAATAACACTTTTATAAAAATCCTTTTATACATCTATTTATGCATAAATGTAATTTTAAGGAAAATAACACTTTTGAAATAAAAATAAATCCTTTATGCATCTTTCTATGCATAAAATAAAATTTAATGAGAATGACTCTTTTGAAATAAAAATAAATTCCTTTATGCATCTTTCTATGCATAAAATCAGAATTAATGAGAACAACTCTTTTGAAATAAAAATAAATTCCTTTATGCATCTTTCTATGCATAAAATCAAAATTAATGAGAATAACTCTTTTGAATTAAAAATAAATTCCTTTATGCATCTTTCTATGCATAAAATCAAAATTAATGAGAATAATACTTTTGGAGTAAAAATAAATTCTTTACGTATCTTTCTATGCATAAAATCAATTTTGATGAATGTAATACTTTTATAATAAAAAAAATTCTTTTATGCATCACTTTATGCATAAAAATCAATATTGGTGAAAGTAACACTTTTATAATAAAACAATTCTTTCATGCATCACCTTATGCATACAAATCCATATTGGTGAAAGTAACACTTTTATAGAAAAAAATCTTTTATGCATCACTTTATGCATAAAAATCAATATTGGTGAAAGTAACACTTTTATAATAAAAATATATCAAATATGCATCTTTCTATGAATAGAAACTAATTCTAATGAAAATAAGGCTTTTATAATAAAAATATTTCCAATATGAATCTTTCTATGCATAGAGAGAAAATATCACTTTTAGAATACACAAACGGAGGTGATTACTCTTTTTGAATAACATAAAGATAAAACTTATTTCCACAAAATTTAAGAAAATTTTGCCATAACCTCCTTTGTATGGCTGGCCATTTCTCAATTTTTACATTCTAGATCTACTTAGAATTTGCCCTTTTACAAAGGGGGAGGCTTCTATTTATAGGAAAAAGTGAGCCTCTAACCAAGCAAACTGATTCTAGAATTTTCCAGATCAGTTTGGTCACTTTTTGACCATTTTTAGGTTAGTTTAGCTTACTTTTTGGTTCTAGTTGAAACAGGGGAGAGGAGAGATGAAAATACCTCATTATTTGTGAGTTTAAAACTCATCCACACATGTGAAATAGGCACCTCCTTCATGAGGGGAATTTTCCCACACTGAGGTGTCAAAAATGTATCATTTTCTCTAAATATCTCTTCTTTTTTAACTAATAACCTTGTCCTTAGTCAACTCTTCATCTTATGTGAGTATTTACTCATTTTTGGGGGGATTTTATTTATTTCTTCAATTTATCTCCTCCCTACATTTGGATTAATCTAATTGGCCCCTCAAAACCTTAATCTAAAATTGTCAAAAAATCTTAGGCTAAGGCCTTTTGTATAGATTATAATTTATTTCTAATGTACCTTCTGAAATCCTTTTTGAACTTATGTTTTGGTGGAATTTATTTTAATAAGAAGAGATATTTTTCCATTCAAAAATATCTAAAAATTAAATAATCTCTCTCTAGAATATTTTCTCTCTCTAAGCCGAAATAGGTAGAAACAAGATATTGTTAATATTCTGACAAGGGGAATGATTACAGGGAAAGATTTGGACATCTTGAGGGGCTGGGGGAGGAATCTTACAAAAACAGAGTGCAAAAAACAAAATGTGTTGAGGTAACTTCTGTGCAGGGTGTTGCCAACCATCCTGTCTACCTTCATCTCCAGTGTCAAGCACTTCCAAGCAAGGTGTTCCTCCTCTTCCTCTCCACCTTCCATAAGCTTTAGATGAAAGCTTCACCTTCATGAGGTTTATTGCTTCACCCTCTCCAACTCCAACTCCAACTCCAACTCCATCTCTTCTCCTCTCCTTCCCCTCTCCTTGCCCTCTCTTATCCCTCTCCATCTCTCTCTTTCCCCCCTCCTTCCCCTCTTGAAGTTTTTTCCCTCTCTAGGACTAGGATTAGGGTAATAATTAGGGTTAGGATTACTAACCTTACTTTTATCCTTTTGATTTTGCTCTCCTCTTGCTCTTCACATGTAAGTTTTATGATTAATACTTACTTTTATATACATAATACTTACCTTTTTTGTAGAGTCTCCTTTGACACCAATAATTGAATACAAGCCCTGTTGAAGGTAAAAGATGTCTCTTTGCTGTGTTGATTCTCTCTTTTGGATAGTTTTTGTATATTTTAGGGTTTTTCTACATAAGGATTTTCATGTTTTATCATTTATGCATAAGCTTATTCAAAAGCATAAGGCTAATGCATATGATTAGGCATGCATAGGCTCATGCATACACCTTATGCTCTTGTTTTTGTGGCTTGTTTGTTGTAGATTTTCCATTTTTTGAGCTAAGGTAGCTTCTCCATTACTTGAGGTAAGATCTGAAGTATATTTGTGCTTAGTCATTTTTATTTTTATTTCACCCTTGAGTGTGTCGGGGTGTAGGATATAGTAATGCTTAAGCTTATGCTGATGGCCTTCTACATATGCTTATAGCTTATGCATAAAACTTCAGATTTTTGGATAAGATGTATGCTTATGCATAAAGCTTGTAATGCATAAGCATAAGCTTATACTTATGTGTAAGTATAAGTTTATTATCTTATGCTTGTGTTTTTTTGTTGCTTTTAGGATTTTTTGTATATTTTAGAATTTATTTATATTTTAGGGCTTATACATGAGTCTGCGGGATGAGCCTAATGCACGAGGCTTATGCTAATGCATAAGGCACATTCATAAGCCGCATGTGACTTATGCATGCATGAGGCTTATGCATAATGAATGAGGCTAATGCTTCCATAAGCCTTATGCATTAACCTAATGCATAAGGCTCACGCACGAATTAGCCTTATGCATTATTCATGATAATGCTTATCATAATGCATGAGGCTAATGTTTTCATAAGACTCATGCATTAACCTAAGCCTTATGCATAAGCCATAAAGCATATGTCTATGCATAAGCTATAAAGCATATGCTTATTCAGAAGCCATAAAGCTCAAGCTTATGCATAAGGCATAGGTATAAGCATACGCTTTTCATAAGCCATAAAGCTCATGCTTATGCATAAGGAATATGTATAAGGATATGGTTATGCATAAGAATAAGCTTAATGCATAAGCTTTTTTCTTATGCCATAAGTTTATGCTTTTATTTTTTTTTTCTTTTAAGATTTTTATATGTTTTAGGATTTATTTATATACCATAAGCCTTATGAAGTTATGCATGAGGCTTAGCATGAGCGTAATGCATGAGGCTCATGTAAAAAACTCATGCATTAGCATAATGCATGAGGCTTAGCATTAGTGTAATGCAGGAGTCTTAGTATGAGCGTAATGCATGAGGCTCATGTAAAAATCTCATGCATTATGCATGAGACTTATGCATGCATGAGGCTTATGTAAGAATTAGCATCATGCATAATGATAATGGTTATGCAATATGTATGAGGCTAATGCTTGCATAAGCCTCATGTATTAACCTAATGCATGAGGCTTATGTAAGAATTAGCCTCATGCATTATGTATAATGCTAATGGTTATGCAATATGCATGAGGCTAATGCTTGCATAAGCCTCATGAATTAACCTAAGCCTTCTGCATAAGCCGTAAAGCATATGCTTATGCCATAAAGCTCATGGTTATGCATAATTTTTATGTAGAAAGATTTATGCTTATGCATAAGCATGAAGTATAAGCATAAGATTAGTGCTTATGCATAAGCATAAAGTATAAGCAAAAGATTAGTGCTTATGCATAAGCATGAAGTATAAGCATAAGCATAAGTTTATTTGCTTATGCTTTTAAGTGTTTTATATGTTTTATAAATGTTTTATATACCATAAGCATTATGCATGAGGCTTAGCATAAGGTTTAGCATTAGACTAGACTAATGCATGAGCCTTAGGCTAATGCATGAGGCTTATGAATAAGCCTCAATCATTAGGAATGAGACTTGTGCATGCATGAGGTTTCTAATGCTTGCATTAGCCTCATGGATCAACCTAATGCATGAGGCTTATGCAAGCATTAGCCTCATGTACAAGCCTTATGCATTATGTGCCTAAATATGAGGCTCATGCATGAGCCTTATGCATTAATTTATGCATATGGCTTATGCATAAGTCTTATGGCTTATGTATGAGGCTTCATAAAATCATTATACATAAGTCTTATGCATAAGGTTTTGGCATATACATAGACTAAAGCATAGCCTTAGCATTGATATCATGATTATCTCATTGCCTAAAGCACAACCTTAGCATTGATCTCATGTTTACCTCATTTTATTGTTTTATATTTTAGATATTGTCTTTTTGAGCCTAGCTCTTCTCAACCACTTGAGATAAAGCTCTTTTGCTATTTATGCTTTTCTTTTTTTCACCCTTTGGGTGCTGGGTTTAAGATTAGTATGCATGCTTTTAAGATTTTCATTTGTTCTAGGATTTATTTATATACCATAAGCCTTATGCATGAGGCTTAGCATGAGACTAATGCAGTGAGATTTATGCTAATGCATGAGACTCATGCATAATCCTAAGGCATTAGGCATGATACTTACGCATGCACGAGGCTTATGCAAGCATTAGACTTATGTAAATTATGCATCATGCTAACGCTTATGTATAATGCATGAGTTTAGTGCTTGCATAAGCCTCATGCATTAAAGGTTAATGCATGAGGCGTATGCAAGCATTAGCTTGATGCATGAGCCTTAAGGTTGATGCATGAGACTTATGCATGCATTATATGTCAAATACATGAGTCTTATGCATTACTTCATGCATATGGCTTATGTATAATTCTTGAAGTTCATAAAATTATTATGCATGAGCCAAAATCTCTTATAGATAAGGTTTAACATATACATAGCCTAAAGCATAGCCTTAGCATTGATCTCATGCTTACCTCATTTTCTTGTTTTGTATTATAGGTCTTGCCTTTTTTGAGCGGAGCTCTTCTCAACCACCCAAGCTTGGTAAAGCTCTTACAAACAAGATCTTTTTCTATTTATGCTTTTCTTGTTTATACCCACCAAGTGCAAGGTAAAGCTCTTACAAACAAGCTCTTTTTCTATTTATGCTTTTCTTGTTTGCACCCTTGGTGGGTGCTGGGGTTCAAGATTAGTATGCATGCTCTAAGGCTCTTATACATATGCCTCATAGGATTATGCATAAGCCTTATGCATACTTTATGCATAAGTCCCTTATGCATACTTTATGCATAAGTCCCTTATGCATAAGGCTTATGGCTTATGCATAAGGCATGAGGCATATAAGGGGCATATGCATAAGACTTCTGGCTTGTGCGCATCATAAGGCTTATGCTCTTATGTATAAGGCTTATGCATAAGCCTTATGTATACTTTATGCATAAGGCTTATAGCTTATGCATAAGGCATGAGGAATATAAGGGGCTTATGCATAAGGCTCACACGTCTCATGTATAAGGCTCTTATGCATAAGGCTTATGGCTTATGCGTAAGCCATGAAGCATATAAGGGCCTTATGTATAAGGCTTATAGTTGATGCATAAGGCTTACGTGACTCATGTATAAGGCTCTTATGGCTTATGCATAAGGTCCTTATGCATAAGGCTTATGGCTTATACATAAGGCTTATGGCTTATGCATAAGGTCCTTATGCATAAGGCTTATGGCTTATGCATAGGGCTCATATCAATAAGGTCCTTATGGATATGGCTTATGTATAAGGCTCTTATACATATGTGTAGTATTAATGAGGCTATGCATAAGCATTATGTATAGTATACATGGGGCTATGCTATAGCATTATGTATAGTATGCATGAGGCTATGATATATCCCTATGTATAGTATGAATGAGGCTATGATATATCCCTATGTATAGTATGCATGAGGCTATGATATATCCCTATGTTTAGTATGAATCTCTTTGTATAAGGCTTCTATGCATAAGGCTCTCATGCTGCTTACTCTAATAATGTCTCATATAGATATGTATTGTGTAGGGAATATTGGCTTATCCTCCTTGAACTTCATTTTGAAGGGACCCTTCTCAAGACCCAAATGTTAGAACCTGCTCCCCAATCATCAATCAATGTTATGGGCAACACACATAAACATAGTTTTCACATACACGTATTTTTTTCCCATTGTATGTTTTATGCCTATTTATGTGCTTATACATTATCTTCATGCATCCTTATATGAAAGATATCATACCATCATGACATTTTACTCCATTTGGCTAGTCTACTCCACATGGTCAATCCACTCCACTGTATGGTGCAGGCCCATCATGCTATGGATGTGATGAGCCTACACCACAATCTAGTAGACCCATGTTGACGAGACCCATCCCCACTCCTTCACGTCCATCTTCACCACATTGACGTAGGGAGTCTAGGGGGTCTTGTAGACATAGTATACGGGGGAGCATGACACTTTTTCTTTGGAAGAAGCATCACTAAGTCTCCCATAACATCTCCCCATTTTCACCACATCGACATAGGGAGTCTAGGGGTTTTACTAGATGTAGTAGGTAGGGGAGAATGGTGATTTAATTTAGGAGAAGTTTCAATAAGTCTCCCACAACATCTACCCAATAGGATAGGGGGAATTAATCATCCCACACTTATGAGCCATCCCCAAGGAGAGCGATGCCACCACATGATCCATACAGGTTTCCATATGGCATAGATGTGGATGCATTGCTCATCATGGGGTTATGAACCGAATGCATGTACTTGTGAACCTAGAGTTCACAAAGTCTTCTACAAATGGAAAGCACAATATGAGTTGTCAAAAAAATATGTTATTGTTGTGCTTAAAATTGAGTTTCTAGTCCACATCCGAGCTGCAGCTTCTCAGATGATTGGATTAAGAAGAGGATGAAGCTTTAAGGCTCTCTAATAGGAGAGCAGACATTATGAGAGCAGACATTATGAGAGCAGACATTATGAGAGCAGTCAAGTCCAACTTGAAGAATCCTAGTTTTTGCTCACTAGAGGAGTGGAGGCATGCGTGTGGAGGTTTTTGAGCAAGCATACCAATGTACATCAACACAAAGTATCAGTAATAAGTGCTTCAAGACTATAGAAGCAAGCAGCTTCTCACTTTGGGTTGGGAGGGAAATCCTCATTTATTGCATGCTTTGTAAGTGTATATTTTACTTGTTTCTTTAATTTGATCTAATTTGGTCTTTAAATTTACTTTTCTCTTCAATCTAATTTGATCTTTTATGCTGCTATTTTTTTAGAGAGTGGTTGTTGGGTGTAACAACCCAACAAAAGAAGAATACAATTATGGGTATAGAGCCTCTCAAAAACAATTATGGGCTTGAATACATGTGGTGCGAGATGTTCACTTAAACTAGTCCATTTTAGAAACTAAAGTTGATGAGGTAAGTAATACATAAGCCCTTTTCTTGTCTATATGTTATCTTTTATTATTTTATAGTTATCTTAGTCATGTATGTAGGATGAAGAAGAAGATGAATATCCGGACTATGCACAAGAGGAAGGTGAAGTAATTGAAGATGCAGGATGAGCTGGAGGATTTTGATGAGGATGATAGTATCCATTTTATGTTCATTTTTTTCTTTTATATTTTCAAGTTTGACTATGTTACTATTTATGTATTAAAAAAGAAGAAGCTATGATTGACTCCCCAGTATGTCCCTAATGTTTTAACAGATTTATAAGCTGCTTTTATGAGTAGTTATTATAGTTGCGAAACTTTGCCCAATAGTGAAACGTGCAGCGATGAAATTTGACTGATATAATTGCCATTCAAGAATGGAAGAGTCTTAACTATTTCTTGGCCCTCTAGCCATAAGTTCATCCACTAGTAATATAATATTTAGATGCGTGATAAAGTTAATATTGTGAAGTGTGCTTTTTGATCACTAATATTATTGTGTTCTTAAAATCTAGCTCCTTCAAATAGATTATTGATCACAAGTTAGCTTCTAAACATACCATGGTTTATTGTTAAGGTGATAATTTTAGTAGGCATGCTATTTTAAAGTGTTATCACATATGATATCAAAAAAGGCATTAGAATTTTAGTAGGCATGTTAATTTAAATTGCTTCCATTTTGCATCAGGTTGTTCCAGGAAGGTGTTAGGGCTTAAAGAAGACTCCCAGAGCTTTCGCATGTGACATTGGTATCAAAGCATTAGGCTTAGTAAGGCTAAACATTAATTTAATCCTAGATGAAGGTGCACAGTCCAAGGAGAGGAATACAAAACATGGAAGAAGTTCCCTGATGGATTGTTGGTGGTCTTCTCCCTCTCTTCTCCACAAGACCCAAGGGGAATGGCTGTCTTGTGAGTCCGGTTTCACTTGGGCCTCACTTGGGCCATACGAAGAAAGGCTTTCAGGAAATGGTTCCAAGGGAGAATGATCCTCCAAGGTAGCACTGTGCGAGAAAAATAAGTAATTGTGACAAGGGTTACCTAAAAATATTCCCTTCCAAAATGTGTGAAATCTCAAAAATGGCTTAAAAACATAGTTTTTTGAAAACACATCTAGAATTCCATGTATAAATTTAAAAATTACATGAATTTTGATATTTGTTTCAAGATTAAGAACATGTGTGACCTTTGTAGATTTATAAACTGCTGTTGTTTGTGACATAAAAATAAACTTGACTTACAAAATGACATAGGAGTCTACATAACTTAAAGAAATATCAATCTTTTTCAAATAAAAATTTATTTTATAAATTTCATGAATGTAAGACACTTTTTTTTTTGGACTTTCTTGGGACAAATTCTACCACTATGCATAAATATGCACATTATTTGACAAGCACTCAAAAAATACTAGAATACAACATAAATTCCATAATTTATGAAAATTTCTACAAACATCCTTGAGTCTATTTCTAGACCCAAATAGCAAATCCTTTAGTTAAAACTTATCTTGATAGTTTGCATGACATACTTATTTGCTCCATTATTGATAAGTAGATAGTGGACATGATATACAACCAATGCTAAGAGTTTAAAGTGGTCAAGTTATAGGTGTGCAAAGTTAGACTTCTATTCCTATATATATGTAGAAGATGGTAACTATGGAGGCTTTTAGTAAACCTAAGCATGTTAGAAGAGTAGAAAATTGATTTTTTTTTTCGACGGGACAATTTTAGATACAGACATCATATAGCCTATGGGTGTAAATTTTGACCCATATAGGCATTTGTTTTCATGAATGAAATTCTTGTTATGCAATATGGATAAGGGTGGCGGGAAGAAATTGTAACCTATATCATATACGTCTGTGGTGGTGGCAAAAAGTCATAGTATGTATATGTTGATGTTTGATCTAGATAGCCATTATCATGAATTTAGGTGATGCTATATCTAAGAGTAGTGTAGAAATGAGCTCTACTTATAATTATTTAGAGTACATGTGAAGGATGTTAAGAGATGGTATGTTTAAGGGTAGTGTAGGATGAACTCTAGTTATAATTATTAGGTGGACATGCGAAGGATGCTGAGAGATGCAATCTTCACTCGTTGTCTCGCGACATTGTCTTTGTGTACAAAGAAAAAAGCGAGGAGCTTAGGGCTTCTAGAATGGTGGTAGAGAAGAGCTTGGAGTTTTCCACGAGATGACGATAAATTCAAGGCTCCCTATGCTGGAGAGCATACTACTGCACATAGGCATGGTAGAGTCCAGGCTCACATGCACCCCCCTCCTCGACATAGATGGTCCCACCACGTGCATTTGCTTATAGTTATTCAACTTTAAAATTGAATTGTAGAACAAAAATAAGGATTGACGAATCAATCGACTCATGGTTTTCCAAATCAATGGAGCCTTGTACATCTGGATTAAATTTAATGGATTACAAGTCATCATGGATTATCCTTTTGAGATGTAAATGTAATGAAAAGGGAAGAAAGGAATTTAAAAGGATGGTACATATCTAGAAGGAGACCCCATAGTGCTAACCTCTCATAGAGAAGGCAATAGTGTTGGATATCAATACTCCACGCGGCAATAGTGTTGGATATCAATACTCCATGCTTTTGAGATGTAAATTATGTATGAAAAGGGAAGAACGAAATTTAAAAGGATGGTACATATCTTGAAAGAGCCCATAGTGCTAACCTTTCACCTCTCATAGAAGAAAAAGGAATTTAAAAGGATGATACATGTCTCAAACCAGCCCACCTCTCATACAAAAGGTAATATAATAGTGTTGGATTTGAATACTATCATGAGTGGAAGCTCCTCACGCCAACTAATCGACGAAGGCTCAAACCAAGCGTCATTGGGGACTTTGCGTATCGCTCTCAAGAGCACACAACAAAAGCTCTAATTGGGACCTAATCTACTGTAGGTAGCACACAAAGAGTTGGCGGGGTTTGTGAGAGTGTGTGTGTGCTTGCAAAAGCTTAAGCTCCCTTCTTCCCTGCATTTTTAGCCTCTCATCTTGTGTGTTCTCTTCCAGGGTCTATGAGAGTGTGTGTGTGCTTGCAAGAGCTTAAGCTCCCTTCTCCCCTGCATTTTTTAATGGTATTAGAGCTTGGTTCATGCTAGGGAGCTGAGTGGCAAGCAAGAGAAACACAGGAAGTGGTACAAGGGTAAGAGCTTCATCTACTCTTCCTCCTTTGTGTTGGCTACTACACCATTGTTAGGAGATGTTTGAGAGGCACCGAGGAGATTCCTTCGCAAGAGCAGAGCTTAAGGGCAACTATATTTTCCTTCAGGCCAAAAAAGAGTTTCGGGTGTTTCTGGACCTCTGTGTTTCAGTTCGCAGGTGTTCACGAACACTCCGGGTAAGTTTCGATTCTGTGCAAAATTCTATTTTTGGTACTGCTGGAAGGGCAATTGGTTGTGCGGACACTATGTGTACTGCAAATAGGTCTTACAGTTTCCATTGGGTGTATGTATACAAATTGAGGTCACTGGTTGTGACAGTTAGGGTGCAGTATAGTACCGCTGCAAAGAATACAACAATTTGTGTGCACATCAAACAAGAGTGCTGTTTTTGGTGAGTTTGTGTTGTAGACAAGATGACTAAACAGATTGTTGCAAAGAAGCTTGACAATAACAACTTCTATGCTTAGAGGTTTAGATTAAAAAATTTTGTGATGGAAAAAGGCTATTGGCACTACATTGAAGGTGAACATGAGGAGACACTAGAGATACCGGAGATTAATCTAACTCCACCAAATAAAAGAATACAAGGGTTGGAATCAAGGAGCAAGGAAAGTCAAGTATTGGCTTTCTATTAGCATACAAGACACTATGATTTGGTGTCAATGTTGATCATTAAAGAAAAGAGTTTGAGTGAAGATCAGTCTTCACAAAACAAAAACAGTTCATACAAGCAAGCCTTCTACACAAGTTCAGGTAGAGGAGAAGGTAGAGGTCGTGGACGTGGTCAAGGTGGTGGCCAAACACGTAATCAAAATTATGGTCAGCAGAGCAGCAGTCCCATGAATTATAACAACAACACACAGGTTGAAGAGTCCAGTTTAGAGGCAGGGGGAGTCAAAGAGGTCATGGTAATTGGCAAAGGTAGCATAATGATACACGAGGTTATTTTTAATGTGGTAAGCCTAGACATGTGCAGGAAAATTGCTATAAGAAGAAGAATGACATGCGAAATGGAAAAGTGCAGCAAAATAACTATGCGTCCTATAGTAGCAAAAATAATGAGGATAATGAGAGGTTGTTTGTTAAGCAACATGTAGTTAATGCCGTGTCTAGAAATGATGTAGCAGTATGTAAGGATGATGTAGCAGCATGTAAGGATGATGTATGGTATGTTGGTTCAGGTGTTTTGAACAACATGACAAGTCATGGTGGGTCATTCAAGGAAATGAAGAGTCTTGAAAGACCTGGTTTTATTGAAACAGGGGATGACACTGCTTATCTGATTGCCCATGTTGGAGATGTTCCATTTTCTATGCAGGATGGTAAGGTGAAGTACCTTGCATATGTACTTCATGTTTCGAACATTACAAAGAAGCTCTTTTCTATTGGCCAGACAATTGAGCGGGGTTTGCAGGCGTGATTTAACCCTCATGGTTGTTATGTAGAAGACTTTAAAGATAAGTGCGGGTTGGTTGCAAAAGGGAACAGAGGGGGCTACAAGGCCCTCTAAATGACCTCAAAAACTTCTTAATGATTGGTAAATAGTACACATGATTGCTATGCATGTAAGTACATATCCTTAAAGGAGATAGATCCTACCACATCCATTGAGATGGCTCATCTCAATGGATGTACACATGATTGCTATGCATGTAAGTACATATCCTTAAAGGAGATAGATCCTACCACATCCATTGAGATGGCTCATCTCAATGCTATTGACGCAGTGTGTATGATCGAGGACAACTAACCTTAAAGGACTTTGTGAGACAAAGTGCAAGGCCAGAAGCAAGCATGGCATAAAAATTAATAATGCATAAAATTGAGGGATCCATCAGTTCAGCCTACAGTCCCATGGGTTAGCCAACCGCCCAACCACTGTAGTAATGGGATCCAATTAGGAATTTTGTTAGATTTTGTCCCGGGTACCAGGGAAAAGAGTTCCCAGGCCCCCTAGCCGGATATTCATGCAAACTTAAACTAGTCACACCACTTACACACCCAATATGAAATGGCATTTTTCATAGAATCATCTATCTTTAAAAACAATCATTTAATGAAACCATGGTGTCACTGATCATAATCCTCAAAATCTCTGGTTAAATCCTTATTTCCAATCATTCCTTCATCGGTGTACCTATGGCATCATTGGCAACTAGAATGCTCACCACCTGTCCACTCAGGGGCCTTTTCGATAGTTCCTAGCTCATAGTAACCGGCAATATATTCACATATCAAAATGGAATCTCCGTGGAAGATCAGCAAGATCAACCAACGGATCCATATAAAAGAGCCATGGACTCATCCGTTGAGGACCAGCAAGGTCAATGAACCAGATCCATGCCCGAATTCAGAAAACAACTCTTACTCCTTATTCAATATCTTCCCCACCGTACTTGTGGGTATCTTCGGTGACCCAGAGCCCGAGCACCGTATGGTTAGCACCCTCTAGGATCCTTCGTAGGTCACCTAGCGCTTGACTCATAGGTCGCTTCCTTGGTCCCTCATCCACTGTACCCAGAAGCTTACCATTTAAATCGAACCGAGGCTGGTCAAGAGCTCGGCTGACCTTGCTATGCGAGACATCCTCCGTTGACTCTCCGATGTCAGCTGTTGCAACTTTATCAGCTAGGTCTCCACGACATCGTTCACAAGATGGTCAAAATGCTTCCCCAGCATTCTTGACATAAAACAGTCATTTAAAAATAGGTCATAAATACAATTTCCATAACGAACTCTCGTCTTTCCACATTAATCAACATTACTTAATCCACATTCATTTCATATAGATTCCCATTCTCATCCAATCACATCATTTTTCATCCAATCACAAGATGGTCAAAATGCTTCCCCAGCATTCTTGACATAAAACAGTCATTTAAAAATAGGTCATAAATACAATTTCCATAACGAACTCTCGTATTTCCACATTAATCAACATTACTTAATCCACATTCATTTCATATAGATTCCCATTCTCATCCAATCACATCATTTTTCATCTCATCACTTCTTTCCTCAATTATCCTCATCAGATCTCATCAGATCTCATCCACTTAATCCACATTCATTTCATATAGATTCCCATTCTCATCCAATCACATCATTTTTCATCTCATCACTTCTTTCCTCAATTATCCTCATCAGATCTCATCCACTCGCATTTACCCATATCCACTCGCATTTACCCATATCCACATCTCATCACATCACATTCATTCACATCTCATCCATTCAGACCACATCACATTCACTCATATCACATCTCATTCAGACCACATCACATTCATTCACAACACATCTCATTCAGAACACATCACATTCATTCACATCTATCCTGATTCACATGACATCACATTCATTCACATCGCCTTTCCATCAAGGCATAACATCCAATTTTAATTTAAAAGAAGCAAGAAATCGTAAAACCATAGAATAGAATTAGAAAAAAGTATAATTTCTAACTTACATGGAGTTCTGTGAGCTATCCTTTGGCTTGAGGGATTGAGGGTTCTACTCTTGCTTGGATCAAGAGTGGCCACCAATTCTTTGTAGAGGAAATAGTAAAAAACAAGTGAATTATTAATGAATTCAATGTTTTTGGCTCTGGGTGGGGGGTGGAGTAGAGTAACAGTGCATAAAAAACTATTAAGATTTTACAAAGGGGGAGGCTTCTATTTATAGGAAAAAGTGAGCCTCTAACCAAGCAAACTGATTCTAGAATTTTCCAGATCAGTTTGGTCCTTTTTGACCATTTTCAAGTCAGTTTAGCTTACTTTTTGGTTCTAGTTGAAACAGGAGAGATGAAAATATCTCATTATTTATGTTTTTAAAACTCATCCACACATGTGAAATAGACACCTCCTTCATGAGGGAAATTCCCCTACATTGAGGTGTCAAAAATGCATCATTTCCTCTAAATATCTCGTCTTTTTTAACTAATAACCTTCTCCTTAGTCAACTCTTCATCTTATGTGAGTATTTACTCATTTTTGGGGGGATGTTCTTTATTTCTTCAATTTATCTGCTCCCTACATTTGGATTAATCTAATTCGCCCCTCAAAACTTTAATCTAAAATTTTTTAAAAATCTGGACCCTTAGGCTAAGACCTTTTGAACAGATTATAATTTATTTCTAATGCACCTTCTGAAATCCTTTTTGAACTTATGTTTTGGGGGAGTTTATTTTAATAATAAGAGATATTTTTTCATCCAAAAATATCTAAAAATTGAATAATCTCTCTCTAGAATATTTTCTCTCTCTAAGCCAAAATAGGTAGAAACAAGATCTGTTAATATTCCGATAAGGGGAATGATTACAGGGGGAGAGATTGGATATCTTGAGGGGCTGGGGGAGGAATCTTACATACTACCCCACTTAAAAAATGCAAGATGTCCTCATCTCGCAGGTGGAGTATGATCTCTTTCATCTTCTTCTTCTTCTTCAATCACTTCTTCCAGCGTTACTGCCTTGGAAGTGGACGGCCGATTTGGGAACAACTCTCTTTGACTTCTCCTATTCTGAGGCAAAGGTCTTGCATTACTTTGGTTTGAAATTGTGGGTTGGATAGAGGGTATACCCTTGGGATTTCTCTAATTTTGGCGGATAGAAACGTGATTACTCTGGAAGGAAGGAGCTGGAGTCTGGAATCTTGATCCCTGATTTTCTTCCCTAAAAACCTTGATCCAAAAGGAGATGGACAATCCATAGTGCGATGTCCAAATCCTTGAAAGTTATAGCATTTCACTACCTTATTTAAGGGTGGAACTTCTGTAGTTGAATTCCAGGGAATTGAGTTTCGGGAAAAGGACATTTCTTCCATTCTGGAACTTCCCATATCCTGGGCTTGACCCTGATATCTCTTAGGTGGTGGAAGGTTAGAATCACCTTTTGGACTAAAAACCTTTTGAAAGGTCGTGGTGCTAGCTGTGAGATCCCGGTCTCCGGATTCGGGGTACTAGCAGCGGAAGTAGCATATCATGCGCGGGTAGGGGTCTCACACTCGGGGCCTCGCCCACGGATATCCGGACAAGAGACTAATCCGTCGGTTTGTCCAAAACCGAAACCGGAAAAACTTCCTTTACCCGGAAAGCATGGGCGATTCCACCAGGATAACTCTTTACTCTAACGTAGTCAAGATCATTACGGATCAACTGATCTGACTGCACCTTTAACGGTACTTGGTCAAATCAAGGAAGAAACCTGCACTTGGATCATTGGGATCAACGCTTTTTTCCCCATCAAGAGGCACAGCCGTTGATTCCTATCCATAGAACAATTTCTATCCGGGATTTACTTCATCTATCGTAATAATAGAAATTAAATCTCGATTTACGGATCCATCAGTCCAGCCTAACCCCATCCAGTTCCATGGGTTAGCCAACCGCCCAACCACTGTAGTGATCGGATCCAATTAAGAATTTGGTTAGGTTTTGTCCCGGGTACCAAGGAAAAGAGTTCCAAGACCCCCTAGCCGGAAGGTTATGCAAACATAAAACTAGTCACACTACTTACACACCCAATATGAAATTGCCTTTTTCTTAGCATCAACTAGCTTTAAAACAATCCTTTAATAAAACCATTATGTCACTGATGACAATTCTCAAAGTCTCTGGTTGAATCCTTATTTCCAGTCATTCATTCATCGGTATACTTATGGCATCATTGGCAACCAGAACGCTCACCACATGTTCGCTCTCAGGGGCCTTTTCCATAGTTCCTAGCTCATAGTAGTAACCGGCAATATATTCATATAATAGAATGGAATCTCCGTGGAAGATCAGCTAGATCAACCCACAGATCCATATAAAAGAGCCATGGACTCATCCGTTGAGGACCAGCAAGGTCAATCAACCAGATCCATGCCCGGTTTCAGAAAACAACTCTTACTCCTTGTTCCAATATCTTTCACGACGCACGTGTGGGTATCTTCGGCGACCCAGAGCCCGAGCACCGTATGGTCAGCACCCTCTAGGATCCTTCGTAGGTGACCTAGCGCTTCACTCATAGGCCGCTTCCTTGGTCCCTCATCCACTGTACATCGGAAGCTCACCATTTAAATCGAACCGAGGCTGGTCAAGACCTCGATCGACCTTGCTACGCGAGACGTCCTCCATTGACTCTCCGTCAGCAGTTGTAACTTTATCAGTTCGGTCTTCATGACCTTAATCCTCAAGATGGTCAAAATGCTTCTCCAGCATTCTTGACATAAAACAGTCATTTACAAACAGTCACAAAATACAGTTTCTATAACAAACTCTTGTCTTTCCATATTATCCACTCTCGGACCACATTCCATTCAATGTGTACTCGTTCTCATCCATTCACTCATATAGACTACACATTATCTCACATACACCTTCATATTCATTATTCTACATACATATCCATGTTCGTACGTCCACATCATACATCCAATTTCACATTCATACATACGTATCTACATGCATACATCCACATCCACATTCATACATCCATACCTCCATTTCCACATCCACACATCCACATTCATATTCATACATCCACATTCACATGCATACATCCATTTTCACATCCTCATTCATACATCCACATTCACATACATACATCCACATCCATATCTACATCCATACATCCACATCCACCTCTTCATTCACATTCACATCCATACATCCACATCTACATACATACATCCACATCTACATACATACATCCATACATCCACATCTACATACATACATCCATTTTCACATCCTCATTCATACATACATACACATCCGTATCTACATCCATACTTCCACATCCACATCAACATTCATATTCATACAAATACATCTACATGTATACATCCATTTTCACATCCTCATTCATACATACACATCCACATACATACATACACATCCGTATCTACATCCATACATCCACATCCACATCCACATTCACATTCATACATATACATCTACATGTATACATCCACATCACATTCATACAACCATATTACATCCATTCTCATCCTAACACATTCCATATACATCTTAACACATCCTAACTCATCTTAACACATTCTATCACATCTCATACACATCTTATCACATCTTTTTACATCTCATACACCTCTTATCACATCCTATCACTTTCCATACGCATCTTATCAAATCTTATCACATCTCATACACCTCTTATCACATCTTATCACATTTCATATCTTTTTTAAGAGAATTCTTATATTTGATATAAGATTTCTCTACACATTTATTTATGCATAAATTCCATTTAAGGAGACTAACACTTTCGAATTCAATCTTTTATGCATCTTCTTATGCATAAATTCAATTTGGTAGGAATTACACTTTTAGAATAAAAGAATTTCTCTTATGCATCTAAGTTATGCATAAAATCCATTTATGATGAAAATCACACTTTTAGTATAAAAAGAATATCTTTTATGCATACCTCTATGCATGAAATCCAATATGATAAAAGTAACACTCTTATAATAAAATAATCAACTTTTATGCATACCTCTATGCATGAAATTTATATATGATAAAAGTCACACTTTTATAATAAAATAATCAACTTTTATGCATACCTTTATGCATGAAATTCAAATATGATAAAAGTAACACTTTTGATATAAAAATTTATCCATTATGCATACTTCTATGCATGAAATAAAAATGATAAAAGTAACACTTTTGATATAAAAATTTATCCTTTATGCATACTTCTATGCATGAAAATAAAAATGATAAAAGTAACACTTTTGATATAAAAATTTATCCTTTATGCATACTTCTATGCATGAAAATAAAAATGATAAGAATAACACTTTTGATATAAAAATTTATCCATTATGCATACTTCTATGCATGAAAATAAAAATGGTAAAAATAACACTTTTGATATAAAAATTTATCCATTATGCATACTTCTATGCATGAAAGTAAAAATGATAAAAGTAACACTTTTGATATAAAAATTTATCCTTTATGCATACTTCTATGCATGAAAATAAAAATGATAAAAATAACACTTTTGATATAAAAATTTATCCATTATGCATACTTCTATGCATGAAAATAAAAATGGTAAAAATAACACTTTTGATATAAAAATTTATCCATTATGCATACTTCTATGCATGAAAGTAAAAATGATAAAAGTAACACTTTTGATATAAAAATTTATCCTTTATGCATACTTCTATGCATGAAAATAAAAATGATAAAAATAACACTTTTGATATAAAAATTTATCCATTATGCATACTTCTATGCATGAAAATAAAAATGGTAAAAATAAAACTTTTGATATAAAAATTTATCCATTATGCATACTTCTATGCATGAAAGTAAAAATGATAAAAGTAACACTTTTGATATAAAAATTTATCCTTTATGCATACTTCTATGCATGAAAATAAAAATGATAAAAATAACACTTTTGATATAAAAATTTATCCATTATGCATACTTCTATGCATGAAAATAAAAATGGTAAAAATAACACTTTTGATATAAAAATTTATCCATTATGCATACTTCTCTGCATGAAAGTAAAAATGATAAAAGTAACACTTTTGATATAAAAATTTATCCTTTATGCATACTTCTATGCATGAAAATAAAAATGATAAAAATAACACTTTTGATATAAAAATTTATCCATTATGCATACTTCTATGCATGAAAATAAAAATGGTAAAAATAACACTTTTGATATAAAAAATTATCCATTATGCATACTTCTATGCATGAAAGTAAAAATGATAAAAGTAACACTTTTGATATAAAAATTTATCCTTTATGCATACTTCTATGCATGAAAATAAAAATGATAAAAATAACACTTTTGATATAAAAATTTATCCCTTATGCATACTTCTATGCATGAAAATAAAAATGGTAAAAATATCACTTTTGATATAAAAATTTATCCATTATGCATACTTCTATGCATGAAATAAAAATGGTAAAAATAACACTTTTGTTATAAAAACTTATCCTTTATGCATGATATTAAAATTCAATTTCTCCATGATTATAATAAAATTCTTTCAATTAATCTAGGATGATAATTCCTAGAATATGGTAGGAAGTCCTCTTTTTATGCTTTGAATGAAATTATTTTATGTATAATTTTTATAAAAATTTTGCCATAGCTCCGCTGCTATGATTGATAAATCTCAATTTTTCTAAGGGATAAAGCTTATCATTAAGGAAATAATTAAAATGATCTCTAATTGGATTATTATTCCATAATGGATTGAATCATCAATATACATAAAAACACCATATTGGGAAATATGGGAATTTCCTACAAGTTTGGGACACGTGGTCAAAAGTTTGGATTAACCATATCTTGAACACCACTAATCCAAAATGAGCGCTTTATAGCTCTTTAGATTCCATTTTTCCAGCGCTTTCCAACGATAGGTCATATGATAGGGTTTTGAGAAACTTACAAACATGTTATCCATGTCCCCCTTTTTTAAGGATTCAAAAATGGGAATTGGGAAATTTCCAAATTCACTAATATGGTGTTTAAACTAAAAACATAGAAAAAGGCCATTAATTTGGCCTCAAGCATAGCTTAATCTTGTGTTAAGAAAAAGCTTTATGAAAAGCTTGATTTGGATTGAGAATGGGTCATGAGTATGACCATTTCTTGAGAGACATAGAGAAATTACATAAAAACCATTAGAATTTAAACATAAATGGAAATTAACTTCAATAGCATTTATTAAATTATGTAACTCTTCACTACTATTTACCAATTAACTTCAATAGCATTTAAAAAACCATACCAATTAAGCTTCTCAAGCTTGAGAGGGGTTGAGAAGAGAGAAACATTGAGAAATTATAGAAAAGATCAATATTCACTAATTACCTTATAAATTGCTTGATTCTTTGTTCACGGTAGAGGCCCCCAACCAATCAATTGGTTAAATATGTTGATGGAGCCACCAATGGGGATTGAAGAAAGAGGGAAGCTCCAAAAACTAGTGAATTATTAATGAATTCACAGTTCTTGGCTTAGGTGGAGTAGAGTAACGATGCATAAACACTATCTTTTTTTCAACAAGGGGGAGGCTTATATTTATAGAAAAAATTGAGCTCCTAACCAAACAAACTGATTCTAGAATTTTCTAAATCAGTTTGGTCAATATTTGACCATTTTTAGTTCAATTAAGCTAACTTTTTGGAACTAGACTTGAATGAGGAGAGAGGAGAGATGAAATATCTCAATTTTTATGAGTTTAAAACTCATTCAAGCATGTGAAATATGCACCTTCTTTAAAGAACGCTCCTTCCTTACATATGTGTCATAATGGAATCATTTTAATATTGCTCATAGTTTTTTACTAATAAACCTTGTACATTTTCAACTCTTCATCTTATGTGAAATATGCACCTCCTTTAAAGAACTCCCCTTCCTTACATATGTGTCATAATGGAATCATTTTAATATTGCTCATAGTTTTTTTACTAATAAACCTTGTACATTTTCAACTCTTCATCTTATGTGAGCATTTACTCATTTTTGGATACCCAAAATATCTCATATTTTTAATATTGCTCATAGTTTTTTACTAATAAACCTTGTACATTTTCAACTCTTCATCTTATGTGAGCATTTACTCATTTTTGGGTATCTTCTTTTACAAATTGGATTTATCTCCTCCCTACACATGGATTGATGCTATTGGCCCATAGGAACCTTAATTGGACCATAATCCAAAAATTTCTGAAAATCTAGACCCTTAGGCTAAGGTCCTTTATACCCATTTCCGATTAATTCCAATTGCACATTGGAAAGTTCTTTTTGAATTTCTGTTTCAGGGGAACTTATTTTAATAAGATGAAATAATTTTCTATCCAAAAATATTAAAATTTTAAATATTCTCTCTCTAGAATATTTTCTCTCTCTAGGTTAAAACAGTTAGAAACAAGTCTTTTATATTTCTGAAGAGGAATTGATTACAGGGGAAGATGCTGGACATTTTGAGAGACTAGGGAGGAATCTTACATTCTCTCCCACTTGAAAAACGCGAGATGCCCTCATCTCGCAAACTGGGAGTAATTTCGCAAGATGCACAAGTATGAGACTGAGAGAAATTTTTTAATTAAGATTAATCACCAATTAAAAAAGTCTCAAAGAGAGTAAGGGTCAAGACAAGAACAAGATTTAAACTTTATTCATTCTTGGAACATATACAGTAAAGATAGAAGAACTCTTTACACTTCCATAAGCCCGTCCATCATATGATCACAAAAGCAGCACTCACAAGCTGTGCACGTATAAGGTAACTCATCTATGGGAATGATTCTGTTGGTTATTGTCGCGCCTATCTCAGTGGTATGAGGTGTTCTAACAAAAGGACCTCTGAGAGGCAAACCAAAAACGGGGTAAAGGCATATCTTCTGATGAGGAAGAAAACACGCCAGTAAGAAGACACGCTCAGAAAACCCAAGATGTCTTGATCTCATGACGCAGTAATATCGGGGTTGCGGACATTGTTACGAAAGTGCTGCTGACCCCAGGGTGTTACCCTAGTTATGTCTTGATAGGTCCCCCATTTGGTCTGAGCTACATACGTTACCAAGTGAGGAAAAAGTGAGCGCTCATACTGTTCTATAAAATCCTTCTTTACAGACTCGCTTGCGTCTTGAAGGTGAGAAATCATCATGGATAAAACTAATTCCTGTTGCCAAGCCATGAAGGAGTTTAAGAAGAAGGGAGATCGATGGAAGTAAGATTACTGTGAGCGATAAGTAAAGTTACGACTTATATAAAGGAAGGAGTTAGCGTAACCTAGAAGCCAACGGTATCTTGCCACTGAAGTTTTACCGTCTTTCCATGATTTGGGTTTGGCACATATTTCTATAGAAGGCATTAAGAACTTTGAGATGAGGAGATAAAAGAAGTTCGTAGGCTAAGTCACTTACTTTCTTTGGTCCACAATATCTGGGGGATAACTACTTATACTCCCCTAGAGATAAAGAAATTCTTTTGGTCCGTATTCAAATGAAGACTATAACTGCTTCTTTGAATTCTCTGACTGTCCTCTTCTTATCTGTATATTGTCTCTCTCAATCCTGGGCAGCGTTTATATCTTTATAAATTGCCTACATCTGTTGCTCTAAGTCACCAAGCATTTCACTGGTCATCTCGACCCTAATCAATGGATCGGACCTAGTTAATGGAGTTAAGCAATCTTGTCCGAGACGGATCCTGATTAGATTGGTATGAAGGAATTGGTCTCTGAATTTGGGTTCTAGACTTCCCTGTGCCCTTTTCATGGTAGGAGTCAGGCAGTCTTTTAACTAATGGTCAAAACCTTGGCATCCAAAACACTGGTTCTCACTTCTGAACTCATCGTTCTGAATCTTTAAAACAGGTGGGCTCCTGAGAAGGTATTCTGGGTAAAGTGTCTTCGCTTTTTAAACAGAATCTTTCTTTTATTTAGAGAGGGAATAATTATAAGATCAGAAAAGGAGATTCCTACTCTTGTATACCTCGAAGGTTGGGGGAGGAATCTTACAAACTTCTACCCCACTTAAAAAGGTGCGAGATGTCCTCATCTCGCAAAGTAGAGGACAACTCTTTTTCTTAAAATCCAATTTATTCTCGGTTCCTTATATTCTGGTCAACCCAACAGAATACTGGGATAAATATTCCTTATATAGAACTCATCATTAAATAATAATTCATTTAGATCATATCATTCCTACGATAATGGTCCATTAGACCGAAAAATTTCCTTCTGAACATTCCTCCACGGGAATTTCAGTTAAGTTATCAATTTGTCATCCCTTAACTTGATCTACCGTGTCAAGTATTAACAGTAGCAATTTGAGAGCACAATCCACTAATCTCATAGTGATTTGCTAAAATCATTATCATCATTTATCATTCAGGGACTCATCCCATTCATCCTCATTGTGGTTTTGCTCAGGTTATTATATTTCAACTAAATTTCAAGAATCATCATTTTTCAATCAGAATCCAAATCAATTCATCAGTTCTCAAACAAAATTAAAATCATATCAACCACATTCCAAATCATCATCTGGATAACATTAACGCTTATAATTTCAAGTCTTAGATTTACTCGTATATACTGCCGGTAAAGAGCTGCAGTTATACCCTCGGTATATACGGGTCGTCATAATACTTGGAATTATAAGGTAAATACCATCATGTCTAGGCCTCAAGCAAGTCAAGGTTCCATACAATTGCGGTACTTCCAATTGAAGACCCAATTACTAATTTACGAATTTCAATTTGAATTAACAATTTGTATTATATCACGCAATTATAACCTTTTTGTGCGTCTTGATAACTTTTGACATAATTGGCTCCTCAGTTGATCTTATTGGAGATCTATGACATAAATCTGATAAACATATTTTTCTTTATCCGATCGTCCGTAAACAATCACTTAAAAAAAACATTTGTATATTTATATACAAGTTGTAATAAGTACATAGAGCAACTCGGCTCTGAGTTCAAAATCTCCTCGGAAGACATATAAGAGGACCGTACTGGGCCATAGTCATGCCCTGTTACATAAGTTCTCTAACTGCGAAGGAGGCTATTATTTTCTCCTTAGGGATAAATCGACTAAGGAGTCTATAAATTCGACATGAAAGTCTGAAATTTCGAGGCGTCGAATGATATAGAATGACACCACGCACCATTTTCAGCTTTAACAGGATCATAGTCAATGAGAGATTCTGCCACACAGCATTGTACGGTGGTCGCAAGGGGCGTGGACATATTGCCCTGCAAACCACTTATGTTGTATTCTCTCCGCTGGGGTAGGAAAATATAAATCCGTGAAATGGCGTGCGAGTCTTGCTCGGCTTGTTTGAGTTGAAGCAGAAGAGATGAGATGCTCGAAGGCAAATGCAATCATATCTTGAGACTGGGTGAGGTCGGGAATACCAAATAAATGGAGAACTTCCGTCTATAAAAACAATTTCTTTGATTAAAATTTCTTCATTAAAGAAGCTTACGGAATGAAAATACATTATGAAAAAATGCTGTTTCTGAATTCTTATTACCAATTTCAGATAAGAATTTAATTTTCTTTATTAGCTTTCAATTTTGCTCTGATACCAACTGTGAGATCCCGGTCTCCACCGCGCAACGGATTCGGGGTACTAGCAGCGGAAGTAGCACATCATGCGCGGGTAGGGGTCTCACACTCGGGGCCTCGCCCCCACGGATATCCGGACAAGACACTAATCCGTTGGTTTGTCCAAAACCGAAACCGAAAAAACTTCCTTTACCCGGAAAGCATGGGCGATTTCTTCAGGATAACTCTTTACTCTAACGTAGTCAAGATCATTACGGATCAACTGATCTGATTGCACCTTTAACGGTACTTGGTCAAATCAAGGAAGAAACCTGCACTTGGATCATTGGGATCAACGCTTTTTTCTCCATCAAGAGGCACAGCCGTTGATTCCTATCCATAGAACAATTTCTATCCGGGATTTACTTCATCTATCGTAATAATAGAAATTAAATCTCGATTTACGGATCCATCAGTCCAGCCTAACCCCATCCAGTCCCATGGGTTAGCCAACCGCCCAACCACTGTAGTGATCGGATCCAATTAAGAATTTGGTTAGGTTTTGTCCCGGGTACCAAGGAAAAGAGTTCCAAGGCTCCCTAGCCGGAAGGTTATGCAAACATAAAACTAGTCACACTACTTACACACCCAATATGAAATTGCCTTTTTCTTAGCATCAACTAGCTTTAAAACAATCCTTTAATAAAACCATTATGTCACTGATGACAATTCTCAAAGTCTCTGGTTGAATCCTTATTTCCAGTCATTCATTCATCGGTATACTTATGGCATCATTGGCAACTAGAACGCTCACCACCTGTTCGCTCTCAGGGGCCTTTTCCATAGTTCCTAGCTCATAGTAGTAACCGGCAATATATTCATATAATAGAATGGAATCTCCGTGGAAGATCAGCTAGATCAACCCACAGATCCATATAAAAGAGCCATGGACTCATCCGTTGAGGACCAGCAAGGTCAATCAACCAGATCCATGCCCGGTTTCAGAAAACAACTCTTACTCCTTGTTCCAATATCTTTCACGACGCACGTGTGGGTATCTTCGGCGACCCAGAGCCCGAGCACCGTATGGTCAGCACCCTCTAGGATCCTTCGTAGGTGACCTAGCGCTTCACTCATAGGCCGCTTCCTTGGTCCCTCATCCACCGTACAGCGGAAGCTCACCATTTAAATCGAACCGAGGCTGGTCAAGACCTCGATCGACCTTGCTACGCGAGACGTCCTCCATTGACTCTCCGTCAGCAGTTGCAACTTTATCAGTTCGGTCTTCATGACCTTAATCCTCAAGACGGTCAAAATGCTTCTCCAGCATTCTTGACATAAAACAGTCATTTACAAACAGTCACAAAATACAATTTCTATAACGAACTCTTGTCTTTCCATATTATCCACTCTCGGACCACATTCCATTCAATGTGTACTCGTTCTCATCCATTCACTCATATAGACTACACATTATCTCACATACACCTTCATATTCATTATTCTACATACATATCCATGTTCGTACGTCCACATCATACATCCAATTTCACATTCATACATACGCATCTACATGCATACATCCACATCCACATTCATACATCCATACCTCCATCTCCACATCCACACATCCACATTCATATTCATACATCCACATTCACATGCATACATCCATTTTCACATCCTCATTCATACACATCCTAACTCATCTTAACACATTCTATCACATCTCATACACATCTTATCACATCTTTTTACATCTCATACACCTCTTATCACATCCTATCACTTTCCATACGCATCTTATCAAATCTTATCACATCTCATACACCTCTTATCACATCTTATCACATTTCATATCTTTTTTAAGAGAATTCTTATATTTGATATAAGATTTCTCTACACATTTATTTATGCATAAATTCCATTTAAGGAGACTAACACTTTCGAATTCAATCTCTTATGCATCTTCTTATGCATAAATTCAATTTGGTAGGAATTACACTTTTAGAATAAAAGAATTTCTCTTATGCATCTAAGTTATGCATAAAATCCATTTATGATGAAAATCACACTTTTAGTATAAAAAGAATATCTTTTATGCATACCTCTATGCATGAAATCCAATATGATAAAAGTAACACTCTTATAATAAAATAATCAACTTTTATGCATACCTCTATGCATGAAATTTATATATGATAAAAGTCACACTTTTATAATAAAATAATCAACTTTTATGCATACCTTTATGCATGAAATTCAAAAATGATAAAAGTAACACTTTTGATATAAAAATTTATCCATTATGCATACTTCTATGCATGAAATAAAAATAATAAAAGTAACACTTTTGATATAAAAATTTATCCTTTATGCATACTTCTATGCATGAAAATAAAAATGATAAAAGTAACACTTTTGATATAAAAATTTATCCTTTATGCATACTTCTATGCATGAAAATAAAAATGATAAGAATAACACTTTTGATATAAAAATTTATCCATTATGCATACTTCTATGCATGAAAATAAACATGGTAAAAATAACACTTTTGATATAAAAAATTATCCATTATGCACACTTCTATGCATGAAAGTAAAAATGATAAAAGTAACACTTTTGATATAAAAATTTATCCTTTATGCATACTTCTATGCATGAAAATAAAAATGATAAAAATAACACTTTTGATATAAAAATTTATCCATTATGCATACTTCTATGCATGAAAATAAAAATGGTAAAAATAACACTTTTGATATAAAAATTTATCCATTATGCATACTTCTATGCATGAAAGTAAAAATGATAAAAGTAACACTTTTGATATAAAAATTTATCCTTTATGCATACTTCTATGCATGAAAATAAAAATGATAAAAATAACACTTTTGATATAAAAATTTATCCATTATGCATACTTCTATGCATGAAAATAAAAATGGTAAAAATAACACTTTTGATATAAAAATTTATCCATTATGCATACTTCTATGCATGAAAGTAAAAATGATAAAAGTAACACTTTTGATATAAAAATTTATCCTTTATGCATACTTCTATGCATGAAAATAAAAATGAAGTAACACTTTTGATATAAAAATTTATCCTTTATGCATACTTCTATGCATGAAAATAAAAATGATAAAAATAACACTTTTGATATAAAAATTTATCCATTATGCATACTTCTATGCATGAAAATAAAAATGGTAAAAATAACACTTTTGATATAAAAATTTATCCATTATGCATACTTCTATGCATGAAAGTAAAAATGATAAAAGTAACACTTTTGATATAAAAATTTATCCTTTATGCATACTTCTATGCATGAAAATAAAAATGATAAAAATAACACTTTTGATATAAAAATTTATCCATTATGCATACTTCTATGCATGAAAATAAAAATGATAAAAATAACACTTTTGATATAAAAAATTATCCATTATGCATACTTCTATGCATGAAAGTAAAAATGATAAAAGTAACACTTTTGATATAAAAATTTATCCTTTATGCATACTTCTATGCATGAAAATAAAAATGATAAAAATAACACTTTTGATATAAAAATTTATCCATTATGCATACTTCTATGCATGAAAATAAAAATGGTAAAAATAACACTTTTGATATAAAAATTTATCCATTATGCATACTTCTATGCATGAAAATAAAAATGGTAAAAATAACACTTTTGATATAAAAACTTATCCTTTATGCATGATATTAAAATTCAATTTCTCCATGATTATAATGAAATTCTTTCAATTAATCTAGGATGATAATTCCTAGAATATGGTAGGAAGTCCTCTTTTTATGCTTTGAATGAAATTATTTTATGCATAAGTTTTATAAAAATTTTGCCATAGCTCCGCTGCTATGACTGATAAATCTCAATTTTTCTAAGGGATAAAGCTTATCATTAAGGAAATAATTAAAATGATCTCTAATTGGATTATTAATCCATAATGGATTGAATCATCAATATACATAAACTAAAAACATAGAAAAAGGCCACTAATTTGGCCTCAAGCATAGCTTAATCTTGTGTTAAGGAAAAGCTTTATGAAAAGCTTGATTTGGATTGAGAATGGGTCATGAGTATGACCATTTCTTGAGTGACAGAGAGAAATTACATAAAAACCATTAGAATTTAAACATAAATGGAAATTAACTTCAATAGCATTTATTAAATTATGTAACTCTTCACTACTATTCACCAATTAACTTCAATAGCATTTAAAAAACCATACCAATTAAGCTTCTCAAGCTTGAGAGGGGTTGAGAAGAGAGAAACATTGAGAAATTATAGAAAAGATCAATATTCACTAATTACCTTATAAATTGCTTGATTCTTTGTTCACGGTAGAGGCCCCCAACCAATCAATTGGTTAAATATGTTGATGGAGCCACCAATGGGGATTGAAGAAAGAGGGATGCTCCAAAAACTAGTGAATTATTAATGAATTCACAGTTCTTGGCTTAGGTGGAGTAGAGTAACGATGCATAAACACTATCTCTTTTTCAACAAGGGGGAGGCTTCTATTTATAGAAAAAATTGAGCTCCTAACCAAACAAACTGATTCTAGAATTTTCTAAATCAGTTTGGTCAATATTTGACCATTTTTAGGTCAGTTAAGCTAACTTTTTGGAACTAGACTTGAATGAGGAGAGAGGAGAGATGAAATATCTCAAATTTTATGAGTTTAAAACTCATTCAAGCATGTGAAATATGCACCTTATTTAAAGAACTCCCCTTCCTTACATATGTGTCATAATGGAATCATTTTAATATTGCTCATAGTTTTTTACTAATAAACCTTGTACATTTTCAACTCTTCATCTTATGTGAAATATGCACCTCCTTTAAAGAACTCCCCTTCCTTACATATGTGTCATAATGGAATCATTTTAATATTGCTCATAGTTTTTTACTAATAAACCTTGTACATTTTCAACTCTTTATCTTATGTGAGCATTTACTCATTTTTGGATACCCAAAATATCTCATATTTTTAATATTGCTCATAGTTTTTTACTAATAAACCTTGTACATTTTCAACTCTTCATCTTATGTGAGCATTTACTCATTTTTGGGTATCTTCTTTTACAAATTGGATTTATCTCCTCCCTACACATGGATTGATGCTATTGGCCCATAGGAACCTTAATTTGGACCATAATCCAAAAATTTCTGAAAATCTAGACCCTTAGGCTAAGGTCCTTTATACCCATTTCCAATTAATTCCAATTGCACATTGGAAAGTTCTTTTTGAATTTCTGTTTCAGGGGAACTTATTTTAATAAGATGAGATAATTTTCTATCCAAAAATATTAAAAATTTAAATATTCTCTCTCTAGAATAGTTTTTCTCTCTAGGTTAAAACAGTTAGAAACAAGTCTTTTATATTTCTGAAGAGGAATTGATTACAGGGGAAGATGCTGGACATTTTGAGAGACTGGGGAGGAATCTTACACTAGCTTTGGTGGGACCTTGACATCAAAGGAGAAGTCCTTCACCATCCGCACTCCTTCGGCCATGGAAACTGGCTTGGCGTTCTTCACCAAAATATTCAAAGGTTCGTTCAGTCCCCGAATGAACTTGGCCATCAGCTGTTCTTCATTCAGTGGTGGCGAGTATTTGAGGAGGAGAGCGAATGCTTGGTGATATACTTCAATAGCTCTGCTCCCCTGGGTTAACTCTAAGAATTCGTTCATCTTTGTTTCCAAAAAGTCGAGAGGACAGAATCTCATCCTTAGGTAAATTTGGAGATCATTCCATGTCTTGGTATTTCGATCCTGATGGTTTGCCTCGTAGTGGTTTCTCCATGCCACTCTGCTGTTTCTACTATCTTCAGCCTTGCAAGAACTATTTTGCTCTTCTCATTGTACCCGGTGACATATCAAAGTACTTGTCCATTGCTTCGATCCACTTCTCCACAACCTCGCCCAAGTTTTTCCCTTCACCCTTGAAAGGTCCAGGCTGTGAACTATGAAGAGTTTTACAAACATCCAAGTCAAGCTCTTCCTCATCGAGTTGGGGGTTATCATTTCTACCACGATGACCTCGATCCAAGTTCCTATCAATACGAAACATCTTGTTAAGTCCCTTTATTTATGATTCAATTTTGATTTTTGATTCATCTGATTCTGGGGTTCTTTAGATAGGTCAACTCCCCACAGAATCGTGGGATAGAGATACTCGCATTATCAGATAACAATTCATTCAGAACAGATCATTCATATCTTTAACACAATAATGGTCTATTAGACCAAAATTTTCATCTGAACAATATTCCATGGGGGATTTCAATTTTATAGATTTTTAATTTGCCATCCCTTAACTTGATCCACTGGGTCAAGAGTTAACAGTAGCAATCTGTCAAGCACAATCCGCTAATCTCAGAGTGATTTACTGAAGTCATTATCATCATTCCAATTACGAACATCAACACAGGGACTCGTCCCATTCATCCTCATTGTGGTTTTGCTCAGTTTATCGCTTTCCAACCAAAAATTCAGGAGTCATCATTTTTCAATCAGAATCTAATTTAACTCATCAGTTCTCAACTAGAATTTTAAAATCATATCAACCACATTCGAATTCATCATTTGGATATCATTTCAGCTTATAATTTCAAGATCTTAGATTTACTCGTATATATTGTGAGTAAAGAATTGCAGCTATACCCTTGGTATATACGGGTAGTCACGGTCCTTGGAACTATAAGGTAAATACCATCATAAGCAAGTCAGGGATTCCATACAATTGTAGTACTTCCTTCTGAAGACCCAATTATCAAATTAGGAATTTCATTTTGAATATCAATTTGTATGAGTTTCATCACACAATTCCAACCTTTTACTGCTACTTCATAAATTTATGACATTCTTGGCTTCTCGGTTGATCCACTTTAGCCAAATTGCTCTGATACCAGCTGTGAGATCCTTGTCCCCACCGCGCAATGAATTTAGGGGTGCTAGCAGTGGAAGTAGCACTTCTTGCGTGGGGTAGGGTCCTACACTCGGGGCCTCACCCCACGGATATCCGGACAAGAGACTAATCCATCGGTTCTTCCAAAACTAAACCCGAAAAAACTTCCCTTGCCCGAAAAGCACGGGCGATTCCTTCAGAATAACGTTTCTCTAACGTAGTCAAAAGCCTTAACTAACTCAACTGATCTGAACAAACCTATCAGTCCCATAGTCAGATCAGGGAAAAGATTGCACTTGGATCATAGAGACCAACGCTTTTTTTCTCATTGAGAGGAAGAACCGTTGATTCTTTTCCATAGAACAATTTTTGTCTGGGATTTACTTCATCTATCGTACCATAATAGAATTGAGTCTTAATTTAGGGATCCATCAGTCCAGCCTAACCCCATCTAGTCCCATGGGTTAGCCAACTGCCCAACCACTGTAGTGATGGGATCCAATTAGGAATTTGGTTAGTTTTGTCCCGGGTACCAAGGAAAAGAGTTCCCAGGCCCCCTAGCCAGATATTCATGCAAACTTAAACTAGTCGCACCACTTACACACCCAATATGAAATTGCCTTTTTCACAGAACCTTCCATCTTTAAAAATAATCATTTAATGAAACCATGGTGTCACTGATCATAATCCTCAAAATCTCTGGTTAAATCCTTATTTCCAATCATTCCTTCATCGGTGTACCTATGGTATCATTGGCAACCAGAACGCTCACCACTTGTCCACTAAGGGGTCTTTTCGATAGTTCCTAGCTCATAGTAACCGGCAATATATTCACATAGAAAATGGAATCTCCGTTGAAGATCAGCAAGATCAACCAACGGATCCATATAAAAGAGATGAAGAAAGTCCTTTTATAAGGTCATGCAATAGAATACTAGATGCATGTTGTGATGCTATTTGAGAAGCCATGGACTCATCCGTTTGAGGACCAGCAAGGTCAATGAACCAGATCCATGCCCGAATTCAGAAAACAACTCTTACTCCTTATTCAATATCTTCTCCGACGTACTTGTGGTGGGTATCTTCGGCAACCCAGAGCCCGAGCACCGTATGGTCAGCACCCTCTAGGATCCTTCGTAGGTCACCTAGCGCTTCACTCATAGGCCGCTTCCTTGGTTCCTCATCCACCGTATGGAAGCTCACCATTTAAATCAAACCGAGGCTGGTTAAGACCTCAACTGACCTTGCTATGCGAGACGTCCTCTGTTGACTCTCCGTCAGCTGTTGCAACTTTATGAACTAGGTCTCCACACGGCCTAATTCACAAGACGGTCAAAATGCTTCCCCTAAAACAATCTATTAAAAATAGGTCATAAATACAATTTCTATAACGAACTCTCGTGTTTCCACATTAATCAACATTATTTAATTCACATTCATTTCATATAAATTCCCATTCTCATCCAATCACATCATTTTTCATCTCATCACTTCTTTCCTCAATTACCTTATCAGATCTCATCCACTCACATTTTTCCATATCCACATCTCATCACATCACATTCATTCACATCTCATCCATTCAGACCACATCACATTCGCTCACATCACATCTCATTCAGACCACATCACATTCATTCACAACACATCTCATTCAGACCACATCACATTCATTCACATCTATCCTGATCCACATGACATCACATTTATTCACACCCCTTATCATTCATTCACATTTATTCACATCCCTTATCATTCATTCACATCCCGATTCACAGGCTATCACATTCATTCACATCCGTTATCATTCATTCACATCTTGACTCACATGCCATCACATTCATTCACATCCCATGCCATTCATTCTCATCCCGATTCACATGCCATCACATTCATTCACACACCATGCCATTCATTCTCATCCCGATTCACATGCCATCACACTCATTCGCATCCCATATCATTCATATCTATCCAATTTACATCACATCTCATCGCCTCTATTCTCGTTCATATTCATCACATTCACATCCACATATTCTTCCAGATACATCCACATCGATACTTATCACATACACATCCACATCTATCCTTTCACCTAAATCTACATCCATCCTTTCACATACATACATCCACATCCATACTTTCACATACATCCACTTCCATTCTTCACATACATCCACATCCATCCTATATCCTTCATTTACATCCAGATTCACATGACATCTCATCACTTCTATTCACATCACATCCATCCATCCATTCATTCACATTTATCTGATTCACATCACATCTATCCATTCATCCATTCACATTTATCTGATTCACCTCACATCTATCCATCCATTCATTCTTTTATAAAAATCAACTTCAGGTGGAAATAAAACTTTTATAAAAATCCTTTTATACATCTATTTATGCATAAATTTAAATTTAAGGAAAATAACACTTTTAAAATAAAAATAAATCCTTTATGCATCTTTCTATGCATAAAATAAAATTTAACAAGAATGACTCTTTTTAAATAAAAATAAATTCCTTTATGCATATTTTCATGCATAAAATCAAAATTAATGAGAATAACTCTTTTAAAATAAAAATAAATTCCTTTATGCATCTTTCTATGCATAAAATCAAAATTAATGAGAATAACTCTTTTGAATTAAAAATAAATTCCTTTATGCATCTTTCTATATGCATAAAATCAAAATTAATGAGAATAACTCTTTTGAATTAAAAATAAATTCCTTTATGCATCTTTCTATGCATAAAATCAAAATTAATCAAAATAACACTTTTGGAATAAAAATAAATTCTTTATGCATCTTTCTATGCATAAAATCAATTTTGATGAATGTAATACTTTTATAATAAAAACAATTCTTTTATGCATCACTTTATGCATAAAAATATTGGTGAAAGTAACACTTTTATAATAAAAAAATTCTTTTATGCATCACTTTATGCATACAAATCCATATTGGTGAAAGTAGCACTTTTATAATTAAAAAAAAAATTCTTTTATGCATCACTTTATGCATAAAAATCAATATTGGTGAAAGTAACACTTTTATAATAAAAATATGTCCAATATGCATCTTTCTATGAATAGAAATTAATTCTAATGAAAATAACGCTTTTATAATAAAAATATTTTGAATATGCATCTTTCTATGCATAGAGAGAAAATAACACTTTTAGAATACACAAACGGAGGTGATTACTCTTTTTGAATAACATAAAGATAAAACTTATTTCCACAAAATTTAAGAAAATTTTGCGATAATCTCCTTTGTATGGCTGACCATTTCTTAATTTTTACATTCTAAATCTACTTAGAATTTGCCCCAAGATGAATTTAGCACTCTAATTTAATCAATTCCCATTTTTTAAAGAGAAAACAATACGGAAAGTTTAACTTTATTTATTTGATTACATATCTTGGATAAATAAGGGTTGAATTCAATGAAGAGAAGGGGGAATCCTTTCTATCAAGGCATAACATCCAATTTCAATTTAAAAGAAGCAAGAAATCATAAAACCATAGAATAGAATTAGAAAAAAGTAGAATTTCTAACTTACATGGAGATTTGTGAGCTATCCTTTGGTTTAAGGGATTGAGGGTTCTACTCTTGCTTGGATCAAGAGGTTGGATCAAGAGTGGCCACCAATTCTTTGTAGAGGAAATAGTCAAAAACAAGTGAATTATTAATGAATTCAATGTTTTTGGCTCTGGGGGTGGAGTAGAGTTATAGTGCATAAAACAATATTAAGCTTTTACAAAGGGGGAGGATTCTATTTATAGGAAAAAGTGAGCCTCTAACCAAGCAAACTGATTCTAGAATTTTCTAGATCAATTTGGTCACTTGTTGACCATTTTTAGGTTAGTTTAGCTTACTTTTTGGTTCTAGTTGAAACAGGGGAGACGAGAGATGAAAATATCTCATTATTTGTGAGTTTAAAACTCATCCACACATGTGAAATAGGATCCTCCTTCATGAGGAAAATTTTCCCACACACACTGAGGTGTCAAAAATGTGCACATCATTTTCTCTAAATATCTCTTCTTTTTTAACTAATAACCTTGTCCTTATTCAACTCTTCATCTTATGTGAGTATTTACTCATTTTTGGGAGGATTTTCTTTATTTCTTCAATTTATCTCCTCCCTACATTTGGATTAATCTAATTGGCCCCTCAAAACCTTAATCTAAAATTTTCAAAAAATCTGGACCCTTAGGCTAAGGCCTTTTGTACAGATTATAATTTATTTTTAATGCACCTTCTGAAATCCTTTTTGAACTTATGTTTTGGGGGAGTTTATTTTAATAAGAAGAGATTATTTTCCATTCAAAAATATCTAAAAATTGAATAACCTCTCTCTAGAATATTTTCTCTCTTTAAGCCAAAATAGGTAGAAAGAAGATATGTTAATATTTTGACAAGGACAATGATTACAGGGGGAGAGATTTGACATCTTGAGGGGCTGGGGGAGGAATCTTACAAAAACAGAGTGCAAAAAACAAAATGTGTTGAGGTAACTTCTGTGCAGGGTGTTGCCAACCATCCTCTCTACCTTCATCTCCAGTGTCAAGCACTTCCAAGCAAGGTGTTCCTCCTCTTCCTCTCCACCTTCCATAAGCTTTAGATGAAAGCTTCACCTTCATGAGAAGGTTTATTGCTTCACCTTCTCCAACTCCAACTCCAACTCCAACTCCATCTCTTCTCCTCTCCTTCCCCTCTCCTTGCCCTCTCTTATCCCTCTCCATCTCTCTCTTTCCCCCCTCCTTCCCCTCTTGAAGTTTTTTCCCTCTCTAGGACTAGGATTAGGGTAATAATTACGGTTAGGATTACTCTCCTCTTGCTCTTCACATGTAAGTTTTATGATTAATACTTACTTTTATATACATAATGCTTACCTTTTTTGTAGAGTTTCCTTTGACACCAATAATTGAATACAAGCCCTGTTGAAGGTAAAAGATGTCTCTTTGTTGTGTTGATTCTCTCTCTTGGATAGTTTTTGTATATTTTAGGGGTTTTCTACATAAGGATTTTCATGTTTTATCATTTGTGCATAAGCCTATTCAAAAGCATAAGGCTAATGCATATGATTAGGCATGCATAGGCTCATGCATACACCTTATGCTCTTGTTTTTGTGGCTTGTTTGTTGTAGATTTTCCATTTTTTGAGCTAAGGCAGCTTCTCCATTACTTGAGGTAAGATCTGAAGGATATTTGTGCTTAGTCATTTTTATTTTTATTTCACCCTTGAGTGTGCCGGGGTGTAGGATATAGTAATGCTTAAGCTTATGCTGATGGCCTTCTACATATGCTTATAGCTTATGCATAAAACTTCAGATTTTTGGATAAGATGTATGCTTATGCATAAAGCTTGTAATGCATAAGCATAAGCTTATGCTTATGCGTAAGTATAAGTTTATTTGCTTATGCTTGTGTTTTTTTGTTGCTTTTAGGATTTTTGTATATTTTAGAATTTATTTATATTTTAGGGCTTATGCATGAGTCTGCGGGATGAGCCTAATGCATGAGGCTTATGCTAATGCATAAGGCACGTGCATAAGCCTCATGCGACTTATGCATGCATGAGGCTTATGCATAATGAATGAGGCTAATGCTTCCATAAGCCTCATGCATTAACCTAATGCATAAGGCTCACGGACGAATTAGCCTTATGCATTATTCATGATAATGCTTATCATAATGCATGAGGCTAATGTTTTCATAAGACTCATGCATTAACCTAAGCCTTATGCATAAGCCATAAAGCATATGTCTATGCATAATCTATAAAGCATATGCTTATTCAGAAGCCATAAAGCTCAAGCTTATGCATAAGGCATAGGTATAAGCATACGCTTATTCATAAGCCATAAAGCTCATGCTTATGCATAAGGAATATGTATAAGCATATGGTTATGCATAAGAATAAGCTTAATGCATAAGTTTGTTTTCTTATGCATAAGTTTATGCTTCTATTTTTTTTTCTTTTAAAATTTTTATATGTTTTAGGATTTATTTATATACCATAAGCCTTATGCATGAGGCTTAGCATGAGCGTAATGCATGAGGCTCATGTAAAAACCTCATGCATTAGCATAATGCATGAGGGCATTAGCATAATGCATGAGGCTTAGCATTAGTGTAATGCAGGAGTCTTAGTATGAGCGTAATGCATGAGGCTCATGTAAAAATCTCATGCATTATGCATGAGACTTATGCATGCATGAGGCTTATGTAAGAATTAGCATCATGCATAATGATAATGGTTATGCAATATGTATGAGGCTAATGCTTGCATAAGCCTCATGTATTAACCTAATGCATGAGGCTTATGTAAGAATTAGCCTCATGCATTATGTATAATGCTAATGGTTATGCAATATGCATGAGGCTAATGCTTGCATAAGCCTCATGAATTAACCTAAGCCTTATGCATAAGCCATAAAGCATATTCTTATGCCATAAAGCTCATGCTTATGCATAATTTTTATGTAGAAAGATTTATGCTTATGCATAAGCATGAAGTATAAGCATAAGATTAGTGCTTATGCATAAGCATAAAGTATAAGCATAAGATTAGTGCTTATGCATAAGCATGAAGTATAAGCATAAGCATAAGTTCCTAGCTCTTCTCAACCACTTGAGATAAAGCTCTTTTGCTATTTATGCTTTTCTTTTTTTCACCCTTGGGTGTTGGGTTTAAGATTAGTATGCATGCTTTTAAGATTTTCATTTGTTCTAGGATTTATTTATATACCATAAACCTTATGCATGAGGCTTAGCATGAGCCTAATGCAGTGAGATTTATGCTAATGCATGAGGCTCATGCATAAGCCTAAGGCATTAGGCATGATACTTATGCATGCACGAGGCTTATGCAAGCATTAGACTTATGTAAATTATGCATCATGCTAACGCTTATGCATGATGCATGAGTTTAGTGCTTGCATAAGCCTCATGCATTAACCTAATGCATGAGGCGTATGCAAGCATTAGCTTGATGCATGAGCCTTAAGGTTGATGCATGAGACTTATGCATGCATTATATGTCAAATACATGAGTCTTATGCATTACTTTATGCATATGGCTTGTATAAGGCTTGAAGTTCATAAAATTATTATGCATAAGCCAAAATCTCTTATAGATAAGGTTTAACATATACATAGCCTAAAGCATAGCCTTAGCACTGATCTCATGCTTACCTCATTTTCTTGTTTTGTATTATAGGTCTTGCCTTTTTTGAGCGGAGCCCAAGGTAAAGCTCTTACAAACAAGATCTTTTTCTATTTATGCTTTTCTTGTTTGTACCCACCAAGTGCAAGGTAAAGCTCTTACAAACAAGCTCTTTTTCTATTTATGCTTTTCTTGTTTGCACCCTTGGTGGGTGCTGGGGTTCAAGATTAGTATGCATGCTCTAAGGCTCTTATACATATGCCTCATAGGATTATGCATAACCCTTATGCATACTTTATGCATAAGTCCCTTATGCATAAGGCTTATGGCTTATGCATAAGGCTTCTAGCTTGTGCGCATAAGGCTAATAGCTTATGCATAAGGCATGAGGAATATAAGGGGCTTATGCATAAGGCTCACACGTCTCATGTATAAGGCTCTTATGCATAAGGCTTATTGCTTATGCGTAAGCCATGAAGCATATAAGGGCCTTATGTATAAGGGTTATAGTTGATGCATAAGGCTTACGTGACTCATGTATAAGGCTCTTATGGCTTATGCATAAGGTCCTTATGCATAAGGCTTATGGCTTATGCATAGGGCTCATATGTATAAGGTCCTTATGCATAAGGCTTATGTATAAGGCTCTTATACATATGTGTAGTATTAATGAGGCTATGCATAAGCATTATGTATAGTATGCATGGGGCTATGCTATAGCATTATGTATAGTATGCATGAGGCTATGATATATCCCTATGTTTAGTTGTTGGATAAATGTAATCCCAACTCCTTAGTCCAAATTAATATGTGGTTGATAGGCGAGTGGGTGGTCAGTGGTTGGTGTGTAAAGCCTACAAATGGTTGGTGCATGTTGTTCATGAAACTCATACAACTAAAAATAGGGTAGAGGAGTCTCTAAATAAGGCACAAGTCGTGATCAAGTGATTATGTAAGTTTGGTTCATGTCTAATTACAATTAGTGTCTCCTTGTGTTAATCTCATATCAATTTTCTGCATATACCAATTTTTGTCCCTCATATTCATAATGTCTTGTACAATCTTTGATCCACCTTGAGGATGTTTTGATCAATCTTCATAGCTTAATTATCAAATCTAACATTTGGTATCAGAGCTTGACTCAATTAGATTTAATTTATTAGAAAAAATCCTAATTACTTTCTTAATCACCATAGCCAGTTTTTCTGTTTTGAACCCCTTGCTGTAGATTGATTCCGTGTGTGCACTTGACGGGATGAGACCCTAATATTTTGTTATAGCCTTGTTGATTTTCTCCCACGAATGCTACAGTTTGAAGCTCAACCTCCAATTTTAATGCAGTAGCACGAATTTCTCAACGCTATCTAAATCGCCGTTTTTCTGTTCAGAGTAGCCATTCGTCGCCGTCCGTATGAATTGAGACAATTGCTTCAAGGTGTTGCTATTCCATCAAGTGAAGAATGAGCACACAAAATTTGAAGGCATTTGGTGCACTGTAGCAGCTGCACGCATCAAATTTCCAGTCGCTCCTTTTTTGCAGTTTCTGCTCCAAGTATATGGTGATATCAATTTTGCTTTATATTGATGATATTTTTGTTATTTGGGCTTAAATCATCTATGTGAGCAAGATCTCAACATCAATCATCATATTTTATCATCATGAGTTCAAAATTCCCCTACAAATTCAACGAAATTGGGTTCCATATACCTGGCAAATTAAGGTGAAGGGCTACCTCATGAAGAAAAATCTATAGAGTATGGTCAAGCCACTTACTGAAGATGAAGCTGGTATTTCTACTGCAGTTACAAGAGCTACAACGGCTGCACTTCAAGCAAAAGATGAGCAAGCACTTGGTATTATCATTACTGCTTTAGAAGATGATTTTATTCATTATATTGATGATGTTGAGTCAGCTATGGAAGCTTGGGAATTATTAGAACATACTTTTGGTGCAAAGGCAAAGCATTCCAAGATCAGTTTGAAGATGCAACTCTTTGATCTAACCATGGAGAGTAATGAAAATTTAGCAGCTTTGATTAACAGGTTGAAGAGCTTAATGACACAATTGGTTTATGTTAAATCTCCTGTTCCTGAAGAAGATGCTATTGCTATCCTGCTCAAAAGCTTACCTTCAAGCTTTAGACAAATTGTGACAGTACTTAAAGAGAAGGAGCCAGTCCCTTCTTTGGAAAGTATCATAAATTCTTTGCAGGAAGAAGACAAGAAGATTACAAAGGATGTGATAGATCCTTATGCATATACTGTTACTACGACATCGGCAAAGAAGAAATGTACTATTTGTGGTCGTACAAATCATCTCACTAAGGATTGTTTCTCCAAACATCCTTGTGAGTATTGTGGAAAGACGAATCATCCATCCTCAAAGTGCTACCAAAAAGATCAAAAGCAAGCAAAGGCACATGTGGTTGAAGAAGTCAACCAACAAGAAGAAACAAATCTTTGTTCTAGTCTTAGTATAAAAGATGTAGATGAGGAATATGCTTTTTAGATTATGTCATGTATGTGGTTGAGTCAAGACTTATGTTGTTCCAACTTGACGAGTTGTAGAGGAGAGTACACTACCCTATGTTGTTGTTCAGGGGGGACTCTTACTCATTGTGTCAAGGAGGTTTTCTTAGACTTGATTCATGTTTTGTAAGAAGTTGGTCTTAAGGGGAGATTGTTGGATAAATGTAATCCCAACTCCTTAGTCCAAATTAATATGTGGTTGTTGATAGGCTAGTGGTCAGTGTGGTTGGTGTGTAAAGCCTACAAATGGTTGGTGCATGTTGTTCATGCAACTCATGCAACTAAAAATAGGGTAGACGAGTCTCTAAATAAGGTACAAGTCGTGATCAAATGATTATGCAAGTTTGGTTCATGTCTAATTACAATTAGTGTCTTCTTGTGTTAATCTCATATCAATTTTCTACATATACCAATTTTTGTCCCTCATATTCATGATGTCTTGTACAATCTTTGATCCACCTTGAGGATGTTTTGATCAATCTTCATAGCTTAGTTATCAAATCTAACAATAGTAGTATGCTCTTTGTATAAGGCTTCTATGCATAAAGCTCTCATGCTGCTTACTCTAATAATGTCTCATATAGATATGTATTGTGTAAGGAATATTGGCTTATCCTCCTTGAACTTCATTTTTAAGGGACCCTTCTCAAGACCCCAATGTTAGAACCTGCTCCCCAATCATCAATAAATGTTATGGGCAACACACATAAACATAGTTTTCACATACACATGTATTTTTTTCCCATTGTATGTTTTATGCCTATTTATGTGCTTATACATTATCTTCATGCATCCTTATATGAAAGATATCATACCATCATGACATTTTACTCCATTTGGCCAGTCTACTCCACATGGTCAATCTACTCCACTGTATGGTGTAGGCCCATCATGCTATGGATGTGATGAGCTTACACCACAATCTAGTAGACCCATGTTGACGAGACCCACCCCCACTCCCTCACGTCCATCTTCACCACATTGACGTAGGGAGTCTAGGGGGTCTTGTAGACATAGTATATGGGGGAGCATGACACTTTTTCTTTGGAAGAAGCATCACTAAGTCTCCCATAACATCTCCCCATTTTCACCACATCGACATAGGGAGTCTAGGGGTTTTACTAGATGTAGTAGGTAGGGGAGAATGGTGATTTAATTTAGGAGAAGTTTCATTAAGTCTCCCACAACATCTACCCAATAGGATAGGGGAAATTTATCATCCCACACTTATGAGCCATCCCCAAGGAGAGCGATGCCACCACATGATCCATACAGGTTTCCATATGGCATAGATGTGGATGCATTGCTCATCATGGGGTTATGAACCGAATGCATGTACTTGTGAACCTAGAGTTCACAAAGTCTTCTACAAATGGAAAGCGCACTATGAGTTGTCAAAAAAATATGTTATTCATGTGCTTAAAATTGAGTTTCTAGTTCCACATCCGAGCTGCAGCTTCTCAAATGACTGGATTAAGAAGAGGATGAAGCTTTAAGGCTCTCTAATAGGAGAGCAGACATTATGAGAGTAGTCAAGTCCAACTTGAAGAATCCTAGTTTTTGCTCACTAGAGGAGTGGAGGCATGCGTGGAGGTTTTTGAGAAAGCATACCAATGCACATCAACACAAAGCATTAGTAAATAAGTGCTTCAAGACTACAGAAGCAAGCAGCTTCTCACTTTGGGTTGGGAGGAAACTCCTCATTTATTGCATGCTTTGTAAGTGTATATTTTACTTGTTTCTTTAATTTGATCTAATTTGGTCTTTAAATTTACTTTTCTCTTCAATCTAATTTGATCTTTTATGCTGCTATTTTTTAGAGAGTGGTTGTTGGGTGTAACCCAACAAAAGAAGAATACAAATATGGGTATAGAGCCTCTCAAAAAAAATTGTGGGCTTGAATACATGTGGTGCAAGATGTTCACTTAACACTAGTTTGGTACCAAAAAAGGACACTTAAGTGTCCTTTTTCGGATGATGCAAATAAAATGCTACTTGCACTAGGAAAGACATATTCAAAATCCCTCTTGAGGAGTTTGAATATGTGACCTAGTGTGTCTTTAAAAAATGTAACCTTGTAATTTGGATGCTGGCACGATAAAGAATTACACCCATAAATAGGACTTGCATGAGATTGCAACTCAGGTTTAAGAAAACCGCCTTATAAGCTTAGAGAAAAAAATCACAAAGCCCTGTGAAAAATTCCAAGTAATTATTTCATATTTGTGTCAAAGATTTTTCCAAGTTTCGCATGAAATAAAATTCAATTGAGAGTGTCTAAAATAGTAGGAAGTTGTGTGTGTTTGATACACCACTTTTTAGCATCCATTTGTATCCAAACCAATACATGGTTTTAATGTGTTTGCAAGTTTTTTAAGGTGATACAATGCTTAGTCTATCCATTAAGATCTTAAAGTTATATGTAAAATCCCCTTAGTAAGCTACAAATATTAATTGTTTCAAAATGTCAAAACTGCACACACAACAAAAATTCTGGATTTAGATTCTTGAGTCATACGCATTACATTCCTTAGTAAACTTGCAACATTTTGTCTGTATAGAATAATTCCGCTAAGGTACATTGTACAAACATAATTTGGGCACCTAAAACCTTTGTTTCATGGTTGTTGAGAGAGAATTAAGAAATTTTAAAAAATGTAGCATGATTGAAAAACTAAGATAGCGCTCAAGTAGCAAGATTTACTTGAGCTTGGGACCCCAAAAAATATGTACTAACTTGGTTTTGAACTATATAATCATTTCCGATTGCCAATTTGCACTAGCATAACCCTAGTTTTATGGAAATACCTTTGGAAGGCCAAAATTTTCCTCTTTTTTAGCATCTTGCTAAGTATGAGATTTTTGTTATAGTTCACAAGTAGCTTAGGAACTAGGACCTAAAGGAGATTGTGTTGTTTTGAAACCCCAAGTTCTACCAATTGACTTTTACAAACATGAAAAACATGATTTATTCAAGAAGTTATAAGCATTTTATGGGATTTTTGACAAAACAGCTTCAAATTTCAATAAAAATTTCAAGTTAGAGTATTTTGTCAAATTTCTAATATAGCTTGTGTTTTGACATCATGAAAAATCCCCTTTATTGTTTGACTTTCAACCGACCTATGGTTGAAACAAGGTGTAGAAATGTTGTTTCTAGGTTCCCCAAAAAATTCCAAAAGTTTTGGTGAGAAACAGGACACTAAAGTGACACTTTAGTGTCCAATTACAGAACTAGTGTTAAACCAGTCCATTCTAGAAACTAAAGTTGATGAGGTAAGTAATACATAAGCCCTTTTCTTGTCTATATGTTCTTTTTTATTATTTTATAGTTATCTTAGTCATGTATGTAGGATGAAGAAGAAGATGAATATCCGGACTATGCACAAGAGGAAGGTGAAGTAATTGAAGATGGAGGATGAGGATTTTGATGAGGATGATAGTATCCATTTTATGTTCATTTTTTTTTTCTATTTTCAAGTTTTACTATGTTACTATTTATGTATTAAAAAAGAAGAAGCTATGATTGACTCCCCAGTATGTCCCTAATGTTTTAACAGATTTATAAGCTGCTTATGAGTAGTGATTATAGTTGCAAAACTTTGCTACCCAATAGTGAAATTTCATTGCCCAATAGTGAAATGTGACTGCCCAGCGATGAAATTTGACTGATATAATTGCCATTCAAGAATGGAAGAGTCTTAACTGTTTCTTGGTCCTCTAGCCATAAGTTCATCCACTAGTAATATAATATTTAGATGCGTGATAAAGTTAATATTGTGAAGTGTGCTTTCTGATCACCACTATTATTGTGTTCTCAAAATCTAGCTCCTTCAAATAGATTATTGATCACAAGTTAGCTTCTAAACGTACCATGGTTCATTGTTAAGGTGATAATTTTAGTAGGCATGCTATTTTAAAGTGTTATCACATATGATATCAAAAAAGGCATTAGAATTTTAGTAGGCATGTTAATTTAAAGTGTTATCACATATGATATCAAAAAAGGTAAACCTCATCTATAAGTGCGTACACGTAACTTCTTTATAAATGCAATATAGATAGAAGCTTACAAAAATAGGCAAGTTATTTTAAAGTATTCTCACATATGAGATCAAACTATGTTTAAATATATTCTAAGGTGTTATCATATATGATATCCTAAACAATATCTATGTGTCATGTGTATACTCATTCCCAGGAGTAATACTTGAAGGAAAACATATAAAGAACAAGATTAGAACCAGATATAGGAGCTAGTGTATCTTGTATGAGCATGGAAAACCTTGTGGAGGACTCATGAGGTTGTCAGCCATCACATAGATCAGTTATGCTTCTGTTAGCTATAGCAAGAAATGGATTATTTGTCCATGGAGCAGGTTGGTGAGTCCATGAGGTGTTTCATGGCCTATATAAGGCACCAATTGCTTATTGTTGGAATCACTCGCGCCTTTAGGGAGTAGGGTCAAGAGAATATAGTAAACTAGGTGTTTACCACCTTTTGATGGTAGCCAAAGAAGAATGTGCACCTTTTTGTACATTATGAATATACTAAGACTTAGCTATCTCTCACTCTTCTCTCCATCTCTCTTGCTTCCATTTTGCATCAGGTTGTTCCAGGAAGGTGTTAGGGCTGAAAGAAGACTCCTAGAGCTTTCGCATGTGACATTGGTATCAAAGCATTAGGCTCAGTAAGGCTAAACATTAATTTAATCCTAGATGAAGGTGCACAGTCCAAGGAGAGGAATACAAAACATGGAAGAAGTTCCCTGATGGATCGTTGGTGGTCTTGTCCATAAGACCCAAGGGGAATGGCTATCTTGTGAGTCCAGTGCCACTTGGGCCATACGAGGAAAGGCTTTCAGGAAATGGTTCCAAGGGAGAATGATCCTCCAAGGTAGCACTGTGCGAGAAAAATAAGTAACTGTGAGTGACAAGGGTTACCAAAAAGATTCCCTTCCAAAATGTGCGAAATCTCAAAAATGGCTTAAAAACATAGTTTTTTGAAAACACATCTAGAATTCCATGTATAAATTTAAAAATTACATGAATTTTGATATTTGTTTCAAGATTGAGAACACGTGTGACCTTTGTAGATTTATAAACTGCTGTTGTTTGTGACATAAAAATAAACTTGACTTACAAAATGACATAGGAGTCTACATAACTTAAAGAAATATCAATCAATGTAAGACACTTTTTTAAATGGACTTTCTTGGGACAAATTCTACCACTATGCATAAATATGCCCATTATTTGACAAGCACTCAAAAAATATTAGAATACACCATAAATTCCATAATTTATGAAAAAATCTACAAACATCCTTGAGTCTATTTCTAGACCCAAACAGCAAAGCCTTTAGTATATACTTATCTTGACAGTTTGCATGACATGCTTATTTGCTAAGAAATTGTAACCTATATCATATACCTATGTGGTGGTGGCAAAAAGTCATAGTATATATATGTTGATGTTTGATCCAGATAGCCATTATCATGAATGTAGGTGATGCTATATCTAAGAGTAGTGTAGAAATGAGTAGAAATGAGCTCTACTTATAATTATTTAGAGCACATGTGAAGGATGTTGAGAGATGGTATGTTTAAGGGTAGTGTAGGATGAACTCTAGTTATAATTATTAGGTGGACATGCGAAGGATGCTGAGAGATGCAATCTTCACTCGTTGTCTCGCGACATTGTCTTTGTGTACAAAGAAAAAAGCGAGGAGCTTAGGGCTTCTGGAATGGTGGTAGAGAAGAGCTTGGAGTTTTCCACGAGATGACGATAAATTCAAGGTCCCCTATGTTGGAGAGCATACTACTTCACATAGGCATGGCAAAGTCCAGGCTCACATGCACCCCCTCCTCGACATAGGTGGTCTCACCACGTGCATTTACTTATAGTTATTCAGCTTTAAAATTGAATTGTAGAACAAAAATAAGGATTGACGAATCAATTGACTCATGGTTTTCCAAATCAATGGAGCCTCGCACATCTGGATTAAATTTAATGGATTACAAGTCATCATGGATTATCTCATCTAACTCTTCTGCTATCATAAATTTTTGGCATCTCCTATGTAGTGATATTATTTATGATACAAAGGTTACATGGTCACATAGACAAGTATTTTTTTTAATGACCTCTTTTTAAATTTGCAGTCAAAGATTATGACCATATGTGTTTTTCAGGTCCTTAGCCCTAAACGTATGTTCTACCTATATCACCTTATCCTAGGCATATTTTTTCTTTAATTCTATGATTTATAAGATTTTTTTAAATTTTTTGAGATTTTATTGGCTACTCTCTACTATTTGGAATGAGCTTTTATAGATTTATTGGTGATCAAAATAAAAGTAATTCTATAAAAAATGTAAAAATATTTCAAAGTTAAGAAAAATAGCCCCCTCTAAAAGTTGTCGTGTTACATCAACGTTAATGCAAACCATCAACTTTTCCTTACAACTCGATGTTTTACATCAAAGTTGATGCAAAACATCAACTCTACCACAAAACTTGATGTTTTGCATCAAGTTTCGCATGCTCCGGAGAAGAAAATTGGAGGATCAAAGGTCGATTTTCACAAACGGCATGTTTGAGCGATTTCGTCCATGCTAGCATGCTCAAACGACCTGTTCTAAAAATTTTGAGTACAACACACGACTATGTTTCGATGCGATGTGCAGACATCATCAACTCCTACTTGAGAAGTTCTTACTCATCATTAAGTTGGCCGCAAATGTTGTAGCTAAAACATCCTTACCATGTGTAGATTCAAACCTTAGTCCCTGCCTGATATTTTACAAAAAAATATTTTGGAAAGCATAAACTTTTGTTTCTTAAATCAAGTTTTTTCATGCTTTCTAAACTCCTTTAATAACTAAAATTACCATTCAACCCCTTTTTGTCACATCAAGGACACATCTTCTTTAAAAATGAGTGTGTAATTATTTTTCAAAATTAGATAACTTTTAAGTAGCATATTCGTGATATTTTAAAATCCATCTATACGTAACGAACTCTTTTTTAAAAAGTATATATTATCAGTTAAGAAATTGTGATACTCAAGAGCTTCAAAATGGATTTTAATACTACTCTCATCAATCAAGAGCCAAAATAGGGTTTTATAATTAAGATAATAACTGTATCAAGATAACGCTTTTGTAATATAATCATATAAATAATTTTTTATAGTTGCACTCTGTAGCACATCTTCAATCATGCTAACACGACAGATGATCCAAGGAGTCTAAGCTTCAAGTGTACACATAGAAGAAAAAAAATGTATTTGTAGATAGTGAAGAAGAGGATGCCTCGTCTACCTTCTCAGAGAAAGGCACATAAACTAGTGATGGTATAGCAATGATTATGAGGAACCATAACTATGCCATAAGCTATATGTTTAGAAAATAGCTTCTTTTTAAAGTTGTATCATTTTTTTAATGGATTGAAGATGGAAATAATAAACAGTCTCTATTTTGACATGTTTTTTGAAAACTTATTGTTAGATTTTCAATTATAATCTTAAAAAGTAAGCAAAACGAGGTCTTTTTTTTCATGTCAATTTTTGTAAGAAATGTATAAAGTGCCCAAAATATTATCATTTTTTTGGTAGTGTTCTATGCATGCATAGATCACTTTTTAAAAAGAGGTAAAAAACTGAACTTTTTGGATGGAATCTTTGAAAAATGCCAAATGTTTCTTGTTTTTAGGAAATATTACCTAGTTTGCCTGCAACAGTGTTAGGTGTGGAGTGACAGTGCTAGACTCATACTGAAGAACAAAAGACTACAGAAAGTGTTCAGGGGTAGGGCATGCAGGGCTGGGGGACAAGATGGAATGGATGCATATATCTTCATTAGATCGGGTAGGGTTTTCATTGAAAAGGTAGCCACGAAGGGAAGGATGACAGGTTTGGGATTCCAAGAAGAGACAAAGGGATGATAACTATCATCTACGAAAAGAAGCTGAAATCCCATCATCAAGTTTAGTAGAGGGGGGGATGTCATGTGCATGCTCATTCCGAGGACTAATCCTTAAAGGGCAACAGATAAAGAACAAGATATAAGAGTTGGTGCAGCTTGTATGAGCAAGGAATACCTTGTGGAGGACTCAGGGGGCTGTCGACCAGCACATAGATCAGTTATTCTTCTGTTAGCTACAACAAGAAATGGATTATTTATCCATAGACCTGACCGATAGTAGCAAGTTGGCTAGTCCATGAGGTGTTCCATGGCCTATATGAGGCACCAATTACTCATTGTTGGAATCACTCACTCCTTTAGGGAGTAGGGTCAATACACTAGAGTAGACTAGGTGTATACCACCTTTTGATGGCAGCCAAAGGCTATTCGGTTATTCCAAGATGGTGTTTAGGGCTGGAAAAAGACTCCCTACATACATACATACATATGTGAGTGTTTATATATATATATATATATAGAGAGAGAGAGAGAGAAGAAGAAGAAGAAGAAGAAGAAGAAAGAGAGAGAGAGAGAGCCGCTTAACGTAGACTTTATTGATCTAGAGAGAGAGAGAGAGCGCGCGCGAGCGCGAGAGAATTTTGCGTTTGAAAGTGGTGGACAAAAGGAAACTAGAGAGAAATCCACCATAGAACAACCACAAGAAGGGCTACCCCGCCCGCCAGAACGGGACCCACCGTTGGCTTGTCGAGAATAACCGAACAGACCAGGCAGGCAGTCAGGATACTGAATAGAAGATGCTTAGCACAGTGCATGCACGAGCAGCAAGAAGAAGGAAAAGCTTCGGTATGCAGGCACGCGAGTGCAAACATGAAAACAAATGCACGGAGAATGCTCTTTTACCCTTCACATGTATACCCGTCTACGTCCGATACAGAGAGCCCATACGGTCCAATGGGCGCGGACCTGTTGTTCTTTGCTGCTTCTTTTTCTTGCAATTTTGTTGCCTCACAGCCGGCCACCTAACATGCTCCCATGTTAGCTCCACTACTTCACATTAGGCAATGCAATGAATTGTAAGCGGCCCCGAGGGTTCCTTATGCTCGCATAATGCTTCTCTTCGGAAGTGGAACAGCAAAAAGGTGATAAATTGTTATGTCTTATGCAACACGCACTATGTGTTTTCCCAGACCTAAAAACACACCACTCTTTAACAAAAGGCACAAGGCTACTTTTCAAAAAGCTCTACATGCTTGTATGTCGCCTTTAGCCGTAACATGTCGAAAAGGACTCTCAAATTTATGTGGCAAAGCATTGCTCATTATACCAGGCCCTCCCTTCCCCAAAACAAAGCCATAAAGAAGACCAAAGCACAAGATCCTTTTGAGATGTAAATGTAATGAAAAGGGAAGAAAGGAATTTAAAAGGATGGTACATATCTAGAAGGAGACCCCATAGTGCTAACCTCTCATAGAGAAGGCAATAGTGTTGGATATCAATACTCCACGCGGCAATAGTGTTGGATATCAATACTCCATGCTTTTGAGATGTAAATTATATAATGAAAAGGGAAGAACGAAATTTAAAAGGATGGTACATATCTTGAATGAGCCCATAGTGCTAACCTTTCACCTCTCATAGAAGAAAAAGGAATTTAAAAGGACGATACATGTCTCAAACCAGCCCACCTCTCATAGAAAAGGTAATATAATAGTGTTGGATTTGAATACTATCATGAGTGGAAGCTCCTCATGCCAACTAATCGACGAAGGCTCAAACGAAGCGTCGTTGGGGACTTTGCGTATCGCTCTCAAGAGCACACAACAAGAGCTCTAATTTTGGGACCTAATCTACTGTAGGTAGCACACAAAGAGTTGGCGGGGTTTGTGAGAGTGTGTGTGTGCTTGCAAGAGCTTAAGCTCCCTTCTCCCCTGCATTTTCAGCCTCTCATCTTGTGTGTTCTCTTCCAGGGTTTGTGAGAGTGTGTGTGTGCTTGCAAGAGCTTAAGCTCCCTTCTCCCCTACATTTTTTAATAGTATTAGAGCTTGGTTCATGCTAGGGAGCTGAGTGGCAAGCAAGAGAAACACAGGAAGTGGTACAAGGGTAAGAGCTTCATCTACTCTTCCCCCTTTGTGTTCGCTACTACACCATTGTTAGGAGATCTTTGAGAGGCACCGAGGAGGGAGCTTAAGGGCAACTATATTGTCCTTCGGGCCGAAAACGAGTTTCGGGTGTGTCTGGACCTCTGTTTTTAAGTTCTTCGTAGGCGTTCACGAACACTCCGGGTAAGTTTCAATTCTGTGCAGAATTCTATTTTTGGTACTGCTCTGGAAGGGCAATTGGTTGTGCAGACACTATGTGTACTGCAAATAGGTCTTACAGTTTCCATTGGGTGTATGTATACAAATTGAGGTCACTGGTTGTGACAGTTAGGGTGCAGTTCACAGGCGTTCACGAACACTCTGGGTAAGTTTCAATTCTGTGCAGAATTCTATTTTTGGTACTGCTGGAAGGGCAATTGGTTGTGCAAACACTATGTGTACTGCAAATAGGTCTTACAATTTCCATTGGGTTTATGTATACAAATTGAGGTCACTGGTTGTGACAGTTAGGGTGCAGTATAGTACCGCTGCAAAGAATACAACAATTTGTGTGCATGTCAAACAAGAGTGTTGTTTTTGGTGAGTTTGTGTTGTAGACAAGATGTCAAATGATGGAATTAACCAGATTGTTGCAAAGAAGCTTGACAATAACAACTTCTATGCTTAGAGGTTTAGATTGAAAAATTTTGTGATGGGAAAAGGCTATAGGCACTACATTGAAGGTGAACATGAGGAGACACTAGAGATACCGGAGATTAATCCAACTCCACCAGATGGGTTGGAATCAAGGAGCAAGGAAAGTCATGTATTGGCTTTCTATTAGCATACAAGACACTGTGATTAGGCATATACAAGATGCTAAGTCACCCAAAGAAGCATGGGACACCTTGGTGAACCTATATGGAACTAACACCAGGCATGAAAGATTCAGTTAAAGAATGAGCTTCACACTGGGAGAAGAAAAACATGTCTGTGAATGATTATGCCTTGAAGATCAAGGGCATTGTGGAATTCCTTACATCTATTGGATGATGATAAGGTGAAGTATGTCTACGTGGTCTCGGCCCACAATACAAGGCATTCAATATGTCTATTCAGACTCCGGAGAGAATTCCCAACTTTACAGATTTGGTGTCAATGTTGATCATTAAAGAAAAGAGTTTGAGTGAAGATCAGTCTTCACAAAATAAAAATAGTTCATAGCAGCAAGCCTTCTACACAAGTTCAGGTAGAGGTCGTGGACGTTGGAGAGACGGAAGACTCTCTCACTTGTAGCATGAGTAGTATGATCCGTGTGTAGCTCAATCTAATGGGATTTGCATCCCTTTCGGAGCTAGAGATTCAACCCGTACTGGTGCACGAAAGCTTATCCACGAATGGAGAAAATGCTATGAACACCACTACCTTGACATAGACTTTACACACAAGCTCAATCTTGCCATAGCTCATTCACTCATCATCCCACTCATTCATGTATCCAATACAAGAAGAAAGCTAAGCTAATGCATACACAAGCTCAAAGCATACTTCATTCTCAAGCTCTTACTTCCCTAGCATGCACACAAACCTTGAAGCTTACTGGAACTTGAAATAAACATACATTCTCATTCACTACTCAAGCAATGCCTTGCCCATGGATAAGCTACAAGCTATGGAGAAGCTTAAGCTTGAATCCACTACCACACAAAGCCTAATAGAGAATCCACAAGCATCAACAAAGAAGCATGCACACTAAAGAATAGAAATGAGAAGAGACAAAAACATCATCTCATTGCATTGAATTAGAAGAGCATTGCTCATACAATAGTGTAGATGGGGAGAGAGAAGAGCTTGCACCTCTATGAACAAGAGGGAGAGCTAGTCTCAAGAGAGCTCAAGCATAAGTTTAGTCCAATGTGTCCATAAGCTCTCAAATGAGCCACTTTTTATACTAAAACTCCCAAAACTCCCAAAACTTCCCATGTGGGATTATTCTCAAGCCCACTCCCACACTCACCTACAACTTGGAACTTTTTACAAGAGCCCTAAATAAGAATGTCAAGTCTCTTGTTTTCCTGCTTGCATCTTTGTGTTGCATCCTTACATTGATCACATTCTCCCCTTCCTATTTTGTGCACGTCCTCGAGCGCGTAGATGCCAAGGAAGAGTAGCATCTCCTGTGTGCAAAACAATAGGTGGTTTGTGTGTTCTTTTTTTTGAAAGCAAAAGTACTGACAGACAATAACGAAACAAGCAATTTTACTGAATAAGACATGGCAATAAACATCCAATTAGCTAGAGGAAGGAAACATTGAAGCAGTGTAGAGATTGAATAGGTTTGTTCAAGCCTTAATAATTACTACCTGTAGCTAACTAAAGTAAAGAATGTTTTATGCCAAATGTATTGTTATTTCCTAGAAGGCAAAAGACAACAGTTAATCGAGGGACTATCAAGTAGTATACCTAGCCTATGCTAAGTCAAAGATGTCGGTTCAACACTAATAAATCTAACATAATTATGTATTGGCAGACTTTTGATATTGCTTAGTGTTAAGGTTTAATATTTTAAGCACAACGGCGACCATCTTGGATTAGACAAGCATTTCTCTTGGTGCCTTTCTGTCCTTTTTTTTTTCTTTCCTTCTTTCTTTCTTTCTTTTTAGACAGGGCTTTCTTTAAGAGTATGTTTGCGCACCCGCGGTATGGCTATTCCTTGCTACACAAGGCATTGGTCTGGGAAAGGTATAGACCTCCCTCGCTTACCATGAATAAGAAGGCAATAGGCCACAAGCATATACACTTTTCTTTTATTTTTGTCATGCCAATTTTTGTTATGGAAGGTTTATTAGATTGTCCCTAAGCAATGTCCTAGTAAGGGCAAGATATCCACTGACGGTCCTATGATTAATTTAGTCTCTTTGTCCTAGGTCTAGAACTCTACCTTTAGCACAAAACACTAATTACTTTGTATTGCTAAACAGGTAAAAACAATTACGGTCAAACTTACACTATCAAGTATAAAGCTACTAAAATGCTATCCCTACTCTAGACCAAAGGAGATGCATATTGCCATGCTTAGTAAAGTGAATCTTATAAACAATCAAGCGACAAGAAAAATACAGAAAACACTAGAGATTGGCATGAGTTCACCTGTTTCTGTTAAAACGCTGGTTGGTGAAGAATTGTTTGCACTTGATTCTATGACTGTCAGTTGAGGAATTGAAGCGGAAGATGTAGTTTGGTGCTTGTATCTGTTTTATTTTGACAAAACAAACTAAAGAGAAAGAAAATTAAAAAGACAAAAAATAAAAAACATTGGTGCTAAACACCGGATTTGGCTGAGGGAAAAAACCCAATGGGAAAAGTGCCCTGGCTTCTAGTTCTTATTAAGAGAGTACAAGTGCTAGTCTTGCATTGGGGGTGGATGTATGTTTGCATTCTCAGGTGGGTGGACATCAATAGCTTCAGGATGTAAAGATAACCCAGAACGTAATCCTACCCATGGAGAAGATGGCAAGGGAAGAAGTGCATCTTCACTTACAAATGGTATGGGCACAGTAGGAAGGCTAAAGAGGCACCTATGGTTTTGAAACCGTTCTAAAGACTCACTCACATTGAGCCAAAACTGACATGTAGATTCATGGGGAAGAAGAACCTGCAAAATGGGAGGGGTTAGCAAACGAAGGGTGTCTTCGTGCCATGTTTGAGCTCTTTCCTCTTCCGGGAGTCTTTGTTGGTTGGGTCCACGTTGTGGCCTCATAATTGCCCAGAGATTATGTCGTTGAGGTGTGACCCCCATGATCTGCTGCATCATACCAGTGCCATAGTGACGGAAGTATGTGCGACACTGCCAACATATATGGGAAGCATTCCCCAATACCATACGAGCACAGTCGCGGCAGTGTGGAAACGGATGATGTTGCTGGTAGTATAACTCCACAAATTGTCTTCCACAGAAATCCTCACCCACTGGGGCATAAAAATATCAGGAGTGCGTCTGAAAAGGTGCAATGCTGTAGCCCCCTTGATGGTCAGGGTGGCTGCTATCTAGGTCCAACGATGGACTGCATGAGTCCAGCCAAGTCTCCATTTGGTTATTCTACACAACACATAAGAGAGTGTTCAGATTTTTTTATTTAATGCAAGTTGAACGAAGAATGCTAGTATGTACAGGCATGATGGAAATAGAGCTAATAGAATCGATAGATAAATTGCCAAAAAGTAGCTTTTGTAGCATGATAGCTCTTTCAAAAATGAGTTTGCTTTTGGATGTAACATTAAGGAAATTGTTTGTGGGGTGTTGAATGAGGGATAAATGATCCTATGTGCTTGGTGTATCTCGATATATATATAATATCACTAGGGATAAGGGTCAAATGATCCTATACATTTGAGATATTCCAATAAAGAGAGATAAAACAATTTATAGTGATAAACAACACAAGACCGTGCAAAGGACAAGCTTGATATGATAATAAATAGTATGGGCATAGAGAGAGAGAGAGATAGATAGAGAGATAGATAGATAGAGAGAGAGAGAGAGAGAGAGAGAGAGAGAGAGAGAGAGAGAGAGATTTCTATTAAATGTCTTCAGAAAGCCATAAATCTATAGGAGATAAAAGTTATGAAGTTGTGTTACAAAATTTGGTAACATATGAAATAATACTTTTGTGTAGTATGTATATGCCACGTCAGATTGCCGAGACGGTCGGTAATATGACGTGGCACTACAAGCTGGGAACGAGAATTCGACTTGGAGAGGGCTATGAGCGCAATTGATGTGAGCAAATTTTCATCTTACTTCTGCCACCTCAAATTGCCGATGTCAGATCGTCCATAAGCTGCCACGTCAGATTGCCGATGCGGCTTGGCAATCTGATGTGGATGCTGTTTGGCAATCTGACATGGTAGCTTCTGGGACGATCTCTTTGCCTTACGGTTCAAGGCCCACATGGCTGCTATGTGAATACATTGTGACATGCTTTAGACTAGGTGTTTGTTAAAAGATGCAGGGGAGAAGGGAGATTGAGCTCTTGCAAAGCGCACACACACACACTCACAAACCCTAGAAGAGAACACACAAGATGAGAGGCTGGAAATTGTTCTTCTTCTCCTCCAACAAAAGAGGTCTACAAAAAGAGATAAAGTGACTAACACACATACTATCTAGAGTATATATAAGTAGTCCATAATGTGAACATGCTAAAGTGGAGTGGGTAGATGTGGACTAGTTGGTGTAGTCCAGTTGTAGAATCTCTAAATGAAGATATGTTGGTGCCACCAAACACATTTTTTTGGTGAGCGATTTCGGAGCGAGCAAATCTTCCTTTTTGTGGCGAGCGTTGTTTTCCTCTCTCTCTCTCTCTCTTTCTCTATTCTCTTTGTAGTATGTATCTCTCTCCCTCACTCATATTCTCTCCTTTCTATACCTGATCCCTACACTCCCTCTCTCTCTATTGTCCCACTCTATCTCTCTCTCACTCCCTAATTTACACTCTCCCTCTCCCCCTTTCTCCAACATCTCTCTATACACCACCTCTCTCTCCCCCTCACTTATTCTTCCACACCCTTTAGAACAAAATGTCAGTACATCCTTTCAATAAAAAAGTGGATAAATGGAAAAATAAATTAGTGAAGAAAGTGTAGCATTCTATTCCATCCCATTAGGAACTCAATGGAGTCTTTTTGGGCCCTTTAATTTGCCATGAGGTTATGGAAACGTTTAACTTTTTGACAAATAGGAGCCCGCCATGTAAGCAAAAACCAATGGTTTGTAAGAGAGGTGTAAGAGTGGTCAAAGGGTGCACTTTTTTCCCCAAAAAGGGGAGGGGGCAATTTTACAATTTTCGGACCTCCATAACTTCTACATACAAGCTCCGATTTGAGCGGAGATTATAGATCCGTGATCTACGCATCAAGAGATTTCCATAGATATGTTACATGATATGGTTTTATCCGCTAGATTTTAAATTCCATTTTCCCCCCAAAATTCAAATTCGAATAAAGTAGCCATTTTGAAGCTTCAAATTAGAAAATGTTTCTTCTTAAGAGAAAAGGTTTGACTCCCTTAAACTGCCAAATAAAAGGGCCCAAGAAGACTCCATTGAGTTCCTAATGATTAATCACACATAATGTTTAAAGTGTTGCAATCCCTTCCATCCATATTAATAAAAAGTCATGTCATTACATACAAAAAAGGTCTTCATGCCCTAAGTGGACAAGGACATTAGCCATTGAAGTTTTGGAATCCCTTTGCATCCATATTGTTCACAAGCCAAGTTCAAAAAACCAAAAAAACGTCAGCCTAATACAAATGTTTATACTCTCTTACACTCTCGGCCAACTCTGGGTATGTCCTATGTCTATTCAGAGCTTTAGCGAGACATCCCTTTCAATCAACATTGGTTGATGAATAAACATATTCTCATTTTGGCTGAGGCCAAGAACCCTTAGGTATATAAAGTATAGGTGCTTGCATGCAAGATATGGCTTCCTCTTTTCAATCCTTCTCATGAAATTTGGACAAGTGCGTGTTGGAAGGCCTTTGATATGTATATCATAAACACCAACTTCTATGCCTTCCCCAAAAGTTTCTACAGTGAAAACCTCATGCTGTTTACACTCAATTAGCATTTCTTGTGCTACCCTTACTGTCATTTTGAGAGCTCTTTTAATTCTTGTTTCTGCTTGAAGAGTTGTAAGTAGTAGATACCTTTGTAGGCAGCATTTAAGCAAGGGATGATTGAATTACATTTGAAATGGACACAAGCATTTGTTGCATGTGGGATTCCATTCAATGTAATCCAAAATCCTATTTTTCAAGATACATTGATGAGTACATCAAAGTTTGGGTTTTAATTTCCTGATTACAATAAAATGCAGACATAGTATCTTGACAAGATCAAGCATACAATTGAACTTGCATTGAAACATACAATGTTTGATTTTGTGCTTACATTTGGTTATACAATTGCAATTGATGGGTGGACTAGCTATCAAAAGAAGCCCTTGATTAATATTGTTTGCATATGTCCTAGAGGTTCTGTGTTTCTAGAGGCTATAGACACCTTGTTGAAGGAGAATACCTCTTCGTACATACAAAAAATCTATGACCAGGCCATTGCAAGAGTGGATGGGCTGAAAAATGTGACGGCAAGTCATAGAAAATGCATCAAATTACAGGAGTGCAGGTAAGGCCATATCAGTAAAGTATCTTGACATAACATGGGTGCCATGTGTTTCTCATACTATAAACTTGTTCTTAAAGGATATTGGAAAAATGCCATTCATTCAACCCACTTTATTAGATGTAAACCATGTGGGTGAAGTTTATTAGAGAGCACCAATTTTTACATGTTTTGTTTCATTCAAAGTTGCCTAATAAGGGGTTGAAAATCTTTTGTACCATTAGATTTTCTACAGCATATTATGTATTGCAAATGTTGTTAGTAGTTTGCCCAGCATTGAATGAGACAGTGGAGATAGGAGGTGGGATCTTTGAATAGCCAATGAAAGATCCTTGCCCCCTCTGCGCAATGAATTTTGGGGTGCTAGCAGCGGAAGTAGTACTTCTTGCACAGGGCAAAACCTCTCCCTCTGGGCCTCGCCCCATGGATATCCGGACAAGAGACTAATCCCTCGGTTCTTCGAACCCAAAAAAACTTCCCTCACTCAGCAGACATAAACAATTCCTCTAGGATATTTTTATTCTAAAGAGCCTTAACCAAACTGATCCGACCGAATCCGTAAGTCACATGGTAAGATCGAGGAAGAGACTTGCACTTTTCCTCATCAAGAGAGGCACATCTATTGATTCTTTTCCATATAACAAAGACTATCCGAGATTTACTTCATCTATCGTAACATAACAGAACTGAATCTCATTTTAGGGATCCATCAGTCCAGCCTAACCTCCTATCCAATCCCATGGGTTACAACCACTGTAGTGATAGGATCCATTTAGAAATTTGGTTATGTTTTACCCTGAGTACCAGGGAAAAGAGTTCCTAGGCCCCCTAGCCGACGCTTCAAGCAAAGTTTAAGATAGTCACACCACTTACACACCCAATATGAAATTGCCTGTTTCACAGATTCAGCTATCTTTTTTAAAACAATCTTTTAATGAAATCATAGTACCACTGATCATAATCCTCCAAAATATCTAGCTTGAATTCTAATTTCCAATCATTCCTTCATCGGTGTACCTATGGCATCATTGGCAACCAGAACGCTCACCACCTGTTCACTCAAGGGACTTTTCAATAGTTCCTAGCTCATAGTACTCGGCAATATTATCACATAAGTAAATCCAGATGGACTCTCCGTTGAAGATCAGCAAGATCAACCAACAGATCCATATAAAAGAGCCATGGACTCATTCGTTGAGGACCAGCAAGGCCAATCAACCAGATCTATGCCCGAGTTTAGAAAACAACTCTAACTCCTTGTTCTAGTTTTCTTTCCCGACTCACGCATGGGTATCTTCGTGACCCAGAGCAGCCTGAGCACCGTATGGTGAGCACCCTCTAGGCTCCTTCGCCTGGGTCACCTAGCACTTCACTCATAGGTTGCTTCGTTGGTCCCTCATCCTAAATGGTCCCTTCCCAGTGTATTTAAGCTTTTTCTTTTCGCAATAGACCCCATACATGAAGACAAGATCTTCTACCTCGATCTCTTTGTCCTTGAGATTTTGGTCAAACCATTGCTTTCTTCAGTCCTCTTCTGTCACCATGTTTTGCACTATGATTTGTCTTTCCTTCGTAAGTTGTTCTAAACAACTGGTTAGCCAATTCATTACCATCAAGCTTTTCATTTACAGCTACCCTTAATCTAGGGATTATGAACTCCTAAGGCATTACTACCTCAAGTCCATACACACTCGTAAATGGTGTGCAACCAATGCAACTTTGTATGATGTGCAATAGGCCCATAAAGCTACTGTGAGCTTATCCCACTTTCCACCACCCTACTCACATGTTAATTTGTTTTCTAATTAATCCTACCACACTGTTTGACATAAATAAACATGTTCCTTAATTAAGACTCTTTTTCACAAGGTTTGTTAAAACAGCCTTTTTCCACAATACAATAATGCCAAGGATGAGATTTATAAAAAAAAAGTTTATACATGAATCAATTGCATACAAGCCAAAGCGGCTCTCTTATTCTTTTCCTTTATACTGTCGATGATCTAGAATTCGGCCTTCCAGCCTCTACATGTTGGGCAAAACCCTACAGGACCATACACCTCGTTGTTGGCCGCTGGTGAGAGGACTCAAGATGATGGCCTGTTGCCCTCTCAGGATCCATCGCTCGATCCTCCCGCCCCTCAGAGGGATGTCTACGCACTAGGGTGGGCTTATTCACCGCACTAGCTTAGCCCTCATATAACTAGATAGCATCACAATCTCTCGCCTCAATTAGCGAACCTTATTCTCCTCATGGTATGAGGGATACCTGATCCCGGGCTTTTCTAACGACACTGCTCGCCCGGCTGCACAAGCAGGGAACGGAGTTAGCGTCGAAGCTAGGAAAAAACCTGCATTTCAATACAAATCATTGAATGCAGCATCACTTCAAATCGTAGCTTCATACATTTTATTTAAAGGAAAGGATACACATCTTCTTTCTTTATTTATTACTCTCTCTCTCTCTCTCTCTCTCTCTCTCTCTCTCTCCAAATCACACGCCATAGTGCATGTTGGCTTGCAATAAGTTGTGATAAAGCTTTGCATGGTGGAATCTTTCATCTATCTTTTATTTTTCAAATCTTACACCACAAAAAGACTTGGCCGAACCCAACGTGCTCAAAAAGGTGTATAGGTCCCTTGAAAAGATATAGGATACCCATAACATTCGACCAGGTTGAGCATGAGTCTATGCGGAGAGTAGCTTGTGCCATCACACACAAATATGGTTAAAACGATTGTAAAAAAAAGTATGTTTTAATAAATTTCATGAACTCAAATATTAAAGAAAAAAGTTTTGGGAAGTCCTTAGACCTTTTTCTAAAAGGAAAACTCACACTACACATATAAGTCATCATTATATTATAATTATTTTTTCCAAGTGTAAGATTTCAGACTATTAACATAAATAATGGACTTAGAAGGCCCAAATATGATAAAAAACTATAAACTTAGGTATCTTTCGATGACTTTTATGGATTTTAAATATTTAAAAAACAAAGTTTGGGGAAGCCCTTAAAAGAAGCCAACAGTATCTTGTGAGGGCTTCCCATAATTTTTTAAAGGCTAGATTCTGAGGGCTTCTCAAACTTTTTTTTTTCAATATTTGAAATCTATAAAACTTATTGGTTGAAAGATACCCAAGTTTACAATCATTTTTACGCACTGGAGTGACCCATTCGTGATGTTAAAAGTTTGAAATTCTACACTTGAAAAAAAGTTTGTAGTATAATGATGACTTATGTGTGTATATGTGTTAAAAAAGGTTTGGGAAGCCCTCGAGAGAAGCTGCTATACTGAAGGCTTCTAAGTACTCTTGATACTTGTGTTTACATTTGATTTTACCATATTTAGGCCTTTTAAGCCCATTTTTAAAGTTTGAGTCGTGGAATTTGGCAATAGATAAGTTTTTGTAATGTAATGGGTGACGTGTATATATGTGTGTGTTATGTGCATGTGCATGTGCATGCGCGCGCGCATGTGTGTGTGTGTGTGTGAGAGAGAGAGAGAGAGAGAGAGAGAGAGAGAGAGAGAGAGAGAGAAGTATTAACGTCGGTAGAATGCAACACGAGGGCATATACGACCAACGGTGGGACTTGAACTCAGGTGAATCATGGCCTTTATAAGAGAGTAAGAGAGGAGATTTATAAGAGAGGAGATATTAGGTATGAGAGAGAATGAAGAGTTTGTAGTGGGGAGAGAAAACCTCCTCGCACCCAAGCCGCGAGAGAGAGAGAGAGAGAGAGAGAGAGAGAGAGAGAGAGAGAGAGAGAGAGAGAGAGAGAGAGGAGATTAGTTATAAGAGAGGAGAGATTAGGTATGAGAGAGAATGAAGAGTTTATAAAGGAGAGAGAAAACCTCCTCACACCCAAGCCGAGAGAAAGAGAGAGAGAGAGAGAGAGAGATTAGGTATTAGAGAGTTATTTAAAAAAACTAGATATCTAAAATCTCGCCATTTCTTCTCAAAAGATCACGAAGGAAGCTCGTTAAATAGCAAAGACAAAGACACCAACAGCATGTATGGTCAATCCATGAAGCAATGGTGTCCAAATCTACAACTTGGATGGGTGACCAAAAATGGTCCAATGGAATACTTATGGTGATCCTATTCCAAGAGCATGTGACAACAAGCTAGAATGGATTCCCTACTATAAATGCACTTTATGCATGTAATATGAGATTAAGCATTGTATAAGCAATAGGCCACTTAGGAGCCTTGGGTACTTGGTCCGGGTTCGCCCCACAATTTCTTGTATATAAGTCACTTTCTCCCATTGTGAAATAGAGTCTTGCTCTTGCTAATCCTCTTACTAATTATCTTTTATAGTGCATGCTAGTGAGTGTGTATGATTGATTTGAGGTGAGAGGAGGAACGAGGATTTGTATTCTAATGTGGTGATGTGACAATGCTCGGGGGATGGCGTGACAAAAACTGCTACCCTAGAGCTCTTGAAGTAAGGTTAGCGAAGATGAATCTCGATCTCCATCTAGGCAAAGAAATCTTTTCCTTCACCCATTAGCAAAGGCGCATTTTGGTGTGACATCAAAGTGAGGACTCGATGGATGAGCTAGCACACCCACATTGGCAAGTTGTAATTGCATCTCTAAGGCAATCACATATGATTTAGCAAGGCTAAGATTCAATAACATACATGCAACAAGAATAGAGAAGAAGGGGATCTTATAAGTATTTTATTACAAGTGACTAGTTTTCACACTAGGTTGACCAAACTTAAAAATGGTCCAACCAATATTATTAGTGTCAAAAATGACTTATATACAAGTGAGTAGTTTTCACACTAGGCTGACCAAACTTAAAAATAATCTAGCCACACTATTAGTAGTTTTCACACTAGGTTGACAACTTAAAAATGATCTAGCCATTATTACTAGTTTTCACACTATGATGCCGACCAAACTTTAAAATGATATGGCCACTACTGCTAGTCTTAATACATCAAGTCCTTAGACTTTTCCCTTACAATAATGCCACTTTATATGTTATAGAACCACCTTACAAAAGATATGTACTCGTTTGAGTGGGTAAGATGGCAAAGTGCCTTTGCTAGGTTGGTTTGGTGAAACCATGTTAACGTATGGAGTGCTTAACATGGTTTCACCTACCTATTAACCTACGGAGTGGTTCATAGGGAGTTGAATCTATTCCATGCTATCATCTAGTCAAATGGCTCCTGGTTATGAATCCATTAGCAGTCACATGATCATGGAGACCATGGTCACGTAATCCCATAAGAAATCATGATCATGGAGACCATGGTCACACAATCCCATAAAAAATCATGAAAACAATTAGCCATCTCTCGACATTTTCCTATTTTCACATCTTTGGTTCAGATGTTTCATGCGAGCTATGAATTCATGCATACTTTCATTTTCATTTTAACTAATATTGCTTAGCTATGTGGCTGCACTCTAATTTATCCCACTTCCATTTTCATTTTAACTAATATTGCTTAACTATGTGGTAGTAAACCCTCCCAACCATGAATGCTACTTTCAGGCTTTCAAATTTTACTTCCTTTGCAACCTTTATAGATCTAAAAACTAGCTCTTCCATCCAGTGTAAGACTAAATACTCTCACACATGTCATCCCTGTTCACCAAATGTTTTACATATTTGTGTGTAAAATTCTCCAAGTGCTATCTAGGATCCGTATCTCCTTAAAATTTAAGCATTAGTTTCCTATTTCCTATGATGTTAGAATTAAAGAAGCCAACTAACCCTACATTTTTAAACCCATGTGTTGAAGCCATGTTTCTAAACCTTACATTTTTTTAATCTTCTTCTTCTTTTTTGAGAGAGAGAGAGAGAGAGAGAGAGAGAGAGAGAGAGAGAGAGGAATTTTTAAACCCATGTGTTGAAGCCATGTTTCTAAACCTTACATTTTTTTAATCTTCTTCTTCTTTTCTAAGAGAGAGAGGAATTATGTTAATGTTTGCAGAGGGCCTATAAGACCCAATACATATAAAATGAAGATGTTGTGCCCTGCAGCATAGAGGTGGCAGAAAGCGCCGGCAACCCACTTGGCACGTTGTGAGCACCACCTCAGTATCACACGTGTGAAGGTGGCAAACTGTGACCACCAAGGATCTATTGCTAATAAGAACAAGAAGACTTAGTGTAAAAGGCGACCGGTCACTATGTATGGTGACGAGAGGATAGTGCACTAATAGGCAGGAATAGAGTTAGATATTGAGATAGATGAAGAGTGCTATTGTTGTATGCTCTCAAGTGTAGTTGACAATCGTGTTATGGAACTGGAGGGTGTGATTATACTCAGGAATGCTAGCACTTTTGGGCAATTGCTCTTTATTAATCTGTCATATTTCTGGAATGTAACTAAGAGCAAGCTTACTATCTCATTGTTGTTCTGAGTGTCTTCGATGTCTAAGTGTGTTTTGTCTAAGTCTGTTGTATCACTGTTATGCTAAATATGATGTGTGTTCATGAGAAGTGTATGAGATGTTTAGTGGAGTGTGCAGAATGTGAGAGTGAGATATGTTTAGTTTGGTCCAAACATTGCACCAAACTCAATATGATGTGTGTTCATGAGAAGTGTATGAGATGTTTAGTGGAGTGTGTAGAGAGTGAGAGTGAGAGTGAGATATGTTTAGTTTGGTCCAAACATTGCACCAAACTCAAGAGAAAAAAAATCCTAAATACTATCAGCAATTATGACCCTGAGAGATGGGGTAGTTATTAGGTAGATGCAATGTTGATGGGGTAGTTATTAGGCAGATGCAATGCTGATGGGGTAGTTATTAGGCAGATGCAATGCTGATGAGGGTTCGTTGGTAGCTATTAGGAGTTGGAAAATAATTGGCTTTAGCTTGCAAAATTTTTGGATGAGAGCATTTCCATCCCAAAAAATTGCCCATTTTCCTTCTTGACATCTAGCTCAAGCTTTTACGAGTTGGGAAATAATTGGTTTTACATTGCAAAAATTGTGGATGAGAGCTTTTCCATCCCCAAAATGGCCCATTTGCCTTCTTGGACATGTAGTTGGAGCTTTTGTAGATTATTAAGGTTTCATCCGATTAATGACTTTCCATTTCTGGGATCCCTTTCACATAAAGCTACGTTAATTTACTAAGTTTTTTTGCAAGGCTTCAATATGCACCCTCATGTGTGCAAACCTTATTATTGAACTACATCTTCCCTTAGGTTTATCTTATACTGGTAGAAGGTTGGGTCAATGCCAAGCATATTTGTATAGCTCCAGGAAAAGACATCTTTATACTAGGTTAGTAGTCCTTGAAGTTCATTTTTCATTACTTCCTCTAGCTTTACATTGATTTTTATCATTTGCAGGTGCTCCTCTGTTCCCAAATTGAGTTCCATGAGCTCCTCCTATTGTACCCTTATGGAGTGCTACTTCCTGTGTTTACAGCGCATTGCATCCATCCATTCGTTTAGTCCTTTGGTTGATAGGTCTTCAACTACATTCAGCTTCTTCTTTCTACTCCTCCAATAATCCTTCTCTATTTGTTGGCTTCTGTTTTAGAGTTTCCTTCAAAGGTTACATGTTTAGTACCTTTGTTGCATACTTGGACATGTTCTTTTCTGTGTCTAGCTAAAACAAGGATATGGGATCTAGATTTTCTCTAAGGATTCTTTCTTCCTCATCCTCTTCAATCCCTCCCAGCATGTTTAGCCCTTCTGCATACAGTGGTTGGTCTGACAGAGGGATTCAATTTCTTCTTGGGGTTTGTGGAGATCTTCACTTTCTTTTTCCCTTTTCTGATTGTGATATGATCCCTATGTTAGTTATGCTTGATCTTACCTTGCTTGTCCTGCCTTTTCATGTGGCTTGCTATTCTGTTGAGGAACTTCTTTTGTCATTTGCTGCTGTCTCTTTTCGTGGCACTTGAGGATTCTGCCTCATTGTTGCTTCTTGTTTGCTGATTTAGATCTTTCCATGGAATTTTCCATCCTCGCGCCATTCTATTATTTTTGGGCAGGCTGTACCTACTTCTTGAGCACACTTCCTTTCCTGATTAGTTGGGCTCCTTTTGTCCCTCCAGTTTATCAGTTGATCTTGTACCTTGCGAGAGGCTTACCTTCCCGTAGGCTTCCCTTGTTCCGCCACCATCATGGCCATCATGCAAGGATTATCCTCCCATAACACTTTTTCATTTGACTCCTTGTGAGGCTTATCTTCTGACAACTTTTCTTCTTTTGTCTCCTTCGGGCTTTTCTCTCTTCCCCTCCACCGATCTGAGGGGTTTTCTTCAAACTTTCCTTCTGTGCTTCTTGCACCTCCTTGGTCACATAGTCTTTGACTTGTTTTTGCTTTTTCCATTCCATGATGGTTTCCTAATGGCTGACTGGTTCATCTGGCACAACCAATTCCTCTTCCCGCTTTTGAGATTTGGTGATTACAACCAAAATTAGGTATACATCTTCCAGATCTTTGATTTTCAATCACATTGATGTGGATGGTGCTACAGCATCCGCCCCTCCTGATGTTTTCTACACTTCTTGTTGGTGCTTTTGAAAAAGCTCACAGTCATTCTGCCTATTGCCTGGCTTCCGATAGTAATAACATTGGAACTCGTCTAATTGCCTAGCACCACCTCTTCCTCTACTTTGCCCTTGGCCATAGTAAGGTCTATAAGGTGTTGGTGTAACAACCATGGGTACTGCTTTTGTTATTGCATTAATGATAGCTGTACCTGCCTAACTCTTGTCAGTATATCTACAATTGGATGTTAGGTGTGTGAAGGTTTGGCAGATGGCACAAGTCGACTGCATCTTGCATTCCTCTTTTGGATGTTCCTCATTCTTGCAGATCAGGTAGACGACACGTGCTCGGAAGTTAGATGAGTTGGAGGTCTTTCCAGATGCCACAATAAGCTTCTCCGTAACCTTCTTGGCTAGGATGTTGATGGGTTTTTTTTTGGTCAAGAGACTATTGTTCCCAATAGATGTGCCTACCCCAAACCCCAGAACTGAAATAAATCATCACGTATGTAGAGAACCTTAGGGAGAAAGGGGCTATTGCATGGGCACCTTCTAAAAAAGGAACTAAATGTTGTTAGTCCAGTTAAGTGAAGGAAGAACTTTTGTATGCATAGGGAATGGAGAGTAGTCAACAACGAACCGCATAGGAGTAGAGGGGCATTGGGAGAAGGGGAGAACAGAGAGAAGAGAGCGAATTAGCTAGGAGAAGTGGTGTGAGAGAACCAAGGGGTCTTTTGGTGGTGAAGAAGTTATGTGGAATCTTGCTTGTGAATATAGTGTTTGGGAAGAAGACACATGAATAGATTGAGGAGGTTTGAGTCTACCTAGAGAAGAGGGTGCGAAGGTGATAGAGGGTCTTGTAGGAAGCTGTGGTGCCCTAGGACCTCTGCAAATACCAACTCTGTTAGAACTTGGACCATACCAAATCTTTGCTTAACAATTCTCCATGTATTTGATGGTGGAAGTCTGCAGAGTGTGGCTGGTAGCCCTCTGTTGCTAGTTCTTGTGGAATTGAAGAAAAAGGCTTAAAGATCTTTGATGGGTTATGATTGTGGAGGACACCTCTCTTATTCTTGATGATCTTTCTTTTCTGTTTAAAACCTAGGTCTTAGGGTTGTTGAGACAAGCTCTTTTATCATCTATATGTAGAAGGTTTACTATGGTTTTGATTGAAGAGTTGTTTATGCTCTGGTATATGTTGGTTGATTTGAGATTGTTGAGAGAATTCATGTGCGAGTGAGGGTCTTCGGTTTGCTAAATCAGGTCTATCAATAAGCTTAAATTTTGAGTCAACAGTATTTGGTCGAATCAGCTGGAGTCCACTGTATATCAGGGTGTGAGCTGAGAAAAAGGTGTCAATAGCTAGGGTAAGTTGAGTATTAGTAGGAGTCAATTGAGGGTATAGAAGGAAAGATTTAGTTTTTTGGGTTGGAAGGAAGTGATATAGGGTTTTTGTCTGACTGTCATGTTTTCAATTAGGCAGCAGCAATCAAATTTATATAATTGAAGGGGAAAGTGTTCCAGAGTCAGCAAAAAGTTAGCTGCTATCAGCCTTAAATCTATGGAGTTGAGTCTTGGTGGGATTTGAGGTTTTTGAGGGAGTGTAATGGTATTAGAGGACACTGGGATGAAGAGTTTTGAGTTGGATTTGTGTCAGCTAAATTAGCTGGGTTAGCTATTTCACATTGTTAGTCAATAGGAAGTTAGAAAGGGAGAGCTGATAGGATTAATGAAGTTCAAAAGCAAGAAATTTAAATCTTGCTGATACTAGAGGACTTTTTTGGAGCTTGGAGGACATATTTCTGACGATTGGGTTCAGCTAGCTATGCGACTCAGATTTTTAGTCAGCAAACAACTAATCAGCTGTGGGAGTTTTTTTAGTAAGTTGGGTGTCAACTAAGGTCAGCTAGGAGATTAGGAGTGAGGATCAGAGCTATTGGAGGTCATGGGAGGATAGCTACTAGTGGAGTCAGCTGAATTGAGGGGTTTTAAGGTGTTCAATTGTGCTAGAGCTGAAGGGCTGAGGATATCATTTGAGTTGATTGGTGCTCTAGATTTGTGTTATTCTAGTGTTGTGGTGCCAGTTTCTAGAGCCCTCCGGAGCTATGGTGGTGTGTTTAGACAAGCTATAGAGGTAGACTCCCTGGACACATCATTGTTTTGGTGCCCCCACTAATGAGGAGGGATTTGAAAGCACCCTTTAATCTATTTACAGTTTTCAATAGTGGAGATGGCTGCTATGATGACCTATCCTGTGTTTCATGGTCATGCTGGTGAAGATTTAGAGGAGTTTTTGGCAGAGATGGAATTGACAGCTTTTTATTAGTATACACTCAATGCTCGCCTCTTAGCATGTATCTCACTTTGATGTATAATGCACATTTGTTAGGCCCCCATTATGAGGAGTAGCCATGATGCATATGTCTTTAGTGGGAACCCTAGCTTAGACGCCGATGGGATCATTATTGTGACCATTGATGATGGTTATGAAAAGATGAAGGGGAGAAGAGAGCTTCAACTCTTGCAAACACACACACACACACACAAAGATGAAGGGGAGAAGAGAGCTTGAGCTCTTGCAAACACACACACACACACACACACACACACACAAACCCTAGAAGAGAACATAGAAGGCGAGTGGCTGAAATTCTTCTTCTTCTTCACACAACAAAAGAGGTCTACAAAGAAGATAAAGTGACTAACACACATAATAGAGTATATACAAGAGGTCCATAATGTGAACACGCTAAGAGGAGTGGCTAGGTGTGGACTAGTTAGTGTAGTCTAATTGTAGAATCTTTGGCGAAGACATGTCGGTGCTAGCTACCAAACCCACCAGTGATACAAATGTCGAACGGTCATGCATGTGCCTTGTGAGTATGTCAGCTCATGTTGAGCTTGACATCTCAACACTCCCCCTCAAGATCAACTCTAGCTCATGAACTCCACGCATATCTTGAAATCTGCAGAGCTTCTCAGTTCCCAAGGCCTTCGTGTGAAGATGTCAACCACCTGATCCTGTGTGCTGATGTAGGCCAAGTCGATGTTGCTTGATGAAGTGGTAATGTACCTAAATGCATTTCATTCGCGCATGGAAAACTCGATTCCTAGCCAGCTATATACTACTAAGATTGTCACAATATATGACAACCTTTCTCTCCACATGCAACCCCAAATTAGCAACAAGTAGCTTGCATAACCAAGATACCTCACATGTTGCCACTGCAGCTCTGCCTTTGTACGCGACAAGGCAACTGTGGGCTGCTTCTTACTGCTCCATGTCACAGTAGCACTCCCCAATGAAAACATAAATCCATTGTACATAGTGGGATCCTCCAACACATAACTTGCATCCACACTAAGCTTGCCATTTTGATCTAGTGGCACCAAGATTGGCTTACAAGTAGCCATCCCATACTTGGACAACATGTCCAATACATATTCTTTGTGACACCTAAGTACACTTAGGTGTACAAATGACCTCAATTCCCAATAAGTCCCATAGTCAGATCAGGGAAAAGATTGCACTTGGATCATAGAGACCAATGCTTTTTTCCTCATTAAGAGGCACAGCCGTTGATTCTTTTCCATAGAACAATTTTTGTCCGGGATTTACTTCATCTATCGTACCATAATAGAATTGAGTCTCAATTGAGAGATCCATCAGTCCAGCCTATAGTCCCATGGGTTAGCCAACCGCCCAACCACTGTAGTGATGGGATCCAATTAGGAATTTTGTTAGGCCCCCTAGTTAGATATTCATGCAAACTTAAACTAGTCACACCACTTACACACCCAATATGAAATGGCATTTTTCACAGAATTAGCTATCTTTAAAAACAATCATTTAATGAAACCATGGTGTCACTGATCATCATAATCCTCAAAATCTCTGGTTAAATCCTTATTTCCAATCATTCGTTCATCGGTGTACCTATGGCATCATTGGCAACTAGAACGCTCACCACCTGTCCACTCAGGGGCCTTTTCGATAGTTCCTAGCTCATAGTAACCGGCAATATATTCACATATCAAAATGGAATCTCCATGGAAGATCAGTAAGATCAACCAATTAATTCATATAAAAGAGCCATGGACTCATCCGTTGAGGACCAGCAAGGTCAATGAACCAGATCCATGCCCGAATTCAGAAAACAACTCTTACTCCTTATTCAATATCTTCCCCGCCGTACCTGTGGGTATCTTCGGCGACCCAGAGCCCGAGTACCATATGGTTAGCACCCTCTAGGATCCTTCGCAGGTCACCTAGTGCTTCACTCATAGGCCGCTTCCTTGATCCCTCATCCACCGTACCCGAAAGCTCATCATTTAAATCAAACCGAGGCTGGTCACCTCGGCTGACCTTGCTACACGTGACAAAATCCATTGACTCTCCAACGTCAGCTGTTGCAACTTTATCAGCTAGGTCTCCACGACCTCATTCACAAGACAGTCAAAATGCTTCCCGAGTATTCTTGACATAAAACAGTCATTTAAAAACAGGTCATAAATACAATTTCTTTAACGAACTCTCGTCTTTCCACATTAATCAACATTACTTAATCCACATTCATTTTATATAAATTCCCATTCTCATCCAATCACATCATTTTTCATCTCATCACTTCTTTCCTCAATTATCCTCATCAAATCTCATCCACTCGCATTTACCCATATCCACTCGCATTTACCCATATTGCATTTACCCATATCCACATCTCATCACATCACATTCATTCACATCTCATCCATTCAAACCACATCACATTCACTCACATCACATCTCATTCAAACCACATCACATTCATTCACAACACATCTCATTCAGACCACATCACATTCATTCACATCTATCCTAATTCACATAACATCACATTCATTCACATCCCTTATCACTCATTCACATCCCGATTCATAGGCTATCACATTCATTCACATCCCTTATCACATTCATTCACATCCTGACAAATATTCAAAGAAAAAGAGGTGGTTTCAAAAAGAATTCATCTACAGTATACCATTACATGACAAATATTGATGTATGTTAGTACAAAAAAGACAAAAATGCAGAGTAATACCAATGAAATATGGACATTGCATATGATTCATCTACAGTATACCATTACATGACAAATATTGATGTATGTTAAAACAAAAAAGACAGAAATGCGGAGTAATACCAGTGCAATATTGACATTGCATATAACAATAAAATTAGTGACGTTTTTTACTGGTTAGTAGCATGAAATTAGTGAAATTTTGATACTTAGCAACGACTTACAAAAAAGAACCCATGCCTAAATTAACATTGCTCAAAAACTGTGAGATCCCTGTTCCCACCGCGCAACGAATTCAGGGATGCTAGCAGCGGAAGTAGCACTTCTTGCACGGGGTAGGGTCCCACACTCGGGGCCTCGCCAACCACGGATATCCGACCATGAGACTAATCCATCGGTTCTTCCAAAACTGAACCTGGGAAAACTTCCCTTGCTCGAAAAGCACGGGCAATTCCTCCAGAATAACTTTTCTTTAACGTAGTCAAAAGCCTTAACTAACTAAACTGATCTAAACACACCTGTAAGTCCCATAGTCAGATCAGGGAAAAGATTGCACTTGGATCATAGAGACCAATGCTTTTTTCCTCATTGAGAGGCACATCCGTTGATTCTTTTCCATTGAACAATTTTTGTCTGAGATTTACTTCATCTATCATACCATAATAGAATTGAGTCTCGATTTAGGGATCCATCAGTCTAGCCAGTCCCATGGGTTAGCCAACCGCCCAACCACTGTAGTGATGGGATCCAATCAGAAATTTCATTAGGTTTTGTCCCGGGTACCAGAGAAAAGAGTTCCCAGCCCCCCTAGCCGGATATTCATGCAAACTTAAACTAGTCACACCACTTACACACCCAATATGAAATTGCCTTTTTCACAGAATCAGCTATCTTTAAAAACAATCATTTAATGAAACCATGGTGTCACTGATCATAGTCCTGAACATATCTGGGTAAATCCTTATTTCTAATTATTCCTTCATCGGTGTACCTATGGCATCATTGGCAACCAGAACGCTCACCACCTATCCACTCAGGGGCCTTTTCGATAGTTCCTAGCTCATAGTAACCGGCAATATATTCACATATCAAAATGGAATCTCTGTTGAAGATCAGCAAGATCAACCAATGGATCCATATAAAAGAGCCATGGACTCATCCGTTGAGGACCAGCAAGGTCAATCAACCAGATCCATGCCCGAATTCAGAAAACAACTCTTACTCCTTATTCAATATCTTTCCCGACGTACTTGTGGGTATCTTTGGTGACCTAGAGCCCGAGCACCATATGGTCAGCACCCACTAGGATCCTTTGCAGGTCACCTAGCGCTTCACTCATAGGCCGCTTCCTTGGTCCCTCATCCACCATACCGGAAGCTTACCATTTAAATCGAACCAAGGCTGGTCAAGACTTTAGCTGACCTTGCTACATGAGACGTCCTTTGTTGACTCTCCATCAGCTGTTGCAACTTTATGAGATAGGTCTCCACGACCTCATTCACAAGATGGTCAAAATGCTTCCCCAACATTCTTGACATAAAACAATCATTTAAAAACAGGTCATAAATATAATTTCTATAACGAACTCTTGTCTTTTCACATTAATCAACATTACTTAATCCAGATTCGTTTCATATAAATTCCCATTCTCATCCAATCACATCATTTTTCATCTCATCACTTCTTTCCTCAATTATCCTCATCAGATCTCATCCACTCACATTTCCCATATCCACATCTCATCACATCACATTCATTCACATCTCATCCATTCAGACCACATCACATTCACTCACATCACATCTCATTCACACCACATCACATTCATTCACAACACATCTCATTGAGACCACATCACATTCATTCATATCTTTCCCGATTCACATGACATCACATTCATTCACATCTCTTATCATTCATTCACATCCCGATTCACAGGCTATCACATTCATTCACATCCCGATTCATAGGCTATCACATTCATTCACATCCGTTATCATTTATTCACATCCTGACTCACATGCCATCACATTCATTCACATCCCATGCCATTCATTCTCATCCCGATTCACATGCCATCACATTTATTCACATCCCATGCCATTCATTCTCATCTCGATTCACATGCCATCACATTCATTCACATCCCATATCATTCATATCTATCCAATTTACATCACATCTCATCGTCTCTATTCTCGTTCATATTCATCACATTCACATCCACATACATCCACATCCATACTTATCACATACACATCCACATCTATCTTTTCACCTACATCTACATCCATCCTTTCACATACATACATCCACATCCATTCTTTCATATACATCCACTTCCATTCTTCACATACATCCACATCCATCCTTTCACATACATCCACATCCATCCTATATCCTTCATTTACATCCTGATTCACATGACATCTCATCACTTCTGTTCACAACACATCTATCCATCTATTCATTCACATTTATCTGATTCACATCACATCACATCACATTTATATGATTCACATCACATCTATCCATCCATTCATTCACATCACATCCATCCATCCATTCACATCACATCTATCCATCCATTCATTCACATTTATCTGATTCACCTCACATCTATGCATCCATTCATTCTTTTATAAAAATCAACTTCAGTGGGAATAACACTTTTATAAAAATCCTTTTATACATCTATTTATGCATAAATTCAATTTTAAGAAAAATAGCACTTTCGAAATAAAAATAAATCCTTGATGCATCTTTCTATGCATAAAATAATATTTAATGAGAATGACTCTTTTGAAATAAAAATAAATTTCTTTATACATCTTTCTATGCATAAAATCAAAATTAATGAGAATAACTCTTTTGAAATAAAAATAAATTTCTTTATGCATCTTTCTATGCATAAAATCAAAATTAATGAGAATAACTCTTTTGAATTGAAAATAAATTCATTTATGCATCTTTCTATGCAAAAATTAAAATTAATGAGAATAACTCTTTTGAAATAAAAATAAATTCCTTTATGCATCTTTCTATGCATAAAATCAAAATTAATGAGAATAACACTTTTGGAATAAGAATAAATTCTTCATGCATCTTTCTATGCATAAAATTAATTTTGATAAAAGTAATACTTTTATAATAAAAAAATTCTTTTATGTATCATTTTATGCATAAAAATCAATATTGGTGAAAGTAACACTTTTATAATAAAAAACTTCTTTTATGCATCACTTTATCCATAAAAATCAATATTGGTGAAAGTAACTTTTTTATAATAAAAAAATATTCTTTTATGCATCACTTTATGCTTAAAAATCAATATTGGTGAAAGTAACACTTTTATTATAAAAATATGTCCAATAATAAAGCTCATGCTTATGCATAAGGAATATGTATAAGGATATGGTTATGCATAAGAATAAGCTTAATGCATAAGCTTTTTTCTTATGCATTAGGGGAAGGTTGAGGTCTATAGGGGCCCTTTAAGATGCCATGTGATTAAAAGGTTATTAAGGAAAAGAGCCAATCGTGTGATGCCATGTATACAAAAGTGTTGGGTGATTAAGGTGGTCAAAAGATTCTCTAGAAGATGCCTTTTTGTACTTTTCATTTCCAAAAAGTGGGGGGGGGGGGAAGTTTTTGAAATTTCGGACGTCCATAACTTCTACATATGAGCTCAAAATTTATCGGAGAATACAGATCCAGAATCTACTCGTCGAGCTCTTTCCATAGATATGTCACATGATATAGTTTTGCTCGCTCGATTTCAAATTCAATTTTGGCGAGAAACTTTGAAATTCAAACTTCTAGCCGTTTGAAGAACAAGAAGGTATCTAAAGTCAAAGAAACTTAACGTTTTAATAAAAAGTCATTAAAATCATAATATGGCAGCTTAAAGGGCCTCTATAGACCTCAACCTTCCCCTAATGCATAAGTTTATGCTTTTATTTTTTTTTTCTTTTAAGATTTTTATATGTTTTAGGATTTATTTATATACCATAAGCCTTATGAAGTTATGCATGAGGCTTAGCATGAGCGTAATGCATGAGGCTCATGTAAAAAACTCATGCATTAGCATAATGCATGAGGCTTAGCATTAGTGTAATGCAGGAGTCTTAGTATGAGCGTAATGCATGAGGCTCATGTAAAAATCTCATGCATTATGCATGAGACTTATGCATGCATGAGGCTTATGTAAGAATTAGCATCATGCATAATGATAATGGTTATGCAATATGTATGAGGCTAATGCTTGCATAAGCCTCATGTATTAACCTAATGCATGAGGCTTATGTAAGAATTAGCCTCATGCATTATGTATAATGCTAATGGTTATGCAATATGCATGAGGCTAATGCTTGCATAAGCCTCATGAATTAACCTAAGCCTTCTGCATAAGCCATAAAGCATATGCTTATGCCATAAAGCTCATGGTTATGCATAATTTTTATGTAGAAAGATTTATGCTTATGCATAAGCATGAAGTATAAGCATAAGATTAGTGCTTATGCATAAGCATAAAGTATAAGCAAAAGATTAGTTCTTATGCATAAGCATGAAGTATAAGCATAAGCATAAGTTTATTTGCTTATGCTTTTAAGTGTTTTATATATTTTAGAAATGTTTTATATACCATAAGCATTATGCATGAGGCTTAGCATAAGGTTTAGCATTAGACTAGACTAATGCATGAGCCTTAGGCTAATGCATGAGGCTTATGAATAAGCCTCAATCATTAGGAATGAGACTTGTGCATGCATGAGGTTTCTAATGCTTGCATTAGCCTCATGGATCAACCTAATGCATGAGGCTTAAGCAAGCATTAGCCTCATGTACAAGCCTTATGCATTATGTGCCTAAATATGAGGCTCATGCATGAGCCTTATGCATTAATTTATGCATATGGCTTATGCATAAGTCTTATGGCTTATGTATGAGGCTTCATAAAATCATTATACATAAGTCTTATGCATAAGGTTTTGGCATATACATAGACTAAAGCATAGCCTTAGCATTGATATCATGATTATCTCATTGCCTAAAGCACAACCTTAGCATTGATCTCATGTTTACCTCATTTTATTGTTTTATATTTTAGATATTGTCTTTTTGAGCCTAGCTCTTCTCAACCACTTGAGATAAAGCTCTTTTGCTATTTATGCTTTTCTTTTTTTCACCCTTTGGGTGCTGGGTTTAAGATTAGTATGCATGCTTTTAAGATTTTCATTTGTTCTAGGATTTATTTATATACCATAAGCCTTATGCATGAGGCTTAGCATGAGACTAATGCAGTGAGATTTATGCTAATGCATGAGACTCATGCATAATCCTAAGGCATTAGGCATGATACTTACGCATGCACGAGGCTTATGCAAGCATTAGACTTATGTAAATTATGCATCATGCTAACGCTTATGTATAATGCATGAGTTTAGTGCTTGCATAAGCCTCATGCATTAAAGGTTAATGCATGAGGCGTATGCAAGCATTAGCTTGATGCATGAGCCTTAAGGTTGATGCATGAGACTTATGCATGCATTATATGTCAAATACATGAGTCTTATGCATTACTTCATGCATATGGCTTATGTATAATGCTTGAATTTCATAAAATTATTATGCATGAGCCAAAATCTCTTATAGATAAGGTTTAACATATACATAGCCTAAAGCATAGCCTTAGCATTGATCTCATGCTTACCTCATTTTCTTGTTTTGTATTATAGGTCTTGCCTTTTTTGAGCGGAGCTCTTCTCAACCACCCAAGCTTGGTAAAGCTCTTACAAACAAGATCTTTTTCTATTTATGCTTTTCTTGTTTATACCCACCAAGTGCAAGGTAAAGCTCTTACAAACAAGCTCTTTTTCTATTTATGCTTTTCTTGTTTGCACCCTTGGTGGGTGCTGGGGTTCAAGATTAGTATGCATGCTCTAAGGCTCTTATACATATGCCTCATAGGATTATGCATAAGCCTTATGCATACTTTATGCATAAGTCCCTTATGCATACTTTATGCATAAGTCCCTTATGCATAAGGCTTATGGCTTATGCATAAGGCATGAGGCATATAAGGGGCATATGCATAAGACTTCTGGCTTGTGCGCATCATAAGGCTTATGCTCTTATGTATAAGGCTTATGCATAAGCCTTATGTATACTTTATGCATAAGGCTTATAGCTTATGCATAAGGCATGAGGAATATAAGGGGCTTATGCATAAGGCTCACACGTCTCATGTATAAGGCTCTTATGCATAAGGCTTATGGCTTATGCGTAAGCCATGAAGCATATAAGGGCCTTATGTATAAGGCTTATAGTTGATGCATAAGGCTTACGTGACTCATGTATAAGGCTCTTATGGCTTATGCATAAGGTCCTTATGCATAAGGCTTATGGCTTATGCGTAAGGTCCTTATGCATAAGGCTTATGGCTTATGCATAGGGCTCATATCAATAAGGTCCTTATGGATATGGCTTATGTATAAGGCTCTTATACATATGTGTAGTATTAATGAGGCTATGCATAAGCATTATGTATAGTATACATGGGGCTATGCTATAGCATTATGTATAGTATGCATGAGGCTATGATATATCCCTATGTATAGTATGAATGAGGCTATGATATATCCCTATGTATAGTATGCATGAGGCTATGATATATCCCTATGTTTAGTATGAATCTCTTTGTATAAGGCTTCTATGCATAAGGCTCTCATGCTGCTTACTCTAATAATGTCTCATATAGATATGTATTGTGTAGGGAATATTGGCTTATCCTCCTTGAACTTCATTTTTAAGGGACCCTTCTCAAGACCCAAATGTTAGAACCTGCTCCCCAATCATCAATCAATGTTATGGGCAACACACATAAACATAGTTTTCACATACACGTATTTTTTTCCCATTGTATGTTTTATGCCTATTTATGTGCTTATACATTATCTTCATGCATCCTTATATGAAAGATATCATACCATCATGACATTTTACTCCATTTGGCCAGTCTACTCCACATGGTCAATCCACTCCACTGTATGGTGCAGGCCCATCATGCTATGGATGTGATGAGCCTACACCACAATCTAGTAGACCCATGTTGACGAGACCCATCCCCACTCCCTCACGTCCATCTTCACCACATTGACGTAGGGAGTCTAGGGGGTCTTGTAGACATAGTATACGGGGGAGCATGACACTTTTTCTTTGGAAGAAGCATCACTAAGTCTCCCATAACATCTCCCCATTTTCACCACATCGACAGAGGGAGTCTAGGGGTTTTACTAGATGTAGTAGGTAGGGGAGAATGGTGATTTAATTTAGGAGAAGTTTCAATAAGTCTCCCACAACATCTACCCAATAGGATAGGGGGAATTAATCATCCCACACTTATGAGCCATCCCCAAGGAGAGCGATGCCACCACATGATCCATACAGGTTTCCATATGGCATAGATGTGGATGCATTGCTCATCATGGGGTTATGAACCGAATGCATGTACTTGTGAACCTAGAGTTCACAAAGTCTTCTACAAATGGAAAGCACAATATGAGTTGTCAAAAAAATATGTTATTGATGTGCTTAAAATTGAGTTTCTAGTCCACATCCGAGCTGCAGCTTCTCAGATGATTGGATTAAGAAGAGGATGAAGCTTTAAGGCTCTCTAATAGAAGAGCAGACATTATGAGAGCAGACATTATGAGAGCAGACATTATGAGAGCAGTCAAGTCCAACTTGAAGAATCCTAGTTTTTGCTCACTAGAGGAGTGGAGGCATGCGTGTGGAGGTTTTTGAGCAAGCATACCAATGCACATCAACACAAAGTATCAGTAATAAGTGCTTCAAGACTATAGAAGCAAGCAGCTTCTCACTTTGGGTTGGGAGGGAAATCCTCATTTATTGCATGCTTTGTAAGTGTATATTTTACTTGTTTCTTTAATTTGATCTAATTTGGTCTTTAAATTTACTTTTCTCTTCAATCTAATTTGATCTTTTATGCTGCTATTTTTTTAGAGAGTGGTTGTTGGGTGTAACCCAACAAAAGAAGAATACAATTATGGGTATAGAGCCTCTCAAAAACAATTGTGGGCTTGAATACATGTGGTGCGAGATGTTCACTTAAACTAGTCCATTTTAGAAACTAAAGTTGATGAGGTAAGTAATACATAAGCCCTTTTCTTGTCTATATGTTATCTTTTATTATTTTATAGTTATCTTAGTCATGTATGTAGGATGAAGAAGAAGATGAATATCTGGACTATGCACAACAGGAAGGTGAAGTAATTGAAGATGCAGGATGAGATGGAGGATTTTGATGAGGATGATAGTATCCATTTTATGTTCATTTTTTTCTTTTATATTTTCAAGTTTGACTATGTTACTATTTATGTATTAAAAAAGAAGAAGCTATGATTGACTCCCCAGTATGTCCCTAATGTTTTAACAGATTTATAAGCTTCTTTTGTGAGTAGTTATTATAGTTGCAAAACTTTGCCCAATAGTGAAACGTGCAGCGATGAAATTTGACTGATATAATTGCCATTCAAGAATGGAAGAGTCTTAACTATTTCTTGGCCCTCTAGCCATAAGTTCATCCACTAGTAATATAATATTTAGATGCGTGATAAAGTTAATATTGTGAAGTGTGCTTTTTGATCACTAATATTATTGTGTTCTTAAAATCTAGCTCCTTCAAATAGATTATTGATCACAAGTTAGCTTCTTAACATACCATGGTTTATTGTTAAGGTGATAATTTTAGTAGGCATGCTATTTTAAAATGTTATCACATATGATATCAAAAAAGGCATTAGAATTTTAGTAGGCATGTTAATTTAAATTGCTTCCATTTTGCTTCAGGTTGTTCCAGGAAGGTGTTAGGGCTTAAAGAAGACTCCCAGAGCTTTCGCATGTGACATTGGTATCAAAGCATTAGGCTTAGTAAGGCTAAACATTAATTTAATCCTAGATGAAGGTGCACAGTCCAAGGAGAGGAATAAAAAACATGGAAGAAGTTCCCTGATGGATTGTTGGTGGTCTTCTCCACAAGACCCAAGGGGAATGGCTGTCTTGTGAGTCCGGTTTCACTTGGGCCATACGAAGAAAGGCTTTCAGGAAATGGTTCCAAGGGAGAATGATCCTCCAAGGTAGCACTGTGCGAGAAAAATAAGTAATTGTGACAAGGGTTACCTAAAAATATTCCCTTCCAAAATGTGTGAAATCTCAAAAATGGCTTAAAAACATAGTTTTTTGAAAACACATCTAGAATTCCATGTATAAATTTAAAAATTACATGAATTTTGATATTTGTTTCAAGATTAAGAACATGTGTGACCTTTGTAGATTTATAAACTGCTGTTGTTTGTGACATAAAAATAAACTTGACTTACAAAATGACATAGGAGTCTACATAACTTAAAGAAATATCAATCTTTTTTAAATAAAAATTTATTTTATAAATTTCATGAATGTAAGACACTTTTTTTTTGGACTTTCTTGGGACAAATTCTACCACTATGCATAAATATGCACATTATTTGACAAGCACTCAAAAAATACTAGAATACAACATAAATTCCATAATTTATGAAAATTTCTACAAACATCCTTGAGTCTATTTCTAGACCCAAATAGCAAATCCTTTAGTTAAAACTTATCTTGATAGTTTGCATGACATACTTATTTGCTCCATTATTGATAAGTAGATAGTGGACATGATATACAACCAATGCTAAGAGTTTAAAGTGGTCAAGTTATAGGTGTGCAAAGTTAGACTTCTATTCCTATATATATGTAGAAGATGGTAACTATGGAGGCTTTTAGTAAACCTAAGCATGTTAGAAGAGTAGAAAATTGATTTTTTTTTTTGACGGGACAATTTTAGATACAGACATCATATAGCCTATGGGTGTAAATTTTGACCCATATAGGCATTTGTTTTCATGAATGAAATTCTTGTTATGCAATATGGATAAGGGTGGCGGGAAGAAATTGTAACCTATATCATATACGTCTGTGGTGGTGGCAAAAAGTCATAGTATGTATATGTTGATGTTTGATCTAGATAGCCATTATCATGAATTTAGGTGATGCTATATCTAAGAGTAGTGTAGAAATGAGCTCTACTTATAATTATTTATGAAGGATGTTAAGAGATGGTATGTTTAAGGGTAGTGTAGGATGAACTCTAGTTATAATTATTAGGTGGACATGCGAAGGATGCTGAGAGATGCAATCTTCACTCGTTGTCTCGCGACATTGTCTTTGTGTACAAAGAAAAAAGCGAGGAGCTTAGGGCTTCTAGAATGGTGGTAGAGAAGAGCTTGGAGTTTTCCACGAGATGACGATAAATTCAAGGCTCCCTATGCTGGAGAGCATACTACTGCACATAGGCATGGCAGGGTCCAGGCTCACATGCACCCCCCTCCTCGACATAGATGGTCCCACCACGTGCATTTGCTTATAGTTATTCAACTTTAAAATTGAATTGTAGAACAAAAATAAGGATTGACGAATCAATCGACTCATGGTTTTCCAAATCAATGGAGCCTTGTACATCTGGATTAAATTTAATGGATTACAAGTCATCATGGATTATCCTTTTGAGATGTAAATGTAATGAAAAGGGAAGAAAGGAATTTAAAAGGATGGTACATATCTAGAAGGAGACCCCATAGTGCTAACCTCTCATAGAGAAGGCAATAGTGTTGGATATCAATACTCCACGCGGCAATAGTGTTGGATATCAATACTCCATGCTTTTGAGATGTAAATTATGTATGAAAAGGGAAGAACGAAATTTAAAAGGATGGTACATATCTTGAAAGAGCCCATAGTGCTAACCTTTCACCTCTCATAGAAGAAAAAGGAATTTAAAAGGATGATACATGTCTCAAACCAGCCCACCTCTCATACAAAAGGTAATATAATAGTGTTGGATTTGAATACTATCATGAGTGGAAGCTCCTCACGCCAACTAATCGACGAAGGCTCAAACCAAGCGTCATTGGGGACTTTGCGTATCGCTCTCAAGAGCACACAACAAAAGCTCTAATTGGGACCTAATCTACTGTAGGTAGCACACAAAGAGTTGGCGGGGTTTGTGAGAGTGTGTGTGTGCTTGCAAAAGCTTAAGCTCCCTTCTTCCCTGCATTTTTAGCCTCTCATCTTGTGTGTTCTCTTCCAGGGTCTATGAGAGTGTGTGTGTGCTTGCAAGAGCTTAAGCTCCCTTCTCCCCTGCATTTTTTAATGGTATTAGAGCTTGGTTCATGCTAGGGAGCTGACTGGCAAGCAAGACAAACACAGGAAGTGGTACAAGGGTAAGAGCTTCATCTACTCTTCCTCCTTTGTGTTGGCTACTACACCATTGTTAGGAGATGTTTGAGAGGCACCGAGAAGATTCCTTTGCAAGAGCAGAGCTTAAGGGCAACTATATTGTCCTTCAGGCCAAAAAAGAGTTTCGGGTGTTTCTGGACCTCTGTGTTTCAGTTCGCAGGTGTTTACAAACACTCCGGGTAAGTTTCGATTCTGTGCAAAATTCTATTTTTGGTACTGCTGGAAGGGCAATTGGTTGTGCAGACACTATGTGTACTGCAAATAGGTCTTACAGTTTCCATTGGGTGTATGTATACAAATTGAGGTCATTGGTTGTGACAGTTAGGGTGTAGTATAGTACCGCTGCAAAGAATACAACAATTTGTGTGCACATCAAACAAGAGTGCTGTTTTTGGTGAGTTTGTGTTGTAGACAAGATGACTAAACAGATTGTTGCAAAGAAGCTTGACAATAACAACTTCTATGCTTAGAGGTTTAGATTAAAAAATTTTGTGATGGGAAAAGGCTATTGGCACTACATTGAAGGTGAACATGAGGAGACACTAGAGATACCGGAGATTAATCCAACTCCACCAAATAAAAGAATACAAGGGTTGGAATCAAGGAGCAAGGAAAGTCAAGTATTGGCTTTCTATTAGCATACAAGACACTATGATTTGGTGTCAATGTTGATCATGAAAGAAAAGAGTTTGAGTGAAGATCAGTCTTCACAAAACAAAAACAGTTCATACAAGCAAGCCTTCTACACAAGTTCAGGTAGAGGAGAAGGTAGAGGTCGTGGACATGGTCAAGGTGGTGGCCAAACACGTAATCAAAATTATGGTCAGCAGCAGCAGTCCCATGAATTATAACAACAACACACAGGTTGAAGAGTCCAGTTTAGAGGCAGGGGGAGTCAAAGAGGTCATGGTAATTGGCAAAGGTAGCATAATGATACACGAGGTTATTTTTAATGTGGTAAGCCTAGACATGTGCAGGAAAATTGCTATAAGAAGAAGAATGACATGCGAAATGGAAAAGTGCAGCAAAATAACTATGCGTCCTATAGTAGCAAAAATAATGAGGATAATGAGAGGTTGTTTGTTAAGCAACATGTAGTTAATGCCGTGTCTAGAAATGATGTAGCAGCATGTAAGGATGATGTAGCAGCATGTAAGGATGATGTATGGTATGTTGGTTCAGGTGTTTTGAACAACATGACAAGTCATGGTGGGTCATTCAAGGAAATGAAGAGTCTTGAAAGACCTGGTTTTATTGAAACAGGGGATGACACTGCTTATCTGATTGCCCATGTTGGAGATGTTCCATTTTCTATGCAGGATGGTAAGGTGAAGTACCTTGTATATGTACTTCATGTTTCGAACATTACAAAGAAGCTCTTTTCTATTGGCCAGACAATTGAGCGGGGTTTGCAGGCGTGATTTAACCCTCATGGTTGTTATGTAGAAGACTTTAAAGATAAGTGCGGGTTGGTTGCAAAAGGGAACAGAGGGGGCTACAAGGCCCTCTAAATGACCTCAAAAACTTCTTAATGATTGGTAAATAGTACACATGATTGCTATGCATGTAAGTACATATCCTTAAAGGAGATAGATCCTACCACATCCATTGAGATGGCTCATCTCAATGGATGTACACATGATTGCTATGCATGTAAGTACATATCCTTAAAGGAGATAGATCCTACCACATCCATTGAGATGGCTCATCTCAATGCTATTGACGCAGTGTGTATGATCGAGGACAACTAACCTTAAAGGACTTTGTGAGACAAAGTGTAAGGCCAGAAGCAAGCATGGCATAAAAATTAATAATGCATAAAATTGAGGGATCCATCAGTCCAGCCTACAGTCCCATGGGTTAGCCAACCGCCCAACCACTGTAGTAATGGGATCCAATTAGGAATTTTATTAGATTTTGTCCCGGGTACCAGGGAAAAGAGTTCCCAGGCCCCCTAGCCGGATATTCATGCAAACTTAAACTAGTCACACCACTTACACACCCAATATGAAATGGCATTTTTCATAGAATCATCTATCTTTAAAAACAATCATTTAATGAAACCATGGTGTCACTGATCATAATCCTCAAAATCTCTGGTTAAATCCTTATTTCCAATCATTCCTTCATCGGTGTACCTATGGCATCATTGGCAACTAGAATGCTCACCACCTGTCCACTCAGGGGCCTTTTCGATAGTTCCTAGCTCATAGTAACCGGCAATATATTCACATATCAAAATGGAATCTCCATGGAAGATCAGCAAGATCAACCAACGGATCCATATAAAAGAGCCATGGACTCATCCGTTGAGGACCAGCAAGGTCAATGAACCAGATCCATGCCCGAATTCAGAAAACAACTCTTACTCCTTATTCAATATCTTCCCCGCCGTACTTGTGGGTATCTTCGGTGACCCAGAGCCCGAGCACCGTATGGTTAGCACCCTCTAGGATCCTTCGTAGGTCACCTAGCGCTTGACTCATAGGTCGCTTTCTTGGTCCCTCATCCACTGTACCCAGAAGCTTACCATTTAAATCGAACCGAGGCTGGTCAAGAGCTCGACTGACCTTGCTATGCGAGACATCCTCTGTTGACTCTCCGATGTCAGCTGTTGCAACTTTATCAGCTAGGTCTCCACGACATCGTTCACAAGATGGTCAAAATGCTTCCCCAGCATTCTTGACATAAAACAGTCATTTAAAAATAGGTCATAAATACAATTTCCATAACGAGCTCTCGTCTTTCCACATTAATCAACATTACTTAATCCACATTCATTTCATATAGATTCCCATTCTCATCCAATCACATCATTTTTCATCTCATCACTTCTTTCCTCAATTATCCTCATCAGATCTCATCCACTCGCATTTACCCATATCCACTCGCATTTACCCATATCCACATCTCATCACATCACATTCATTCACATCTCATCCATTCAGACCACATCACATTCACTCATATCACATCTCATTCAGACCACATCACATTCATTCACAACACATCTCATTCAGAACACATCACATTCATTCACATCTATCCTGATTCACATGACATCACATTCATTCACATCGCCTTTCCATCAAGGCATAACATCCAATTTTAATTTAAAAGAAGCAAGAAATCGTAAAACCATAGAATAGAATTAGAAAAAAGTATAATTTCTAACTTACATGGAGTTCTGTGAGCTATCCTTTGGCTTGAGGGATTGAGGGTTCTACTCTTGCTTGGATCAAGAGTGGCCACCAATTCTTTGTAGAGGAAATAGTAAAAAACAAGTGAATTATTAATGAATTCAATGTTTTTGGCTCTGGGGGGTGGAGTAGAGTAACAGTGCATAAAAAACTATTAAGATTTCACAAAGGGGGAGGCTTCTATTTATAGGAAAAAGTGAGCCTCTAACCAAGCAAACTGATTCTAGAATTTTCCAGATCAGTTTGGTCCTTTTTGACCATTTTCAAGTCAGTTTAGCTTACTTTTTGGTTCTAGTTGAAACAGGAGAGATGAAAATATCTCATTATTTATGTTTTTAAAACTCATCCACACATGTGAAATAGACACCTCCTTCATGAGGGGAATTCCCCTACATTGAGGTGTCAAAAATGCATCATTTCCTCTAAATATCTCGTCTTTTTTAACTAATAACCTTCTCCTTAGTCAACTCTTCATCTTATGTGAGTATTTACTCATTTTTGGGGGGATGTTCTTTATTTCTTCAATTTATCTGCTCCCTACATTTGGATTAATCTAATTCGCCCCTCAAAACTTTTTATCTAAAATTTTTTAAAAATCTGGACCCTTAGGCTAAGACCTTTTGAACAGATTATAATTTATTTCTAATGCACCTTCTGAAATCCTTTTTGAACTTATGTTTTGGGGGAGTTTATTTTAATAATAAGAGATATTTTTTCATCCAAAAATATCTAAAAATTGAATAATCTCTCTCTAGAATATTTTCTCTCTCTAAGCCAAAATAGGTAGAAACAAGATCTGTTAATATTCCGATAAGGGGAATGATTACAGGGGGAGAGATTGGATATCTTGAGGGGTTGGGGGAGGAATCTTACATACTACCCCACTTAAAAAATGCAAGATGTCCTCATCTCGCAGGTGGAGTATGATCTCTTTCATCTTCTTCTTCTTCTTCAATCACTTCTTCCAGCGTTACTGCCTTGGAAGTGGACGGCCGATTTGGGAACAACTCTCTTTGACTTCCCCTATTCTGAGGCAAAGGTCTTGCATTACTTTGGTTTGAAATTGTGGGTTGGATAGAGGGTATACCCTTGGGATTTCTCTAATTTTGGCGGATAGAAACGTGATTACTCTGGAAGGAAGGAGCTGGAGTCTGCAATCTTGATCCCTGATTTTCTTCCCTAAAAACCTTGATCCAAAAGGAGATGGACAATCCATAGTGCGATGTCCAAATCCTTGAAAGTTATAGCATTTCACTACCTTATTTAAGGGTGGAACTTCTGTAGTTGAATTCCAGGGGATTGAGTTTCGGGAAAAGGACATTTCTTCCATTCTGGAACTTCCCATATCCTGGGCTTGACCCTGATATCTCTTAGGCGGTGGAAGGTTAGAATCACCTTTTGGACTAAAAACCTTTTGAAAGGTGATGGTGCTAGCTGTGAGATCCCGGTCTCCGGATTCGGGGTACTAGCAGCGGAAGTAGCACATCATGCACGGGTAGGGGTCTCACACTCTGGGCCTCGCCCACGGATATCCGGACAAGAGACTAATCCGTCGGTTTGTCCAAAACCAAAACCGGAAAAACTTCCTTTACCCGGAAAGCATGGGCGATTCCACGAGGATAACTCTTTACTCTAACGTAGTCAAGATCATTACGGATCAACTGATCTGACTGCACCTTTAACGGTACTTGGTCAAATCAAGGAAGAAACCTGCACTTGGATCATTGGGATCAACGCTTTTTTCCCCATCAAGAGGCACAGCCGTTGATTCCTATCCATAGAACAATTTCTATCCGGGATTTACTTCATCTATCGTAATAATAGAAATTAAATCTCGATTTACGGATCCATCAGTCCAGCCTAACCCCATCCAGTCCCATGGGTTAGCCAACCGCCCAACCACTGTAGTGATCGGATCCAATTAAGAATTTGGTTAGGTTTTGTCCCGGGTACCAAGGAAAAGAGTTCCAAGGCCCCCTAGCCGGAAGGTTATGCAAACATAAAACTAGTCACACTACTTACACACCCAATATGAAATTGCCTTTTTCTTAGCATCAACTAGCTTTAAAACAATCCTTTAATAAAACCATTATGTCACTGATGACAATTCTCAAAGTCTCTGGTTGAATCCTTATTTCCAGTCATTCATTCATCGGTATACTTATGGCATCATTGGCAACCAGAACGCTCACCACCTGTTCGCTCTCAGGGGCCTTTTCCATAGTTCCTAGCTCATAGTAGTAACCGGCAATATATTCATATAATAGAATGGAATCTCCGTGGAAGATCAGCTAGATCAACCCACAGATCCATATAAAAGAGCCATGGACTCATCCGTTGAGGACCAGCAAGGTCAATCAACCAGATCCATGCCCGGTTTCAGAAAACAACTCTTACTCCTTGTTCCAATATCTTCCACGACGCACGTGTGGGTATCTTCGGCGACCCAGAGCCCGAGCACCGTATGGTCAGTACCCTCTAGGATCCTTCGTAGGTGACCTAGCGCTTCACTCATAGGCCGCTTCCTTGGTCCCTCATCCACCGTACAGCGGAAGCTCACCATTTAAATCGAACCGAGGCTGGTCAAGACCTCGATCGACCTTGCTACGCGAGACGTCCTCCATTGACTCTCCGTCAGCAGTTGCAACTTTATCAGTTCGGTCTTCATGACCTTAATCCTCAAGACGGTCAAAATGCTTCTCCAGCATTCTTGACATAAAACAGTCATTTACAAACAGTCACAAAATACAGTTTCTATAACGAACTCTTGTCTTTCCATATTATCCACTCTCGGACCACATTCCATTCAATGTGTACTCGTTCTCATCCATTCACTCATATAGACTACACATTATCTCACATACACCTTCATATTCATTATTCTACATACATATCCATGTTCGTACGTCCACATCATACATCCAATTTCACATTCATACATACGCATCTACATGCATACATCCACATCCACATTCATACATCCATACCTCCATTTCCACATCCACACATCCACATTCATATTCATACATCCACATTCACATGCATACATCCATTTTCACATCCTCATTCATACATCCACATTCACATACATACATCCACATCCATATCTACATCCATACATCCACATCCACCTCTTCATTCACATTCACATCCATACATCCACATCTACATACATACATCCACATCTACATACATACATCCATACATCCACATCTACATACATACATCCATTTTCACATCCTCATTCATACATACATACACATCCGTATCTACATCCATACTTCCACATCCACATCAACATTCATATTCATACAAATACATCTACATGTATACATCCATTTTCACATCCTCATTCATACATACACATCCACATACATACATACACATCCGTATCTACATCCATACATCCACATCCACATCCACATTCACATTCATACATATACATCTACATGTATACATCCACATCACATTCATACAACCATATTACATCCATTCTCATCCTAACACATCCCATATACATCTTAACACATCCTAACTCATCTTAACACATTCTATCACATCTCATACACATCTTATCACATCTTTTTACATCTCATACACCTCTTATCACATCCTATCACTTTCCATACGCATCTTATCAAATCTTATTACATCTCATACACCTCTTATCACATCTTATCACATTTCATATCTTTTTTAAGAGAATTCTTATATTTGATATAAGATTTCTCTACACATTTATTTATGCATAAATTCCATTTAAGGAGACTAACACTTTCGAATTCAATCTTTTATGCATCTTCTTATGCATAAATTCAATTTGGTAGGAATTACACTTTTAGAATAAAAGAATTTCTCTTATGCATCTAAGTTATGCATAAAATCCATTTATGATGAAAATCACACTTTTAGTATAAAAAGAATATCTTTTATGCATACCTCTATGCATGAAATCCAATATGATAAAAGTAACACTCTTATAATAAAATAATCAACTTTTATGCATACCTCTATGCATGAAATTTAATTATGATAAAAGTCACACTTTTATAATAAAATAATCAACTTTTATGCATACCTTTATGCATGAAATTCAAATATGATAAAAGTAACACTTTTGATATAAAAATTTATCCATTATGCATACTTCTATGCATGAAATAAAAATGATAAAAGTAACACTTTTGATATAAAAATTTATCCTTTATGCATACTTCTATGCATGAAAATAAAAATGATAAAAGTAACACTTTTGATATAAAAATTTATCCTTTATGCATACTTCTATGCATGAAAATAAAAATGATAAGAATAACACTTTTGATATAAAAATTTATCCATTATGCATACTTCTATGCATGAAAATAAAAATGGTTAAAATAAAACTTTTGATATAAAAATTTATCCATTATGCATACTTCTATGCATGAAAGTAAAAATGATAAAAGTAACACTTTTGATATAAAAATTTATCCTTTATGCATACTTCTATGCATGAAAATAAAAATGATAAAAATAACACTTTTGATATAAAAATTTATCCATTATGCATACTTCTATGCATGAAAATAAAAATGGTAAAAATAACACTTTTGATATAAAAATTTATCCATTATGCATACTTCTATGCATGAAAGTAAAAATGATAAAAGTAACACTTTTGATATAAAAATTTATCATTTATGCATACTTCTATGCATGAAAATAAAAATGATAAAAATAACACTTTTGATATAAAAATTTATCCATTATGCATACTTCTATGCATGAAAATAAAAATGGTTAAAATAAAACTTTTAATATAAAAATTTATCCATTATGCATACTTCTATGCATGAAAGTAAAAATGATAAAAGTAACACTTTTGATATAAAAATTTATCCTTTATGCATACTTCTATGCATGAAAATAAAAATGATAAAAATAACACTTTTGATATAAAAATTTATCCATTATGCATACTTCTATGCATGAAAATAAAAATGGTAAAAATAACACTTTTGATATAAAAATTTATCCATTATGCATACTTCTCTGCATGAAAGTAAAAATGATAAAAGTAACACTTTTGATATAAAAATTTATCCTTTATGCATACTTCTATGCATGAAAATAAAAATGATAAAAATAACACTTTTGATATAAAAATTTATCCATTATGCATACTTCTATGAATGAAAATAAAAATGGTAAAAATAACACTTTTGATATAAAAAATTATCCATTATGCATACTTCTATGCATGAAAGTAAAAATGATAAAAGTAACACTTTTGATATAAAAATTTATCCTTTATGCATACTTCTATGCATGAAAATAAAAATGATAAAAATAACACTTTTGATATAAAAATTTATCCATTATGCATACTTCTATGCATGAAAATAAAAATGGTAAAAATATCACTTTTGATATAAAAATTTATCCATTATGCATACTTCTCATCCATTCACTCATATAGACTACACATTATCTCACATACACCTTCATATTCATTATTCTACATACATATCCATGTTCGTACGTCCACATCATACATCCAATTTCACATTCATACATACGCATCTACATGCATACATCCACATCCACATTCATACATCCATACCTCCATTTCCACATCCACACATCCACATTCATATTCATACATCCACATTCACATGCATACATCCATTTTCACATCCTCATTCATACACATCCTAACTCATCTTAACACATTCTATCACATCTCATACACATCTTATCACATCTTTTTACATCTCATACACCTCTTATCACATCCTATCACTTTCCATACGCATCTTATCAAATCTTATCACATCTCATACACCTCTTATCACATCTTATCACATTTCATATCTTTTTTAAGAGAATTCTTATATTTGATATAAGATTTCTCTACACGTTTATTTATGCATAAATTCCATTTAAGGAGACTAACACTTTCGAATTCAATCTTTTATGCATCTTCTTATGCATAAATTCAATTTGGTAGGAATTACACTTTTAGAATAAAAGAATTTCTCTTATGCATCTAAGTTATGCATAAAATCCATTTATGATGAAAATCACACTTTTAGTATAAAAAGAATATCTTTTATGCATACCTCTATGCATGAAATCCAATATGATAAAAGTAACACTCTTATAATAAAATAATCAACTTTTATGCATACCTCTATGCATGAAATTTATATATGATAAAAGTCACACTTTTATAATAAAATAATCAACTTTTATGCATACCTTTATGCATGAAATTCAAATATGATAAAAGTAACACTTTTGATCTAAAAATTTATCCATTATGCATACTTCTATGCATGAAATAAAAATAATAAAAGTAACACTTTTGATATAAAAATTTATCCTTTATGCATACTTCTATGCATGAAAATAAAAATGATAAAAGTAACACTTTTGATATAAAAATTTATCCTTTATGCATACTTCTATGCATGAAAATAAAAATGATAAGAATAACACTTTTGATATAAAAATTTATCCATTATGCATACTTCTATGCATGAAAATAAAAATGGTAAAAATAACACTTTTGATATAAAAATTTATCCATTATGCATACTTCTATGCATGAAAGTAAAAATGATAAAAGTAACACTTTTGATATAAAAATTTATCCTTTATGCATACTTCTATGCATGAAAATAAAAATGATAAAAATAACACTTTTGATATAAAAATTTATCCATTATGCATACTTCTATGCATGAAAATAAAAATGGTAAAAATAACACTTTTGATATAAAAATTTATCCATTATGCATACTTCTATGCATGAAAGTAAAAATGATAAAAGTAACACTTTTGATATAAAAATTTATCCTTTATGCATACTTCTATGCATGAAAATAAAAATGATAAAAATAACACTTTTGATATAAAAATTTATCCATTATGCATACTTCTATGCATGAAAATAAAAATGGTAAAAATAACACTTTTGATATAAAAATTTATCCATTATGCATACTTCTATGCATGAAAGTAAAAATGATAAAAGTAACACTTTTGATATAAAAATTTATCCTTTATGCATACTTCTATGCATGAAAATAAAAATGATAAAAGTAACACTTTTGATATAAAAATTTATCCCTTATGCATACTTCTATGCTTGAAAATAAAAATGATAAAAATAACACTTTTGATATAAAAATTTATCCATTATGCATACTTCTATGCATGAAAATAAAAATGGTAAAAATAACACTTTTGATATAAAAATTTATCCATTATGCATACTTCTATGCATGAAAGTAAAAATGATAAAGTAACACTTTTGATATAAAAATTTATCCTTTATGCATACTTCTATGCATGAAAATAAAAATGATAAAAATAACACTTTTGATATAAAAATTTATCCATTATGCATACTTCTATGCATGAAAATAAAAATGGTAAAAATAACACTTTTGATATAAAAAATTATCCATTATGCATACTTCTATGCATGAAAGTGAAAATGATAAAAGTAACACTTTTGATATAAAAATTTATCCTTTATGCATACTTCTATGCATGAAAATAAAAATGATAAAAATAACACTTTTGATATAAAAATTTATCCATTATGCATACTTCTATGCATGAAAATAAAAATGGTAAAAATATCACTTTTGATATAAAAATTTATCCATTATGCATACTTCTATGCAAGAAATAAAAATGGTAAAAATAACACTTTTGATATAAAAACTTATCCTTTATGCATGATATTAAAATTCAATTTCTCCATGATTATAATGAAATTCTTTCAATTAATCTAGGATGATAATTCCTAGAATATGGTAGGAAGTCCTCTTTTTATGCTTTGAATGAAATTATTTTATGCATAAGTTTTATAAAAATTTTGACATAGCTCCGCTGCTATGACTGATAAATCTCAAATTTTTTAAGGGATAAAGCTTATCATTAAGGAAATAATTAAAATGATCTCTAATTGGATTATTAATCCATAATGGATTGAATCATCAATATACATAAACTAAAAACATAGAAAAAGGCCATTAATTTGGCCTCAAGCATAGCTTAATCTTGTGTTAAGGAAAAGCTTTATGAAAAGCTTGATTTGGATTGAGAATGGGTCATGAGTATGACCATTTCTTGAGTGACAGAGAGAAATTACATAAAAACCATTAGAATTTAAACATAAATGAAAATTAACTTCAATAGCATTTATTAAATTATGTAACTCTTCACTACTATCCACCAATTAACTTCAATAGCATTTAAAAAACCATACCAATTAAGCTTCTCAAGCTTGAGAGGGGTTGAGAAGAGAGAAACATTGAGAAATTATAGAAAAGATCAATATTCACTAATTACCTTATAAATTGCTTGATTCTTTGTTCACGTTAGAGGCCCCCAACCAATCAATTGGTTAAATATGTTGATGGAGCCACCAATGGGGATTGAAGAAAGAGGGATGCTCCAAAAACTAGTGAATTATTAATGAATTCACAGTTCTTGGCTTAGGTGGAGTAGAGTAACGATGCATAAACACTATCTCTTTTTCAACAAGGGGGAGGCTTCTATTTATAGAAAAAATTGAGCTCCTAACCAAACAAACTGATTCTAGAATTTTCTAAATCAGTTTGGTCAATATTTGACCATTTTTAGTTCAGTTAAGCTAACTTTTTGGAACTAGACTTGAATGAGGAGAGAGGAGAGATGAAATATCTCAATTTTTATGAGTTTAAAACTCATTCAAGCATGTGAAATATGCACCTTATTTAAAGAACTCCCCTTCCTTACATATGTGTCATAATGGAATCATTTTAATATTGCTCATAGTTTTTACTAATAAACCTTGTACATTTTCAACTCTTCATCTTATGTGAAATATGCACCTCCTTTAAAGAACTCCCCTTCCTTACATATGTGTCATAATGGAATCATTTTAATATTGCTCATAGTTTTTTACTAATAAACCTTGTACATTTTCAACTCTTCATCTTATGTGAGCATTTACTCATTTTTGGATACCCAAAATATCTCATATTTTTAATATTGCTCATAGTTTTTTACTAATAAACCTTGTACATTTTCAACTCTTCATCTTATGTGAGTTTTTACTCATTTTTGGGTATCTTCTTTTACAAATTGGATTTATCTCCTCCCTACACATGGATTGATGCTATTGGCCCATAGGAACCTTAATTGGACCATAATCCAAAAATTTCTGAAAATCTAGACCCTTAGGCTAAGGTCCTTTATACCCATTTCCAATTAATTCCAATTGCACATTGGAAAGTTCTTTTTGAATTTCTGTTTCAGGGGAACTTATTTTAATAAGATGAGATAATTTTCTATCCAAAAATAATAAAATTTTAAATATTCTCTCTCTAGAATATTTTCTCTCTCTAGGTTAAAACAGTTAGAAACAAGTCTTTTATATTTCTGAAGAGGAATTGATTACAGGGGAAGATGCTGGACATTTTGAGAGACTAGGGAGGAATCTTACATTCTCTCCCACTTGAAAAACGCGAGATGCCCTCATCTCGCAAACTGGGAGTAATTTCGCAAGATGCACAAGTATGAGACTGAGAGAAATTTTTTAATTAAGATTAATCACCAATTAAAAAAGTCTCAAAGAGAGTAAGGGTCAAGACAAGAACAAGATTTAAACTTTATTCATTCTTGGAACATATACAGTAAAGATAGAAGAACTCTTTACACTTCCATAAGCCCGTCCATCATATGATCACAAAACCAGCACTCACAAGCTGCGCACGTATAAGGTAACTCATCTATGGGAATGATTCTGTTGGTTATTGTCGCGCCTATCTCAGTGGTATGAGGTATTCTAACAAAAGGACCTCTGAGAGGCAAACCAAAAACGGGGTAAAGGCATATCTTCTGATGAGGAAGAAAACACGCCAGTAAGAAGACACGCTCAGAAAACCCAAGATGTCTTGATCTCATGACGCAGTAATATCGAGGACCCAAACCCAAGGCTTCGATAACCATGGCCAAGCGGACATTGTTACGAAAGTGCTGCTGACCCCAAGGTGTTACCCTAGTTATGTCTTGATAGGTCCCCCATTTGGTCTGAGCTACATACGTTCCCAAGCGAGGAAAAAGTGAGCGCTCATACTGTTCTATAAAATCCTTCTTTACAGACTCGCTTGCGTCTTGAAGGTGAGAAATCATCATGGATAAAACTAATTCCTGTTGCCAAGCCATGAAGGAGTTTAAGAAGAAGGGAGATCGATGGAAGTAAGATTACTGTGAGCGATAAGTAAAGTTACGACTTATATAAAGGAAGGAGTTAGCGTAACCTAGAAGCCAACGGTATCTTGCCACTGAAGTTTTACCGTCTTTCCATGATTTGGGTTTGGCACATATTTCTATAGAAGGCATTAAGAACTTTGAGATGAGGAGATAAAAGAAGTTCGTAGGCTAAGTCACTTACTTTCTTTGGTCCACAATATCTGGGGGATAACTACTTATACTCCCCTAGAGATAAAGAAATTCTTTTGGTCCGTATTCAAATGAAGACTATAACTGCTTCTTTGAATTCTCTGACTGTCCTCTTCTTATCTGTATATTGTCTCTCTCAATCCTGGGCAGCGTTTATATCTTTATAAATTGCCTGCATCTGTTGCTCTAAGTCACCAAGCATTTCACTGGTCATCTCGACCCTAATCAATGGATCGGACCTAGTTAATGGAGTTAAGCAATCTTGTCCGAGACGGATCCTGATTAGATTGGTATGAAGGAATTGGTCTCTGAATTTGGGTTCTAGACTTCCCTGTGCCCTTTTCATGGTAGGAGTTAGGCAGTCTTTTAACCAATGGTCAAAACCTTGGCATCCAAAACACTGGTTCTCACTTCTGAACTCATCGTTCTGAATCTTTAAAACAGGTGGGCTCCTGAGAAGGTATTCTGGGTAAAGTGTCTTCGCTTTTTAAACAGAATCTTTCTTTTATTTAGAGAGGGAATAATTATAAGATCAGAAAAGGAGATTCCTACTCCTGTATACCTCGAAGGTTGGGGGAGGAATCTTACAAACTTCTACCCCACTTAAAAAGGTGCGAGATGTCCTCATCTCGCAAAGTAGAGGACAACTCTTTTTCTTAAGATCCAATTTATTATCGGTTCCTTATATTCTGGTCAACCCAACAGAATACTGGGATAAATATTCCTTATATAGAACTCATCATTAAATAATAATTCATTTAGATCATATCATTCCTACGATAATGGTCCATTAGACCGAAAAATTTCCTTCTGAACATTCCTCCACGGGAATTTCAGTTAAGTTATCAATTTGTCATCCCTTAACTTGATCTACCGTGTCAAGTATTAACAGTAGCAATTTGACAGCACAATCCACTAATCTCATAGTGATTTGCTAAAATCATTATCATCATTTATCATTCAGGGACTCATCCCATTCATCCTCATTGTGGTTTTGCTCAGGTTATTATATTTCAACTAAATTTCAAGAATCATCATTTTTCAATCAGAATCCAAATCAATTCATCAGTTCTCAAACAAAATTAAAATCATATCAACCACATTCGAAATCATCATCTGGATAACATTAACGCTTATAATTTCAAGTCTTAGATTTACTCGTATATACTGCCCTCGGTATATACGGGTCGTCATAATACTTGGAATTATAAGGTAAATACCATCATGTCTAGGCCTCAAGCAAGTCAAGGTTCCATACAATTGCGGTACTTCCAATTGAAGACCCAATTACTAATTTACGAATTTCAATTTGAATTAACAATTTGTATTATATCACGCAATTACAACCTTTTTGTGCGTCTTGATAACTTTTGACATAATTGGCTCCTCAGTTGATCTTATTGGAGATCTATGACATAAATCTGATAAACATATTTTTCTTTATCCGATCGTCCGTAAACAATCACTTAAAAAAAACATTTGTATATTTATATACAAGTTGTAATAAGTACATAGAGCAACTCGGCTCTGAGTTCAAAATCTCCTCGGAAGACATATAAGAGGACCGTACTGGGCCATAGTCATGCCCTGTTACATAAGTTCTCTAACTGCGAAGGAGGCTATTATTTTCTCCTTAGGGATAAATGGACTAAGGAGTCTATAAATTCGACATGAAAGTCTGAAATTTCGAGGCGTCGAATGATATAGAATGACACCACGCACCATTTTCAGCTTTAACAGGATCATAGTCAATGAGAGATTCTGCCACACAGCATTGTACGGCGGTCGCAAGGGGCGTGGACATATTGCCCTGCAAACCACTTTTGTTGTATTCTCTCCGCTGGGGTAGGAAAATATAAATCCGCGAAATGGCGTGCGAGTCTTGCTCGGCTTGTTTGAGTTGAAGCAGAAGAGATGAGATGCTCGAAGGCAAATGCAATCATATCTTGAGACTGGGTGAGGTCGGGAATACCAGATAAATGGAGAACTTCCATCTATAAAAACAATTTCTTTCATTAAAATTTCTTCATTAAAGAAGCTTACGGAATGAAAATACATTATGAAAAAATGCTGTTTCTAAATTCTTATTACCAATTTCAGATAAGAATTTAATTTTCTTTATTAGCTTTCAATTTTGCTCTGATACCAACTGTGAGATCCCGGTCTCCACGGCGCAACGGATTCGGGGTACTAGCAGCGGAAGTAGCACATCATGCGCGGGTAGGGGTCTCACACTCGGGGCCTCGCCCCCACGGATATCCAGACAAGAGACTAATCCATCGGTTTGTCCAAAACCGAAACCGGAAAAACTTCCTTTACCCGGAAAGCATGGGCGATTCCACCAGGATAACTCTTTACTCTAACGTAGTCAAGATCATTACGGATCAACTGATCTGACTGCACCTTTAACGGTACTTGGTCAAATCAAGGAAGAAACCTGCACTTGGATCATTGGGATCAACGCTTTTTTCTCCATCAAGAGGCACAGCCGTTGATTCCTATCCATAGAACAATTTCTATCCGAGATTTACTTCATCTATCGTAATAATAGAAATTAAATCTCGATTTACGGATCCATCAGTCCAGCCTAACCCCATCGAGTCCCATGGGTTAGCCAACCGCCCAACCACTGTAGTGATCGGATCCAATTAAGAATCTGGTTAGGTTTTTTCCCGGGTACCAAGGAAAAGAGTTCCAAGGCCCCCTAGCCGGAAGTTCATGCAAACATAAAACTAGTCACACTACTTACACACCCAATATGAAATTGCCTTTTTCTTAGCATCAACTAGCTTTAAAACAATCCTTTAATAAAACCATTATGTCACTGATGACAATTCTCAAAGTCTCTGGTTGAATCCTTATTTCCAGTCATTCATTCATCGGTATACTTATGGCATCATTGGCAACCAGAACGCTCACCACCTGTTCGCTCTCAGGGGCCTTTTCCATAGTTCCTAGCTCATAGTAAGCGGCAATATATTCATATAATAGAATGGAATCTCCGTGGAAGATCAGCTAGATCAACCCACAGATCCATATAAAAGAGCCATGGACTCATCCGTTGAGGACCAGCAAGGTCAATCAACCAGATCCATGCCCGGTTTCAGAAAACAACTCTTACTCCTTGTTCCAATATCTTCCACGACGCACGTGTGGGTATCTTCGGTGACCCAGAGCCCGAGCACCGTATGGTCAGCACCCTCTAGGATCCTTCGTAGGTGACCTATCGCTTCACTCATAGGCCGCTTCCTTGGTCCCTCATCCACCGTACAGCGGAAGCTCACCATTTAAATCGAACCGAGGCTGGTCAAGACCTCGATCGACCTTGCTACGCGAGACGTCCTCCATTGACTCTCCGTCAGCAGTTGCAACTTTATCAGTTCGGTCTTCATGACCTTAATCCTCAAGACGGTCAAAATGCTTCTCCAGCATTCTTGACATAAAACAGACATTTACAAACAGTCACAAAATACAATTTCTATAACGAACTCTTGTCTTTCCATATTATCCACTCTCGGACCACATTCCATTCGTTCTCATCCATTCACTCATATAGACTACACATTATCTCACATACACCTTCATATTCATTATTCTACATACATATCCATGTTCGTACGTCCACATCATACATCCAATTTCACATTCATACATACGCATCTACATGCATACATCCACATCCACATTCATACATCCATACCTCCATTTCCACATCCACACATCCACATTCATATTCATACATCCACATTCACATGCATACATCCATTTTCACATCCTCATTCATACACATCCTAACTCATCTTAACACATTCTATCACATCTCATACACATCTTATCACATCTTTTTACATCTCATACACCTCTTATCACATCCTATCACTTTCCATACGCATCTTATCAAATCTTATCACATCTCATACACCTCTTATCACATCTTATCACATTTCATATCTTTTTTAAGAGAATTCTTATATTTGATATAAGATTTCTCTACACATTTATTTATGCATAAATTCCATTTAAGGAGACTAACACTTTCGAATTCAATCTTTTATGCATCTTCTTATGCATAAATTCAATTTGGTAGGAATTACACTTTTAGAATAAAAGAATTTCTCTTATGCATCTAAGTTATGCATAAAATCCATTTATGATGAAAATCATACTTTTAGTATAAAAAGAATATCTTTTATGCATACCTCTATGCATGAAATCCAATATGATAAAAGTAACACTCTTATAATAAAATAATCAACTTTTATGCATACCTCTATGCATGAAATTTATATATGATAAAAGTCACACTTTTATAATAAAATAATCAACTTTTATGCATACCTTTATGCATGAAATTCAAATATGATAAAAGTAACACTTTTGATATAAAAATTTATCCATTATGCATACTTCTATGCATGAAATAAAAATAATAAAAGTAACACTTTTGATATAAAAATTTATCCTTTATGCATACTTCTATGCATGAAAATAAAAATGATAAAAGTAACACTTTTGATATAAAAATTTATCCTTTATGCATACTTCTATGCATGAAAATAAAAATGATAAGAATAACACTTTTGATATAAAAATTTATCCATTATGCATACTTCTATGCATGAAAATAAAAATGGTAAAAATAACACTTTTGATATAAAAATTTATCCATTATGCATACTTCTATGCATGAAAGTAAAAATGATAAAAGTAACACTTTTGATATAAAAATTTATCCTTTATGCATACTTCTATGCATGAAAATAAAAATGATAAAAATAACACTTTTGATATAAAAATTTATCCATTATGCATACTTCTATGCATGAAAATAAAAATGGTAAAAATAACACTTTTGATATAAAAATTTATCCATTATGCATACTTCTATGCATGAAAGTAAAAATGATAAAAGTAACACTTTTGATATAAAAATTTATCCTTTATGCATACTTCTATGCATGAAAATAAAAATGGTAAAAATAACACTTTTGATATAAAAATTTATCCATTATGCATACTTCTATGCATGAAAATAAAAATGGTAAAAATAACACTTTTGATATAAAAATTTATCCATTATGCATACTTCTATGCATGAAAGTAAAAATGATAAAAGTAACACTTTTGATATAAAAATTTATCCTTTATGCATAATTCTATGCATGAAAATAAAAATGATAAAAGTAACACTTTTGATATAAAAATTTATCCTTTATGCATACTTCTATGCTTGAAAATAAAAATGATAAAAATAACACTTTTGATATAAAAATTTATCCATTATGCATACTTCTATGCATGAAAATAAAAATGGTAAAAATAACACTTTTGATATAGAAATTTATCTATTATGCATACTTCTATGCATGAAAGTAAAAATGATAAAAGTAACACTTTTGATATAAAAATTTATCCTTTATGCATACTTCTATGCATGAAAATAAAAATGATAAAAATAACACTTTTGATATAAAAATTTATCCATTATGCATACTTCTATGCATGAAAATAAAAATGGTAAAAATAACACTTTTGATATAAAAAATTATCCATTATGCATACTTCTATGCATGAAAGTAAAAATGATAAAAGTAACACTTTTGATATGAAAATTTATCCTTTATGCATACTTCTATGCATGAAAATAAAAATGATAAAAATAACACTTTTGATATAAAAATTTATCCATTATGCATACTTCTATGCATGAAAATAAAAATGGCAAAAATATCACTTTTGATATAAAAATTTATCCATTATGCATACTTCTATGCAAGAAATAAAAATGGTAAAAATAACACTTTTGATATAAAAACTTATCCTTTATGCATGATATTAAAATTCAATTTCTCCATGATTATAATGAAATTCTTTCAATTAATCTAGGATGATAATTCCTAGAATATGGTAGGAAGTCCTCTTTTTATGCTTTGAATGAAATTATTTCATGCATAAGTTTTATAAAAATTTTGACATAGCTCCGCTGCTATGACTGATAAATCTCAATTTTTCTAAGGGATAAAGCTTATCATTAAGGAAATAATTAAAATGATCTCTAATTGGATTATTAATCCATAATGGATTGAATCATCAATATACATAAACTAAAAACATAGAAAAAGGCCATTAATTTGGCCTCAAGCATAGCTTAATCTTGTGTTAAGGAAAAGCTTTATGAAAAGCTTGATTTGGATTGAGAATGGGTCATGAGTATGACCATTTCTTGAGTGACAGAGAGAAATTACATAAAAACCATTAGAATTTAAACATAAATGGAAATTAACTTCAATAGCATTTATTAAATTATGTAACTCTTCACTACTATTCACCAATTAACTTCAATAGCATTTAAAAAACCATACCAATTAAGCTTCTCAAGCTTGAGAGGGGTTGAGAAGAGAGAAACATTGAGAAATTATAGAAAAGATCAATATTCACTAATTACCTTATAAATTGCTTGATTCTTTGTTCACGGTAGAGGCCCCCAACCAATCAATTGGTTAAATATGTTGATGGAGCCACCAATGGGGATTGAAGAAAGAGGGATGCTCCAAAAACTAGTGAATTATTAATGAATTCACAGTTCTTGGCTTAGGTGGAGTAGAGTAACGATGCATAAATACTATCTCTTTTTCAACAAGGGGGAGGCTTCTATTTATAGAAAAAATTGAGCTCCTAACCAAACAAGCTGATTCTAGAATTTTCTAAATCAGTTTGGTCAATATTTGACCATTTTTAGGTCAGTTAAGCTAACTTTTTGGAACTAGACTTGAATGAGGAGAGAGGAGAGACGAAATATCTCAATTTTTATGAGTTTAAAACTCATTCAAGCATGTGAAATATGCACCTTATTTAAAGAACTCCCCTTCCTTACATATGTGTCATAATGGAATCATTTTAATATTGCTCATAGTTTTTTACTAATAAACCTTGTACATTTTCAACTCTTCATGTTATGTGAAATATGCACCTCCTTTAAAGAACTCCCCTTCCTTACATATGTGTCATAATGGAATCATTTTAATATTGCTCATAGTTTTTTACTAATAAACCTTGTACATTTTCAACTCTTCATCTTATGTGAGGATTTACTCATTTTTGGATACCCAAAATATCTCATATTTTTAATATTGCTCATAGTTTTTTACTAATAAACCTTGTACATTTTCAACTCTTCATCTTATGTGAGTTTTTACTCATTTTTGGGTATCTTCTTTTACAAATTGGATTTATCTCCTCCCTACACATGGATTGATGCTATTGGCCCATAGGAACCTTAATTGGACCATAATCCAAAAATTTCTGAAAATCTAGACCCTTAGGCTAAGGTCCTTTATACCCATTTCCAATTAATTCCAATTGCACATTGGAAAGTTCTTTTTGAATTTCTGTTTCAGGGGAACTTATTTTAATAAGATGAGATAATTTTCTATCTAAAAATATTAAAATTTTAAATATTCTATCTATAGAATATTTTCTCTCTCTAGGTTAAAACAGTTAGAAACAAGTCTTTTATATTTCTGAAGAGGAATTGATTACAGGGGAAGATGCTGGACATTTTGAGAGACTAGGGAGGAATCTTACATTCTCTCCCACTTGAAAAACGCGAGATGCCCTCATCTCGCAAACTGGGAGTAATTTCGCAAGATGCACAAGTATGAGACTGAGAGAAATTTTGTAATTAAGATTAATCACCAATTAAAAAAGTCTCAAAGAGAGTAAGGGTCAAGACAAGAACAAGATTTAAACTTTATTCATTCTTGGAACATATACAGTAAAGATAGAAGAACTCTTTACACTTCCATAAGCCCGTCCATCATATGATCACAAAAGCAGCACTCACAAGCTGCGCACGTATAAGGTAACTCATCTATGGGAATGATTCTGTTGGTTATTGTCGCGCCTATCTCAGTGGTATGAGGTGTTCTAACAAAAGGATCTCTGAGAGGCAAACCAAAAACGGGGTAAAGGCATATCTTCTGATGAGGAAGAAAACACGCCAGTAAGAAGACACGCTTAGAAAACCCAAGATGTCTTGATCTCATGACGTAGTAATATCGGGGACCCAAACCCAAGGCTTCGATAACCATGGCCAAGCGGACATTGTTACGAAAGTGCTGCTGACCCTAAGGTGTTACCCTAGTTATGTCTTGATAGGTCCCCCATTTGGTCTGAGCTACATACGTTCCCAAGTGAGGAAAAAGTGAGCGCTCATACTGTTCTATAAAATCCTTCTTTACAGACTCGCTTGCGTCTTGAAGGTGAGAAATCATCATGGATAAAACTAATTCCTGTTGCCAAGCCATGAAGGAGTTTAAGAAGAAGGGAGATCGATGGAAGTAAGATTACTGTGAGCGATAAGTAAAGTTACGACTTATATAAAGGAAGGAGTTAGCGTAACCTAGAAGCCAACGGTATCTTGCCACTGAAGTTTTACCGTCTTTCCATGATTTGGGTTTGGCACATATTTCTATAGAAGGCATTAAGAACTTTGAGATGAGGAGATAAAAGAAGTTCGTAGGCTAAGTCACTTACTTTCTTTGGTCCACAATATCTGGGGGATAACTACTTATACTCCCCTAGAGATAAAGAAATTCTTTTGGTCCGTATTCAAATGAAGACTATAACTGCTTCTTTGAATTCTCTGACTGTCCTCTTCTTATCTGTATATTGTCTCTCTCAATCCTGGGCAGCGTTTATATCTTTATAAATTGCCTGCATCTGTTGCTCTAAGTCACCAAGCATTTCACTGGTCATCTCGACCCTAATCAATGGATCGGACCTAGTTAATGGAGTTAAGCAATCTTGTCCGAGAGACGGATCCTGATTAGATTGGTATGAAGGAATTGGTCTCTGAACATTTTCAACTCTTTATCTTATGTGAGCATTTACTCATTTTTGGATACCCAAAATATCTCATATTTTTAATATTGCTCATAGTTTTTTACTAATAAACCTTGTACATTTTCAACTCTTCATCTTATGTGAGCATTTACTCATTTTTGGGTATCTTCTTTTACAAATTGGATTTATCTCCTCCCTACACATGGATTGATGCTATTGGCCCATAGGAACCTTAATTTGGACCATAATCCAAAAATTTCTGAAAATCTAGACCCTTAGGCTAAGGTCCTTTATACCCATTTCCAATTAATTCCAATTGCACATTGGAAAGTTCTTTTTGAATTTCTGTTTCAGGGGAACTTATTTTAATAAGATGAGATAATTTTCTATCCAAAAATATTAAAAATTTAAATATTCTCTCTCTAGAATATTTTCTCTCTCTAGGTTAAAACAGTTAGAAACAAGTCTTTTATATTTCTGAAGAGGAATTGATTACAGGGGAAGATGCTGGACATTTTGAGAGACTGGGGAGGAATCTTACACTAGCTTTGGTGGGACCTTGACATCAAAGGAGAAGTCCTTCACCATCCGCACTCCTTCGGCCATGGAAACTGGCTTGGCGTTCTTCACCAAAATATTCAAAGGTTCGTTCAGCCCCCGAATGAACTTGGCCATCAGTTGTTCTTCATTCAGTGGTGGCGAGTATTTGAGGAGGAGAGCGAATGCTTGGTGATATACTTCAATAGCTCTGCTCCCCTGGGTTAACTCTAAGAATTCGTTCATCTTTGTTTCCAAAAAGCCGAGAGGACAGAATCTCATCCTTAGGTAAATTTGGAGATCATTCCATGTCTTGGTATTTCGATCCTGATGGTTTGCCTCGTAGTGGTTTCTCCATGCCACTCTGCTGTTTCTACTATCTTCAGCCTTGCAAGAACTATTTTGCTCTTCTCATTGTACCCGGTGACATATCAAAGTACTTGTCCATTGCTTCGATCCACTTCTCCACAACCTCGCCCAAGTTTTTCCCTTCACCCTTGAAAGGTCCAGGCTGTGAACTATGAAGAGTTTTACAAACATCCAAGTCGAGCTCTTCCTCATCGAGTTGGGGGTTATCATTTCTACCACGATGACCTCAATCCAAGTTCCTATCAATACGAAACATCTTGTTAAGTCCCTTTATTTATGATTCAATTTTGATTTTTGATTCATCTGATTCTGGGGTTCTTTAGATAGGTCAACTCCCCACAGAATCGTGGGATAGAGATACTCGCATTACCAGATAACAATTCATTCAGAACAGATCATTCATATCTTTAACACAATAATGGTCTATTAGACCAAAATTTTCATCTGAACAATGGGGGATTTCAATTTTATAGATTTTTAATTTGCCATCCCTTAACTTGATCCACTGGGTCAAGAGTTAACAGTAGCAATCTGTCAAGCACAATTCGCTAATCTCAGAGTGATTTACTGAAGTCATTATCATCATTCCAATTACGAACATCAACACAGGGACTCGTCCCATTCATCCTCATTGTGGTTTTGCTCAGTTTATCGCTTTCCAACCAAAAATTCAGGAGTCATCATTTTTCAATCAGAATCTAATTTAACTCATCAGTTCTCAACTAGAATTTTAAAATCATATCAATCACATTCGAATTCATCATTTGGATATCATTTCAGCTTATAATTTCAAGATCTTAGATTTACTCGTATATATTGTGAGTAAAGAATTGCAGCTATACCCTTGGTATATATGGGTAGTCACGGTCCTTGGAACTATAAGGTAAATACCATCATAAGCAAGTCAGGGATTCCATACAATTGTAGTACTTTCTTCTGAAGACCCAATTATCAAATTAGGAATTTCATTTTGAATATCAATTTGTATGAGTTTCATCACACAATTCCAACCTTTTACTGCTACTTCATAAATTTATGACATTCTTGGCTTCTCGGTTGATCCACTTTAGCCAAATCGCTCTGATACCAGCTGTGAGATCCTTGTCCCCACCGCGCAATGAATTTAGGGGTGCTAGTAGTGGAAGTAGCACTTCTTGCGTGGGGTAGGGTCCTACACTCAGGGCCTCACCCCACGGATATCCGGACAAGAGACTAATCCATCGGTTCTTCCAAAACTAAACCCGAAAAAACTTCCCTTGCCCGAAAAGCACGGGCGATTCCTTCAGAATAACGTTTCTCTAACGTAGTCAAAAGCCTTAACTAACTCAACTGATCTGAACAAACCTATCAGTCCCATAGTCAGATCAGGGAAAAGATTGCACTTGGATCATAGAGACCAACGCTTTTTTTCTCATTGAGAGGAAGAACCGTTGATTCTTTTCCATAGAACAATTTTTGTCTGGGATTTACTTCATCTATCGTACCATAATAGAATTGAGTCTTAATTTAGGGATCCATCAGTCCAGCCTAACCCCATCTAGTCCCATGGGTTAGCCAACTGCCCAACCACTGTAGTGATGGGATCCAATTAGGAATTTGGTTAGTTTTGTCCCGGGTACCAAGGAAAAGAGTTCCCAGGCCCCCTAGCCAGATATTCATGCAAACTTAAACTAGTCGCACCACTTACACACCCAATATGAAATTGCCTTTTTCACAGAACCTTCCATCTTTAAAAATAATCATTTAATGAAACCATGGTGTCACTGATCATAATCCTCAAAATCTTTGGTTAAATCCTTATTTCCAATCATTCCTTCATCGGTGTACCTATGGTATCATTGGCAACCAGAACGCTCACCACTTGTCCACTAAGGGGTCTTTTCGATAGTTCCTAGCTCATAGTAACCGGCAATATATTCACATAGAAAATGGAATCTCCGTTGAAGATCAGCAAGATCAACCAACGGATCCATATAAAAGAGATGAAGAAAGTTCTTTTATAAGGTCATGCAATAGAATACTAGATGCATGTTGTGATGCTATTTGAGAAGCCATGGACTCATCCGTTTGAGGACCAGCAAGGTCAATCAACCAGATCCATGCCCGAATTCAGAAAACAACTCTTACTCCTTATTCAATATCTTCTCCGATGTACTTGTGGTGGGTATCTTCGGCAACCCAGAGCCCGAGCACCGTATGGTCAGCACCCTCTAGGATCCTTCGTAGGTCACCTAGCGCTTCACTCATAGGCCGCTTCCTTGGTTCCTCATCCACCGTATGGAAGCTCACCATTTAAATCAAACCGAGGCTGGTTAAGACCTCAACTGACCTTGCTATGCGAGACGTCCTCTGTTGACTCTCCGTCAGCTGTTGCAACTTTATGAACTAGGTCTCCACACGACCTAATTCACAAGACGGTCAAAATGCTTCCCCTAAAACAATCTATTAAAAATAGGTCATAAATACAATTTCTATAACGAACTCTCGTGTTTCCACATTAATCAACATTATTTAATTCACATTCATTTCATATAAATTCCCATTCTCATCCAATCACATCATTTTTCATCTCATCACTTCTTTCCTCAATTACCTTATCAGATCTCATCCACTCACATTTTCCCATATCCACATCTCATCACATCACATTCATTCACATCTCATCCATTCAGACCACATCACATTCGCTCACATCACATCTCATTCAGACCACATCACATTTATTCACAACACATCTCATTCAGACCACATCACATTCATTCACATCTATCCTGATCCACATGACATCACATTTATTCACACCCCTTATCATTCATTCACATTTATTCACACCCCTTATCATTCATTCACATCCCGATTCACAGGCTATCACATTCATTCACATCCGTTATCATTCATTCACATCTTGACTCACATGCCATCACATTCATTCACATCCCATGCCATTCATTCTCATCCCGATTCACATGCCATCACATTCATTCACACACCATGCCATTCATTCTCATCCCGATTCACATGCCATCACACTCATTCGCATCCCATATCATTCATATCTGTCCAATTTACATCACATCTCATCGCCTCTATTCTCGTTCATATTCATCACATTCACATCCACATATTCTTCCAGATACATCCACATCGATACTTATCACATACACATCCACATCTATCCTTTCACCTAAATCTACATCCATCCTTTCACATACATACATCCACATCCATTCTTTCACATACATCCACTTCCATTCTTCACATACATCCACATCCATCCTATATCCTTCATTTACATCCAGATTCACATGACATCTCATCACTTCTATTCACATCACATCCATCCATCCATTCATTCACATTTATCTGATTCACATCACATCTATCCATTCATCCATTCACATTTATCTGATTCACCTCACATCTATCCATCCATTCATTCTTTTATAAAAATCAACTTCAGTGGAAATAAAACTTTTATAAAAATCCTTTTATACATCTATTTATGCATAAATTTAAATTTAAGAAAAATAACACTTTTAAAATAAAAATAAATCCTTTATGCATCTTTCTATGCATAAAATAAAATTTAACAAGAATGACTCTTTTTAAATAAAAATAAATTCCTTTATGCATATTTTTATGCATAAAATCAAAATTAATGAGAATAACTCTATTGAAATAAAAATAAATTCCTTTATGCATCTTTCTATGCATAAAATCAAAATTAATGAGAATAACTCTTTTGAATTAAAAATAAATTCCTTTATGCATCTTTCTATATGCATAAAATCAAAATTAATGAGAATAACTCTTTTGAATTAAAAATAAATTCCTTTATGCATCTTTCTATGCATAAAATCAAAATTAATTAGAATAACACTTTTGGAATAAAAATAAATTCTTTATGCATCTTTCTATGCATAAAATCAATTTTGATGAATGTAATACTTTTATAATAAAAACAATTCTTTTATGCATCACTTTATGCATAAAAATATTGGTGAAAGTAACACTTTTATAATAAAAAAATTCTTTTATGCATCACTTTATGCATACAAATTCATATTGGTGAAAGTAGCACTTTTATAATTAAAAAAAAAATCTTTTATGCATCACTTTATGCATAAAAATCAATATTGGTGAAAGTAACACTTTTATAATAAAAATATGTCCAATATGCATCTTTCTATGAATAGAAATTAATTCTAATGAAAATAACGCTTTTATAATAAAAATATTTCCAATATGCATCTTTCTATGCATAGAGAGAAAATAACACTTTTAGAATACACAAACGGAGGTGATTACTCTTTTTGAATAACATAAAGATAAAACTTATTTCCAAAAAATTTAAGAAAATTTTGCGATAATCTCCTTTGTATGGCTGACCATTTCTTAATTTTTACATTCTAAATCTACTTAGAATTTGCCCCAAGATGAATTTAGCACTCTAATTTAATCAATTCCCATTTTTTAAAGAGAAAACAATACGGAAAGTTTAACTTTATTTATTTGATTACATATCTTGGATAAAGAAGGGTTGAATTCAATGAAGAGAAGGGGGAATCCTTTCTATCAAGGCATAACATCCAATTTCAATTTAAAAGAAGCAAGAAATCATAAAACCATAGAATAGAATTAGAAAAAAGTAGAATTTCTAACTTACATGGAGATTTGTGAGCTATCCTTTGGTTTAAGAGATTGAGGGTTCTACTCTTGCTTGGATCAAGAGGTTGGATCAAGAGTGGCCACCAATTCTTTGTAGAGGAAATAGTCAAAAACAAGTGAATTATTAATGAATTCAATGTTTTTGGCTCTGGGGGTGGAGTAGAGTTATAGTGCATAAAACAATATTAAGCTTTTACAAAGGGGGAGGCTTCTATTTATAGGAAAAAGTGAGCCTCTAACCAAGCAAACTGATTCTAGAATTTTCTAGATCAATTTGGTCACTTGTTGACCATTTTTAGGTTAGTTTAGCTTACTTTTTGGTTCTAGTTGAAACAGGGGAGAGGAGAGATGAAAATATCTCATTATTTGTGAGTTTAAAACTCATCCACACATGTGAAATAGGATCCTCCTTCATGAGGAAAGTTTTCCCACACACACTAGGGTGTCAAAAATGCACATCATTTTCTCTAAATATCTCTTCTTTTTTAACTAATAACCTTGTCCTTATTCAACTCTTCATCTTATGTGAGTATTTACTCATTTTTGGGAGGATTTTCTTTATTTCTTCAATTTATCTCCTCCCTACATTTGGATTAATCTAATTGGCCCCTCAAAACCTTAATCTAAAATTTTCAAAAAATCTGGACCCTTAGGCTAAGGCCTTTTGTACAGATTATAATTTATTTCTAATGCACCTTCTGAAATCCTTTTTGAACTTATGTTTTGGGGGAGTTTATTTTAATAAGAAGAGATTATTTTCCATTCAAAAATATCTAAAAATTGAATAACCTCTCTCTAGAATATTTTCTCTCTTTAAGCCAAAATAGGTAGAAAGAAGATATGTTAATATTTTGACAAGGGCAATGATTACAGGGGGAGAGATTTGACATCTTGAGGGGCTGGGGGAGGAATCTTACAAAAACAGAGTGCAAAAAACAAAATGTGTTGAGGTAACTTCTGTGCAGGGTGTTGCCAACCATCCTCTCTACCTTCATCTCCAGTGTCAAGCACTTCCAAGCAAGGTGTTCCTCCTCTTCCTCTCCACCTTCCATAAGCTTTAGATGAAAGTTTCACCTTCATGAGAAGGTTTATTGCTTCACCTTCTCCAACTCCAACTCCAACTCCAACTCCATCTCTTCTCCTCTCCTTCCCCTCTCCTTGCCCTCTCTTATCCCTCTCCATCTCTCTCTTTCCCCCCTCCTTCCCCTCTTGAAGTTTTTTCCCTCTCTAGGACTAGGATTAGGGTAATAATTACGGTTAGGATTACTCTCCTCTTGCTCTTCACATGTAAGTTTTATGATTAATACTTACTTTTATATACATAATGCTTACCTTTTTTGTAGAGTTTCCTTTGACACCAATAATTGAATACAAGCCCTGTTGAAGGTAAAAGATGTCTCTTTGTTGTGTTGATTCTCTCTCTTGGATAGTTTTTGTATATTTTAGGGGTTTTCTACATAAGGATTTTCATGTTTTATCATTTATGCATAAGCCTATTCAAAAGCATAAGGCTAATGCATATGATTAGGCATGCATAGGCTCATGCATACACCTTATGCTCTTGTTTTTGTGGCTTGTTTGTTGTAGATTTTCCATTTTTTTAGCTAAGGCAGCTTCTCCATTACTTGAGGTAAGATCTGAAGGATATTTGTGCTTAGTCATTTTTATTTTTATTTCACCCTTGAGTGTGCCGGGGTGTAGGATATAGTAATGCTTAAGCTTATGCTAATGGCCTTCTACATATGCTTATAGCTTATGCATAAAACTTTAGATTTTTGGATAAGATGTATGCTTATGCATAAAGCTTGTAATGCATAAGCATAAGCTTATGCTTATGCGTAAGTATAAGTTTATTTGCTTATGCTTGTGTTTTTTTGTTGCTTTTAGGTTTTTTGTATATTTTAGAATTTATTTATATTTTAGGGCTTATGCATGAGTCTGCGGGATGAGCCTAATGCATGAGGCTTATGCTAATGCATAAGGCACGTGCATAAGCCTCATGCGACTTATGCATGCATGAGGCTTATGCATAATGAATGAGGCTAATGCTTCCATAAGCCTCATGCATTAACCTAATGCATAAGGCTCACGGACGAATTAGCCTTATGCATTATTCATGATAATGCTTATCATAATGCATGAGGCTAATGTTTTCATAAGACTCATGCATTAACCTAAGCCTTATGCATAAGCCATAAAGCATATGTCTATGCATAATCTATAAAGCATATGCTTATTCAGAAGCCATAAAGCTCAAGCTTATGCATAAGGCATAGGTATAAGCATACGCTTATTCATAAGCCATAAAGCTCATGCTTATGCATAAGGAATATGTATAAGCATATGGTTATGCATAAGAATAAGCTTAATGCATAAGTTTGTTTTCTTATGCATAAGTTTATGCTTCTATTTTTTTTTCTTTTAAAATTTTTATATGTTTTAGGATTTATTTATATACCATAAGCCTTATGCATGAGGCTTAGCATGAGCGTAATGCATGAGGCTCATGTAAAAACCTCATGCATTAGCATAATGCATGAGGGCATTAGCATAATGCATGAGGCTTAGCATTAGTGTAATGCAGGAGTCTTAGTATGAGCGTAATGCATGAGGCTCATGTAAAAATCTCATGCATTATGCATGAGACTTATGCATGCATGAGGCTTATGTAAGAATTAGCATCATGCATAATGATAATGGTTATGCAATATGTATGAGGCTAATGCTTGCATAAGCCTCATGTATTAACCTAATGCATGAGGCTTATGTAAGAATTAGCCTCATGCATTATGTATAATGCTAATGGTTATGCAATATGCATGAGGCTAATGCTTGCATAAGCCTCATGAATTAACCTAAGCCTTATGCATAAGCCATAAAGCATATTCTTATGCCATAAAGCTCATGCTTATGCATAATTTTTATGTAGAAAGATTTATGCTTATGCATAAGCATGAAGTATAAGCATAAGATTAGTGCTTATGCATAAGCATAAAGTATAAGCATAAGATTAGTGCTTATGCATAAGCATGAAGTATAAGCATAAGCATAAGTTCCTAGCTCTTCTCAACCACTTGAGATAAAGCTCTTTTGCTATTTATGCTTTTCTTTTTTTCACCCTTGGGTGTTGGGTTTAAGATTAGTATGCATGCTTTTAAGATTTTCATTTGTTCTAGGATTTATTTATATACCATAAACCTTATGCATGAGGCTTAGCATGAGCCTAATGCAGTGAGATTTATGCTAATGCATGAGGCTCATGCATAAGCCTAAGGCATTAGGCATGATACTTATGCATGCACGAGGCTTGTGCAAGCATTAGACTTATGTAAATTATGCATCATGCTAACGCTTATGCATGATGCATGAGTTTAGTGCTTGCATAAGCCTCATGCATTAACCTAATGCATGAGGCATATGCAAGCATTAGCTTGATGCATGAGCCTTAAGGTTGATGCATGAGACTTATGCATGCATTATATGTCAAATACATGAGTCTTATGCATTACTTTATGCATATGGCTTGTATAAGGCTTGAAGTTCATAAAATTATTATGCATAAGCCAAAATCTCTTATAGATAAGGTTTAACATATACATAGCCTAAAGCATAGCCTTAGCATTGATCTCATGCTTACCTCATTTTCTTGTTTTGTATTATAGGTCTTGCCTTTTTTGAGCGGAGCCCAAGGTAAAGCTCTTACAAACAAGATCTTTTTCTATTTATGCTTTTCTTGTTTGTACCCACCAAGTGCAAGGTAAAGCTCTTACAAACAAGCTCTTTTTCTATTTATGCTTTTCTTGTTTGCACCCTTGGTGGGTGCTGGGGTTCAAGATTAGTATGCATGCTCTAAGGCTCTTATACATATGCCTCATAGGATTATGCATAAGCCTTATGCATACTTTATGCATAAGTCCCTTATGCATAAGGCTTATGGCTTATGCATAAGGCTTCTAGCTTGTGCGCATAAGGCTGATGCTCTTATGTATAAGCCTTATGTATACTTTATGCATAAGGCTTATAGCTTATGCATAAGGCATGAGGAATATAAGGGGCTTATGCATAAGTCTCACACGTCTCATGTATAAGGCTCTTATGCATAAGGCTTATTGCTTATGCGCGTAAGCCATGAAGCATATAAGGGCCTTATGTATAAGGGTTATAGTTGATGCATAAGGCTTACGTGACTCATGTATAAGGATCTTATGGCTTATGCATAAGGTCCTTATGCATAAGGCTTATGGCTTATGCATAGGGCTCATATGTATAAGGTCCTTATGCATAAGGCTTATGGCTTATGCATAGGGCTCATATGTATAAGGTCCTTATGGATATGGCTTATGTATAAGGCTCTTATACATATGTGTAGTATTAATGAGGCTATGCATAAGCATTATGTATAGTATGCATGGGGCTATGCTATAGCATTATGTATAGTATGCATGAGGCTATGATATATCCCTATGTTTAGTTGTTGGATAAATGTAATCCCAACTCCTTAGTCCAAATTAATATGTGGTTGATAGGCGAGTGGGTGGTCAGTTGTTGGTGTGTAAAGCCTACAAATGGTTGGTGCATGTTGTTCATGAAACTCATACAACTAAAAATAGGGTAGAGGAGTCTCTAAATAAGGCACAAGTCGTGATCAAGTGATTATGTAAGTTTGGTTCATGTCTAATTATAATTAGTGTCTCCTTGTGTTAATCTCATATCAATTTTCTGCATATACCAATTTTTGTCCCTCATATTCATGATGTCTTGTACAATCTTTGATCCACCTTGAGGATGTTTTGATCAATCTTCATAGCTTAATTATCAAATCTAACATTTGGTATCAGAGCTTGACTCAATTAGATTTAATTTATTAGAAAAAATCCTAATTACTTTCTTAATCACCATAGCCAGTTTTTCTGTTTTGAACCCCTTGCTGTAGATTGATTCTATGTGTGCACTTGACGGGATGAGACCCTAATATTTTGTTATAGCCTTGTTGATTTTCTCCCACGAATGCTACAGTTTGAAGCTCAACCTCCAATTTTAATGCAGTAGTACGAATTTCTCAACGCTATCTAAATCGCCGTTTTTCTGTTCAGAGTAGCCATTCGTCGCCGTCCGTATGAATTGAGACAATTGCTTCAAGGTGTTGCTATTCCATCAAGTGAAGAATGAGCACACAAAATTTGAAGGCATTTGGTGCACTGTAGCAGCTGCACGCATCAAATTTCCAGTCGCTCCTTTTTTGCAATTTCTGCTCCAAGTATATGGTGATATCAATTTTGCTTTATATTGATGATATTTTTCTTATTTGGGCTTAAATCATCTATGTGAGCAAGATCTCAACATCAATCATCATATTTTATCATCATGAGTTCAAAATTCCCCTACAAATTCAACGAAATTGGGTTCCATATACCTGGCAAATTAAGGTGAAGGGCTACCTCATGAAGAAAAAGCTATAGAGTATGGTCAAGCCACTTACTGAAGATGAAGCTGGTATTTCTACTGCAGTTACAAGAGCTACAACGGTTGCACTTCAAGCAAAAGATGAGCAAGCACTTGGTATTATCATTACTGCTTTAGAAGATGATTTTATTCATTATATTAATGATGTTGAGTCAGCTATGGAAGCTTGGGAATTATTAGAACGTACTTTTGGTGCAAAGGAAAAGCATTCCAAGATCAGTTTGAAGATGCAACTCTTTGATCTAACCATGGAGAGTAATGAAAATTTAGCAGCTTTGATTAACAGGTTGAAGAGCTTAATGACACAATTGGTTTATGTTAAATCTCCTGTTCCTGAAGAAGATGCTATTGCTATCCTGCTCAAAAGCTTACCTTCAAGCTTTAGACAAATTGTGACAGTACTTAAAGAGAAGGAGCCAGTCCCTTCTTTGGAAAGTATCATAAATTCTTTGCAGGAAGAAGACAAGAAGATTACAAAGGATGTGATAGATCCTTATGCATATACTGTTACTACGACATCGGCAAAGAAGAAATGTACTATTTGTGGTCGTACAAATCATCTTACTAAGGATTGTTTCTCCAAACATCCTTGTGAGTATTGTGGAAAGACGAATCATCCATCCTCAAAGTGCTACCAAAAAGATCAAAAGCAAGCAAAGGCACATGTGGTTGAAGAAGTCAACCAACAAGAAGAAACAAATCTTTGTTCTAGTCTTAGTATAAAAGATGTAGATGAGGAATATGCTTTTTAGATTATGTCATGTATGTGGTTGAGTCAAGACTTATGTTGTTCCAACTTGACGAGTTGTAGAGGAGAGTACACTACCCTATGTTGTTGTTCAGGGGGGACTCTTACTCATTGTGTCAAGGAGGTTTTCTTAGACTTGATTCATGTTTTGTAAGAAGTTGGTCTTAAGGGGAGATTGTTGGATAAATGTAATCCCAACTCCTTAGTCCAAATTAATATGTGGTTGTTGATAGGCTAGTGGTCAGTGTGGTTGGTGTGTAAAGCCTACAAATGGTTGGTGCATGTTGTTCATGCAACTCATGCAACTAAAAATAGGGTAGACGAGTCTCTAAATAAGGTACAAGTCGTGATCAAATGATTATGCAAGTTTGGTTCATGTCTAATTACAATTAGTGTCTTCTTGTGTTAATCTCATATCAATTTTCTACATATACCAATTTTTGTCCCTCATATTCATGATGTCTTGTACAATCTTTGATCCACCTTGAGGATGTTTTGATCAATCTTCATAGCTTAGTTATCAAATCTAACAATAGTAGTATGCTCTTTGTATAAGGCTTCTATGCATAAAGCTCTCATGCTGCTTACTCTAATAATGTCTCATATAGATATGTATTGTGTAAGTAATATTGGCTTATCCTCCTTGAACTTCATTTTTAAGGGACCCTTCTCAAGACCCCAATGTTAGAACCTGCTCCCCAATCATCAATAAATGTTATGGGCAACACACATAAACATAGTTTTCACATACACATGTATTTTTTTCCCATTGTATGTTTTATGCCTATTTATGTGCTTATACATTAAGTATCTTCATGCATCCTTATATGAAAGATATCATACCATCATGACATTTTACTCCATTTGGCCAGTCTACTCCACATGGTCAATCTACTCCACTGTATGGTGTAGGCCCATCATGCTATGGATGTGATGAGCTTACACCACAATCTAGTAGACCCATGTTGACGAGACCCACCCCCACTCCCTCACGTCCATCTTCACCACATTGACGTAGGGAGTCTAGGGGGTCTTGTAGACATAGTATATGGGGGAGCATGACACTTTTTCTTTGGAAGAAGCATCACTAAGTCTCCCATAACATCTCCCCATTTTCACCACATCGACATAGGGAGTCTAGGGGTTTTACTAGATGTAGTAGGTAGGGGAGAATGGTGATTTAATTTAGGAGAAGTTTCATTAAGTCTCCCACAACATCTACCCAATAGGATAGGGGAAATTCATCATCCCACACTTATGAGCCATCCCCAAGGAGAGCGATGCCACCACATGATCCATACAGGTTTCCATATATCATAGATGTGGATGCATTGCTCATCATGGGGTTATGAACCGAATGCATGTACTTGTGAACCTAGAGTTCACAAAGTCTTCTACAAATGGAAAGCGCACTATGAGTTGTCAAAAAAATATGTTATTCATGTGCTTAAAATTGAGTTTCTAGTTCCACATCCAAGCTGCAGCTTCTCAGATGACTGGATTAAGAAGAGGATGAAGTTTTAAGGCTCTCTAATAGGAGAGCAGACATTATGAGAGTAGTCAAGTCCAACTTGAAGAATCCTAGTTTTTGCTCACTAGAGGAGTGGAGGCATGCGTGGAGGTTTTTGAGCAAGCATACCAATGCACATCAACACAAAGCATTAGTAAATAAGTGCTTCAAGACTACAGAAGCAAGCAGCTTCTCACTTTGGGTTGGGAGGAAACTCCTCATTTATTGCATGCTTTGTAAGTGTATATTTTACTTGTTTCTTTAATTTGATCTAATTTGGTCTTTAAATTTACTTTTCTCTTCAATCTAATTTGATCTTTTATGCTGCTATTTTTTAGAGAGTGGTTGTTGGTTGTAACCCAACAAAAGAAGAATACAAATATGGGTATAGAGCCTCTCAAAAAAATTGTGGGCTTGAATACATGTGGTGCAAGATGTTCACTTAACACTAGTTTGGTACCAAAAAAGGACACTTAAGTGTCCTTTTTCGGATGATGCAAATAAAATGCTACTTGCGCTAGGAAAGACATATTCAAAATCCCTCTTGAGGAGTTTGAATATGTGACCTAGTGTGTCTTTAAAAAATGTAACCTTGTAATTTGGATGCTAGCACGATAAAGAATTACACCCATAAATAGGACTTGCATGAGATTGCAACTCAGGTTTGAGAAAACCGCCTTATAAGCTTAGAGAAAAAAATCACAAAGCCCTGTGAAAAATTCCAAGTAATTATTTCATATTTGTGTCAAAGATTTTGCCAAGTTTCGCATGAAATAAAATTCAATTGAGAGTGTCTAAAATAGTAGGAAGTTGTGTGTGTTTGATACACCACTTTTTAGCATCCATTTGTATCCAAACCAATACATGGTTTTAATGTGTTTGCAAGTTTTTTAAGGTGATACAATGCTTAGTCTATCCATTAAGATCTTAAAGTTATATGTAAAAGCCCCTTAGTAAGCTACAAATATTAATTGTTTCAAAATGTCAAAACTGCACACACAACAAAAATTTTGGATTTAGATTCTTGAGTCATACGCATTACATTCCTTAGTAAACTTGCAACATTTTGTCTGTATAGAATAATTCCGCTAAGGTACATTGTACAAACATAATTTGGGCACCTAAAACCTTTGTTTCATGGTTGTTGAGAGAGAATTAAGAAATTTTAAAAAATGTAGCATGATTGAAAAACTAAGATAGCGCTTAAGTAGCAAGATTTACTTGAGCTTGGGACCCCAAAAAATATGTATTAACTTGGTTTTGAACTATATAATCATTTCCGATTGCCAATTTGCACTAGCATAACCCTAGTTTTATGGAAGTACCTTTGGAAGGCCAAAATTTTCCTCTTTTTTAGCATCTTGCTAAGTATGAGATTTTTGTTATAGTTCACAAGTAGCTTAGGAACTAGGACCTAAAGGAGATTGTGTTGTTTTGAAACCCCAAGTTCTACCAATTGACTTTTACAAACATGAAAAACATGATTTATTCAAGAAGTTATAAGCATTTTATGGGATTTTTGACAAAATAGCTTCAAATTTCAATGAAAATTTCAAGTTAGAGTATTTTGTCAAATTTCTAATATAGCTTGTGTTTTGACATCATGAAAAATCCCCTTTATTGTTTGACTTTCAACCGACCTATGGTTGAAACAAGGTGTAGAAATGTTGTTTCTAGGTTCCCCAAAAAATTCCAAAAGTTTTGGTGAGAAACAGGACACTAAAGTGACACTTTAGTGTCCAATTACAGAACTAGTGTTAAACCAGTCCATTCTAGAAACTAAAGTTGATGAGGTAAGTAATACATAAGCCCTTTTCTTGTCTATATGTTCTTTTTTATTATTTTATAGTTATCTTAGTCATGTATGTAGGATGAAGAAGAAGATGAATATCCGGACTATGCACAAGAGGAAGGTGAAGTAATTGAAGATGGAGGATGAGCTGGAGGATTTTGATGAGGATGATAGTATCCATTTTATGTTCATTTTTTTCTTTTCTATTTTCAAGTTTTACTATGTTACTATTTATGTATTAAAAAAGAAGAAGCTATGATTGACTCCCCAGTATGTCCCTAATGTTTTAACAGATTTATAAGCTGCTTATGAGTAGTGATTATAGTTGCAAAACTTTGCTACCCAATAGTGAAATTTCATTGCCCAATAGTGAAATGTGACTGCCCAGCGATGAAATTTGACTGATATAATTGCCATTCAAGAATGGAAGAGTCTTAACTATTTCTTGGTCCTCTAGCCATAAGTTCATCCACTAGTAATATAATATTTAGATGCGTGATAAAGTTAATATTGTGAAGTGTGCTTTCTGATCACCAATATTATTGTGTTCTCAAAATCTAGCTCCTTCAAATAGATTATTGATCACAAGTTAGCTTCTAAACGTACCATGGTTCATTGTTAAGGTGATAATTTTAGTAGGCATGCTATTTTAAAGTGTTATCACATATGATATCAAAAAAGGCATTAGAATTTTAGTAGGCATGTTAATTTAAAGTGTTATCACATATGATATCAAAAAAGGTAAACCTCATCTATAAGTGCGTACACGTAACTTCTTTATAAATGCAATATAGATAGAAGCTTACAAAAATAGGCAAGTTATTTTAAAGTATTCTCACATATGAGATCAAACTATGTTTAAATATATTCTAAGGTGTTATCATATATGATATCCTAAACAATATCTATGTGTCATGTGTATACTCATTCCCAGGAGTAATACTTGAAGGAAAACATATAAAGAACAAGATTAGAACCAGATATAGGAGCTAGTGTATCTTGTATGAGCATGGAAAACCTTGTGGAGGACTCATGAGGTTGTCAGCCATCACATAGATCAGTTATGCTTCTGTTAGCTATAGCAAGAAATGGATTATTTGTCCATGGAGCAGGTTGGTGAGTCCATGAGGTGTTTCATGGCCTATATAAGGCACCAATTGCTTATTGTTGGAATCACTCGCGCCTTTAGGGAGTAGGGTCAAGAGAATATAGTAAACTAGGTGTTTACCACCTTTTGATGGTAGCCAAAGAAGAATGTGCACCTTTTTGTACATTATGAATATACTAAGACTTAGCTATCTCTCACTCTTCTCTACATCTCTCTTGCTTCCATTTTGCATCAGGTTGTTCCAGGAAGGTGTTAGGGCTGAAAGAAGACTCCTAGAGCTTTCGCATGTGACATTGGTATCAAAGCATTAGGCTCAGTAAGGCTAAACATTAATTTAATCCTAGATGAAGGTGCACAGTCCAAGGAGAGGAATACAAAACATGGAAGAAGTTCCCTGATGGATCGTTGGTGGTCTTCTCCACAAGACCCAAGGGGAATGGCTATCTTGTGAGTCCAGTGCCACTTGGGCCATACGAGGAAAGGCTTTCAGAAAATGGTTCCAAGGGAGAATGATCCTCCAAGGTAGCACTGTGCGAGAAAAATAAGTAACTGTGAGTGACAAGGGTTACCAAAAAGATTCCCTTCCAAAATGTGCGAAATCTCAAAAATGGCTTAAAAACATAGTTTTTTTAAAACACATCTAGAATTCCATGTATAAATTTAAAAATTACATGAATTTTGATATTTGTTTCAAGATTGAGAACACGTGTGACCTTTGTAGATTTATAAACTGCTGTTGTTTGTGACATAAAAATAAACTTGACTTACAAAATGACATAGGAGTCTACATAACTTAAAGAAATATCAATCAATGTAAGACACTTTTTTAAATGGACTTTCTTGGGACAAATTCTACCACTATGCATAAATATGCCCATTATTTGACAAGCACTCAAAAAATATTAGAATACACCATAAATTCCATAATTTATGAAAAAATCTACAAACATCCTTGAGTCTATTTCTAGACCCAAACAGCAAAGCCTTTAGTATATACTTATCTTGACAGTTTGCATGACATGCTTATTTGCTAAGAAATTGTAACCTATATCATATACGTATGTGGTGGTGGCAAAAAGTCATAGTATATATATATTGATGTTTGATCCAGATAGCCATTATCATGAATGTAGGTGATGCTATATCTAAGAGTAGTGTAGAAATGAGTAGAAATGAGCTCTACTTATAATTATTTAGAGTACATGTGAAGGATGTTGAGAGATGGTATGTTTAAGGGTAGTGTAGGATGAACTCTAGTTATAATTATTAGGTGGACATGCGAAGGATGCTGAGAGATGCAATCTTCACTCGTTGTCTCGAGACATTGTCTTTGTGTACAAAGAAAAAAGCGAGGAGCTTAGGGCTTCTGGAATGGTGGTAGAGAAGAGCTTGGAGTTTTCCACGAGATGACGATAAATTCAAGGTCCCCTATGTTGGAGAGCATACTACTTCACATAGGCATGGCAAAGTCCAGGCTCACATGCACCCCCTCCTCGACATAGGTGGTCTCACCACGTGCATTTACTTATAGTTATTCAGCTTTAAAATTGAATTGTAGAACAAAAATAAGGATTGACGAATCAATTGACTCATGGTTTTCCAAATCAATGGAGCCTCGCACATCTGGATTAGATTTAATGGATTACAAGTCATCATGGATTATCTCATCTAACTCTTCTGCTATCATAAATTTTTGGCATCTCCTATGTAGTGATATTATTTATGATACAAAGGTTACATGGTTACATAGACAAGTATTTTTTTTAATGACCTCTTTTTAAATTTGCAGTCAAAGATTATGACCATATGTGTTTTTCAGGTCCTTAGCCCTAAACGTATGTTCTACCTATATCACCTTATCCTAGGCATATTTTTTCTTTAATTCTATGATTTATAAGATTTTTTTAAATTTTTTGAGATTTTATTGGCTACTCTCTACTATTTGGAATGAGCTTTTACAGATTTATTGGTGATCAAAATAAAAGTAATTCTATAAAAAATGTAAAAATATTTCAAAGTTAAGAAAAATAGCCCCCTCTAAAAGTTGTTGTTTTACATCAACGTTAATGCAAACCATCAACTTTTCCTTACAACTCGATGTTTTACATCAAAGTTGATGCAAAACATCAACTCTACCACAAAACTTGATGTTTTGCATCAAGTTTCGCATGCTCCGGAGAAGAAAATTGGAGGATCAAAGGTCGATTTTCACAAACGGCATGTTTGAGCGATTTCGTCCATGCTAGCATGCTCAAACGACCTGTTCTAAAAATTTTGAGTACAACACGACTATGTTTCGATGCGATGTGCAGACATCATCAACTCCTACTTGAGAAGTTCTTACTCATCATTAAGTTGGCCGCAAATGTTGTAGCTAAAACATCCTTACCATGTGTAGATTCAAACCTTAGTCCCTGCCTGATATTTTACAAAAAAATATTTTGGAAAGCATAAACTTTTGTTTCTTAAATCAAGTTTTTTCATGCTTTCTAAACTCCTTTAATAACTAAAATTACCATTCAACCCCTTTTTGTCACATCAAGGACACATCTTCTTTAAAAATGAGTGTGTAATTATTTTTCAAAATTAGATAACTTTTAAGTAGCATATTCGTGATATTTTAAAATCCATCTATACGTAACGAACTCTTTTTTAAAAAGTATATATTATCAGTTAAGAAATTGTGATACTCAAGAGCTTCAAAATGGATTTTAATACTACTCTCATCAATCAAGAGCCAAAATAGGGTTTTATAATTAAGATAATAACTGTATCAAGATAACGCTTTTGTAATATAATCATAGAAATAATTTTTTATAGTTGCACTCTGTAGCACATCTTCAATCATGCTAACACAACAGATGATCCAAGGAGTCTAAGCTTCAAGTGTACACATAGAAGAAAAAAAATGTATTTGTAGATAGTGAAGAAGAGGATGCCTCGTCTACCTTCTCAGGGAAAGGCACATAAACTAGTGATGGTATAGCAATGATTATGAGGAACCATAACTATGCCATAAGCTATATGTTTAGAAAATAGCTTCTTTTTAAAGTTGTATCATTTTTTTAATGGATTGAAGATGGAAATAATAAACAGTCTCTATTTTGACATGTTTTTTGAAAACTTATTGTTAGATTTTCAATTATAATCTTAAAAAGTAAGCAAAACGAGGTCTTTTTTTTTCATGTCAATTTTTGTAAGAAATGTATAAAGTGCCCAAAATATTATCATTTTTTTGGTAGTGTTCTATGCATGCATAGATCACTTTTTAAAAAGAGGTAAAAAACTGAACTTTTTGGATGGAATCTTTGAAAAATGCCAAATGTTTCTCGTTTTTAGGAAATATTACCTAGTTTGCCTGCAACAACAGTGTTAGGTGTGGAGTGACAGTGCTAGACTCATACTGAAGAACAAAAGACTACAGAAAGTGTTCAGGGGTAGGGCATGCAGGGCTGGGGGACAAGATGGAATGGATGCATATATCTTCATTAGATCGGGTAGGGTTTTCATTGAAAAGGTAGCCACGAAGGGAAGGATGACAGGTTTGGGATTCCAAGAAGAGACAAAGGGATGATAACTATCATCCACGAAAAGAAGCTGAAATCCCATCATCAAGTTTAGTAGAGGGGGGGATGTCATGTGCATGCTCATTCCGAGGACTAATCCTTAAAGGGTAACAGATAAAGAACAAGATATAAGAGTTGGTGCAGCTTGTATGAGCAAGGAATACCTTGTGGAGGACTCAGGGGGCTGTCGACCAGGGTCCAGCACATAGATCAGTTATTCTTCTGTTAGCTACAACAAGAAATGGATTATTTATCCATAGACCTGACCGATAGTAGCAAGTTGGCTAGTCCATGAGGTGTTCCATGGCCTATATGAGGCACCAATTACTCATTGTTGGAATCACTCACTCCTTTAGGGAGTAGGGTCAATACACTAGAGTAGACTAGGTGTATACCACCTTTTGATGGCAGCCAAAGGCTATTAGGTTATTCCAAGATGGTTATTCCAAGATGGTGTTTAGGGCTGGAAAAAGACTCCCTACATACATACATACATATGTGAGTGTTTATATATATATATATAGAGAGAGAGAGAGAGAGAGAAGAAGAAGAAGAAGAAAGAGAGAGAGAGAGCCGCTTAAAGTAGACTTTATTGATCTAGAGAGAGAGAGCGCGCGCGCGAGCGCGAGAGAATTTTGCGTTTGAAAGTGGTGGACAAAAGGAAACTAGAGAGAAATCCACCATAGAACAACCACAAGAAGGGCTACCCCGCCCGCCAGAACGGGACCCACCGTTGGCTTGTCGAGAATAACCGAACAGACCAGGCAGGCAGTCAGGATACTGAATAGAAGATGCTTAGCACAGTGCATGCACGAGCAGCAAGAAGAAGGAAAAGCTTCGGTATGCAGGCACGCGAGTGCAAACATGAAAACAAATGCACGGAGAATGCTCTTTTACCCTTCACATGTATACCCGTCTACGTCCGATACAGAGAGCCCATACGGTCCAATGGGCGCGGACCTGTTGTTCTTTGCTGCTTCTTTTTCTTGCAATTTTGTTGCCTCACAGCCGGCCACCTAACATGCTCCCATGTTAGCTCCACTACTTCACATTAGGCAATGCAATGAATTGTAAGCGGCCCCGAGGGTTCCTTATGCTCGCATAATGCTTCTCTTCGGAAGTGGAACAGCAAAAAGGTGATAAATTGTTATGTCTTATGCAACACGCACTATGTGTTTTCCCAGACCTAAAAACACACCACTCTTTAACAAAAGGCACAAGGCTACTTTTCAAAAAGCTCTACATGCTTGTATGTCGCCTTTAGCCGTAACATGTCGAAAAGGACTCTCAAATTTATGTGGCAAAGCATTGCTCATTATACCAGGCCCTCCCTTCCCCAAAACAAAGCCATAAAGAAGACCAAAGCACAAGATCCTTTTGAGATGTAAATGTAATGAAAAGGGAAGAAAGGAATTTAAAAGGATGGTACATATCTAGAAGGAGACCCCATAGTGCTAACCTCTCATAGAGAAGGCAATAGTGTTGGATATCAATACTCCACGCGGCAATAGTGTTGGATATCAATACTCCATGCTTTTGAGATGTAAATTATATAATGAAAAGGGAAGAACGAAATTTAAAAGGATGGTACATATCTTGAATGAGCCCATAGTGCTAACCTTTCACCTCTCATAGAAGAAAAAGGAATTTAAAAGGATGATACATGTCTCAAACCAGCCCACCTCTCATAGAAAAGGTAATATAATAGTGTTGGATTTGAATACTATCATGAGTGGAAGCTCCTCATGCCAACTAATCGACGAAGGCTCAAACGAAGCGTCGTTGGGGACTTTGCGTATCGCTCTCAAGAGCACACAACAAGAGCTCTAATTTTGGGACCTAATCTACTGTAGGTAGCACACAAAGAGTTGGCGGGGTTTGTGAGAGTGTGTGTGTGCTTGCAAGAGCTTAAGCTCCCTTCTCCCCTGCATTTTCAGCCTCTCATCTTGTGTGTTCTCTTCCAGGGTTTGTGAGAGTGTGTGTGTGCTTGCAAGAGCTTAAGCTCCCTTCTCCCCTACATTTTTTAATAGTATTAGAGCTTGGTTCATGCTAAGGAGCTGAGTGGCAAGCAAGAGAAACACAGGAAGTGGTACAAGGGTAAGAGCTTCATCTACTCTTCCCCCTTTGTGTTCGCTACTACACCATTGTTAGGAGATCTTTGAGAGGCACCGAGGAGATTCCTTCGCGGGAAAGCGGAGCTTAAGGGCAACTATATTGTCCTTCGGGCCGAAAACGAGTTTCGGGTGTGTCTGGACCTCTGTTTTTAAGTTCTTCGTAGGCGTTCACGAACACTCCGGGTAAGTTTCAATTCTGTGCAGAATTCTATTTTTGGTACTGCTCTGGAAGGGCAATTGGTTGTGCAGACACTATGTGTACTGCAAATAGGTCTTATAGTTTCCATTGGGTGTATGTATACAAATTGAGGTCACTGGTTGTGACAGTTAGGGTGCAGTTCACAGGCGTTCACGAACACTCTGGGTAAGTTTCAATTCTGTGCAGAATTCTATTTTTGGTACTGCTGGAAGGGCAATTGGTTGTGCAGACACTATGTGTACTGCAAATAGGTCTTACAATTTCCATTGGGTTTATGTATACAAATTGAGGTCACTGGTTGTGACAGTTAGGGTGCAGTATAGTACCGCTGCAAAGAATACAACAATTTGTGTGCACGTCAAACAAGAGTGTTGTTTTTGGTGAGTTTGTGTTGTAGACAAGATATCAAATGATGGAATTAACCAGATTGTTGCAAAGAAGCTTGACAATAACAACTTCTATGCTTAGAGGTTTAGATTGAAAAATTTTGTGATGGGAAAAGGCTATTAGCATTACATTGAAGGTGAACATGAGGAGACACTAGAGATACCGGAGATTAATCCAACTCCACCAGATGGGTTGGAATCAAGGAGCAAGGAAAGTCATGTATTGGCTTTCTATTAGCATACAAGACACTGTGATTAGGCATATACAAGATGCTAAGTCACCCAAAGAAGCATGGGACACCTTGGTGAACCTATATGGAACTAACACCAGGCATGAAAGATTCAGTTAAAGAATGAGCTTCACACTGGGAGAAGAAAAACATGTCTGTGAATGATTATGCCTTGAAGATCAAGGGCATTGTGGAATTCCTTACATCTATTGGTGTTTTAGTTGATGATGATAAGGTGAAGTATGTCTACGTGGTCTCGGCCCACAATACAAGGCATTCAATATGTCTATTCAGACTCTAGAGAGAATTCCCAACTTTACAGATTTGGTGTCAATGTTGATCATTAAAGAAAAGAGTTTGAGTGAAGATCAGTCTTCACAAAACAAAAACAGTTCATAGCAGCAAGCCTTCTACACAAGTTCAGGTAGATGAGAAGGTAGAGGTCGTAGACGTTGGAGAGACGGAAGACTCTCTCACTTGTAGCATAAGTAGTATGATCCGTGTGTAGCTCAATCCAATGGGATTTGCATCCCTTTCGGAGCTAGGGATTCAACACGTGCCGGTGCACGAAAGCTTATCCACGAATGGAGAAAATGCTATGAACACCACTACCTTGACATAGACTTTACACACAAGCTCAATCTTGCCATAGCTCATTCACTCGTCATCCCACTCATTCATGCATCCAATACAAGAAGAAAGCTAAGCTAATACATACACAAGCTCAAAGCATACTTCATTCTCAAGCTCTTACTTCCCTAGCATGCACACAAACCTTGAAGCTTAATGGAACTTGAAATAAACATACATTCTCATTCACTACTCAAGCAATGCCTTGCCCATGGATAAGCTACAAGCTATGGAGAAGCTTAAGCTTGAATCCACTACCACACAAAGCCTAATAGAGAATCCACAAGCAGCATCAACAAAGAAGCATGCACACTAAAGAATAGAAATGAGAAGAGAGAAAAACATCATCTCATTGCATTGAATTAGAAGAGCATTGCTCATACAATAGTGTAGATGAGGAGAGAGAAGAGCTTGCACCTCTATGAACAAGAGGGAGAGCTATTCTCAAGAGAGCTCAAGCATAAGTTTAGTCCAATGTGTCCATAAGCTCTCAAATGAGCCACTTTTTATACTAAAACTCCTAAAACTCCCAAAACTTCCCATGTGGGATTATTCTCAAGCCTCGTCTCAAGCCCACTCCCACACTCACCTACAACTTGGAACTTTTTACAAGAGCCCTAAATAAGAATGTCAAGTCTCTTGTTTTCCTGCTTGCATCTTTGTGTTGCATACTTGCATTGATCACCACTCGTCACGCAACATTCCCCCCTTCCTATTTTGTGCACGTCCTCGAGCGCGTAGATGCCAAGGAAGAGTAGCATCTCCAGTGTGTACCTGCAAGCAAAACGATAGGTGGTTTGTGTGTTCTTTTTTTTTGAAAGCAAAAGTACTGACAGATAATAACGAAACAAGCAATTTTACTGAATAAGACATGGCAATAAACACCCAATTAGCTAGAGGAAGAAAACATTGAAGTAGTGTAAAGATTGAATAGGTTTGTTGAAGCCTTAATAATTACTACTTGTAGCTAACTAAAGTAAAGAATGTTTTATGCCAAATGTATTGTTCTTTCCTAGAAGGCAAAAGGTAACAGTTAATCGCAAGTAGTATACCTAGCCTATGCTAAGTCAAAGATATCGGTTCGACACTAATAAATCTAACATAATTATGTATTGGCAGACTTTTGATATTGCTTAGTGTTAAGGTTTAATATTTTAAGCACAACGGCGACCATCTTGGATTAGACAAGCATTTCTCTTGGTGCCTTTCTGTCCTTTTTTTTTTCTTTCCTTCTTTCTTTCTTTCTTTTTGGACAGGGCTTTCTTCAAGAGTATGTTTGCGCACCTGCGGTATGGCTATTCCTTGCTACACAAGGCATTGGTCTGGGAAAGGTATAGACCTCCCTCACCTACCATGAATAACAAGGCAATAGGCCACAAACATATACACTTTTCTTTTATTTTTGTCATGCCAATTTTTGTTATGGAAGGTTTATTAGATTGTCCCTAAGCAATGTCCTAGTAAGAGCAAGATATCCACTGACGATCCTATGATTAATTTAGTCTCTTTGTCCTAGGTCTGGAACTCTACCTTTAGCACAAAACACTAATTACTTTGTATTGCTAAACAGGTAAAAACAATTACGATCAAACTTACACTATCAAGTCTAAAGCTACTAAAATGCTATCCCTACTCTAGACCAAAGGAGATGCATATTGCCATGCTTAGTAAAGTGAATCTTATAAACAATCAAGCAATAAGAAAAATACAAAAAACACTAGAGATTGGCATGAGTTCACCTGTTTCTGTTAAAACGCTGGTTGGTGAAGAATTGTTTGCACTTGATTGTATGACTGTCAGTTGCGGAATTGAGGCGGAAGATGTAGTTTGGTGCTTGTATCTGTTTTATTTTGACAAAACAAACTAAAGAGAAAGAAAATTAAAAAGACAAAAAATAAACAACATTGGTGCTAAACACCGGATTTGGCTGAGGGGAAAAACCCAATGGGAAAAAGTGCCCTGGCTTCTAGTTCTTATTAAGAGAGTACAAGTGCTAGTCTTTCACTGGGGGTGGATGAATGTCTGCATTCTCAGGTGGGTGGACATCAATAGCTTCAGGATGTAAAGATAACCCAGAACATAATCCTACCCATGGAGAAGATGGCAAGGGAAGAAGTGCATCTTCACTTACATATGGTATGGGCACAGTAGGAAGGCTAAAGAGGCACCTATGGTTTTGAAACCGTTCTAAAGACTCACTCACATTGAGCCAAAACTGACATGTAGATTCATGGGGAAGAAGAACCTGCAAAATGGGAGGGGTTAGCAAACGAAGGGTGTCTTCGTGCCATGTTTGAGCTCTTTCCTCTTCCGGGAGTCTTTGTTTGTTGGGTCCACATTGTGGCCTCATAATTGCCCAGAGATTATGTCGTTGAGGTGTGACCCCCATGATCTGCTGCATTATACCAGTGCCATAGTGACGGAAGTATGTGCGACACTGCCAACATATATGGGAAGCATTCCCCAATACCATACAAGCACAGTCGTGGCAGTGTGGAAACGGATGATGTTGCTCGTAGTATAACTCCACAAATTGTCTTCCACAGCAATCCTCACCCACTGGGGCATAAAAATATCGGGAGTGCGTCTAAAAAGGTGCAATGCTGTAGCCCCCTTGATGGTCAGAGTGAGTGCTATCTAGGTCCAACGATGGACTGCAAGTCTCCATTTGGTTATTCTACACAACACATAAGGGAGTGTTCAGATTTTTTTATTTCATGCAAGTTGAACGAAGAATGCTAGTATGTACAGGCATGACGAAAATAGAGCTAATAGAATCGATAGATGAATTGCCAAAAAGTAGCTTTTGTAGCATGATAGCTCTTTCAAAAATGAGTTTGCTTTTGGATGTAACATTAAGCAAACTGTTTGTGGGGTGTTGAATGAGGGATAAATGATCCTATGTGCTTGGTGTATCTCGATATATATATAATATCACTAGAGATAAGGGTCAAATGACCCTATACATTTGAGATATCCCAATAAAGAGAGATAAAACAATTTATAGTGATAAACAACACAAGACCGTGCAAAGGACAAGCTTGATATGATAATAAATAGTATGGGCATAGAGAGAGAGATAGATAGATAGATAGATAGATAGATAGATAGATAGAGAGAGAGAGAGAGAGAGAGAGAGAGAGAGAGAGATTTCTATTAAATGTCTTCAGAAAGCCATAAATCTATAGGATGTAAGATTCCTTGTAATCAATCCCTCTTCAGAAATATAAAAGACTTGTTTCTAACTGTTTTAACCTAGAGAGAGAAAATATTCTAGAGAGAGAATATTCAAATTTTTAATATTTTTGGATAGAAAAATATCTCATCTTATTAAAATAAGTTCCCTTGAAATAGAAATTCAAAAAGAACTTTCCAATGTGCAATTGGAATTAATTGGAAATGGGTATAAAGGACCTTAGCCTAAGGGTCTAGATTCTCAAAAAAATTTGGATTATGGTCCAATTAAGGTTCCTATGGGCCAATAGCATCAATCCATGTGTAGGGAGGAGATAAATCTAATTTGTAAAAGAAGATATCCAAAAATGAGTAAATGCTCACATAAGATGAAGAGTTGAAAATGTACAAGGTTTATTAGTAAAAAACTATGAGCAATATTTAAAAAATGAGATATTTTGGGTATCCAAAAATGAGTAAATGCTCACATACAGGGATTTCATTAACGTCTTCACAATTTCGTGATCACGTTAACAAAACCTAGTGTTAACATATTAAAACTTGTGATCACAATGTATATTCACATAACCTGAGAAATGACCTGCCGGAACCCACTACTCCAGTAACACCTCCGGGCTTTTATCTTTCCCGGCAGGCCCGCCGGGAAAACTAGATATCTTGGCGGGCCCGCCGGGAAAGATAAAAGCCCGGCGGGCCCTCCGGGGAAAAGAAGGAAAGCCGGCGGGGTACTATTCTGTATATAAACACTGCCCGACACCCATCGTACAACTTTTGGGAAGATAGTCCTTGTTTTGGGGGCGTGATATCTCTCCTCAAAGTACTTGTAGAGCTCTCGAGTTGCTAGAAGTGTCCTCTTGGGAAGAACGTCCTTATTTTAGGGGCTGTCGTCTTTCCTTGTAGGCACTCCTAAGGCTATTGAGCCACTCGTCCTTAGTTCTTTGAACTGGGGGCAGGGTGTGGTTCGTAGCTAATACTTGCGGAGATTCAGGGACAAATTTGGAGTCATTCAGCTTTGCATTTGAGCCACGTACGTAATCTACCTCATTCTGCTTTATGAATGGTTTGATGGAGCCAAGAGTCCTGCTTAGGGGCTTGTATTGGTTCTTGATACTTGATATAGTTTAGAGTAGACAAGGGTCTATTGTCCTATACTAGAGTATTGGGCAAGCATAGATCTTTGATTTTTTTTGTGAATGTTAAAGAAGGTCTATTGTCCTATACTAGAGTATTGGGCAAGTATAGATCTTTGATTGTGTAAAGTATCCTTAATTGGGTACAAAAGGCATCCTTCATTTGGAGTGCAATGTGCATGATAGTTTCGAAGTAGTTTTGTAGTAAGACCTTGCAAGATAGTTTGAAGTAGTTTTGTGTTATGTGATGATCTTTTGTATTTGTCAAGATAGTTTCGAAGTAATTTGTTTGCTAATGTATGTTTTGTTATACGTGAGTGATTTGTTGTTTTTTCATTTGTGTATTCATTGTTATACGCTTGGTTGAATAGGTTATCTGTTGAGATGGAGGACAATGTTGGATCCAGTGATACCTCCAATAGAGTCCAAATTTCAAATAGCAGGAAAAAAAAGGCACCTGGGATAGAGTGGCAATATGCAATTAACGTTGGTGATCGATTCATAGATTGGGAGTGTAAGCTATGCCATGCAGTAAAATCAGGTGGGGCTCCTCGACTAAGAGAACACTTTTTAGGCGGACCGAAGAAAAAGTCATGTACCCACCCCTCTGCACCTATAGTGGCCAAACGCATAAGAGAAGAAATTCAAAAGAAAGATTCAAGAAAACATGACACTCCTACCGTTAATGTATCAAGGCAGCAAGAACACTGTTGTTCTAATCATCAAACTCCCGCTACATCGCCTCCTTGTACCCCGAACGGCAATGTGCAACCAGAAAGTAATCTACCCAGTGCATCTTCTTGCAAGCGAAACTTTGACGTAGGAAATATACCCATGCGTCAAACTTCATTGCAAGAAAGCCTACGTCAAGGTCGACTCGATGATGCACAACTCGTCCTCGCTGAAGCGATTTACTTTTCTGGGAGTGCTATGATGATGGTGGACAGTGACCATTGGAAGAGAGCATGGAAGAAAATTGGTGAGTTTGGACCAAGGTTTTCACCGCCTACGTACCATGCTATGCGAAATGATCTATTAGAGAAATGTTATGCGTCAGTAAAAGAACGTGTACAAAGAATAATTCTTAGCAATATAGAGCTTTCTGGATGTAGTATAGTAAGTGATGGATGGTCTAATGTGCAAAGAAAACCATTAATTAATGTAATGGTTATTTCACCTAGAGGTGAGACTTTCATCTGTGCCGTGGATTCAGCTGGTTCAATCAAAACTGGGGCTTACATTGCTCAAGTCATTAGCTCTGTGATAGAGGAAGTGGGTGCCAAGAATGTAGTCCAAGTCGTCATGGACAATGCAAAAAATTGTAAAAATGCATCCAGAATCCTACAGCGACAATATCCACATATTTTTTCGGTAGGATGTAATACTCATAGTTTGAATCTTGTATTAAAAGATTGGTATAAATCTGATGATACCAAATGGTTTGCCTCGATCGTCGACACTGCTCGCCAGCTTGTGAAATTCATGCTCAAGAGACAGAGAGTTTTAGATATGTTTCGACCTCGCATGTCAGTTATGTTAAAGCTTCCAGCGGAGACTAGGTTTTGCACTCACTTTTACACTTTTGAGTCTCTTCTTAGAAATAAAGATGCAGTTTGTGAAACATTTACATGCATGGCATTTCATGACTGGGAGAACACTCAACTTGAAAAAGTGAAAGAGAAAATCAAAGTCTTGAAGGGAGCGCTTACGAGAAGAAGTTGGTGGAACAGTGTGATGGATGCATACCATGTAATGATGCCTGTTATGTATGCTGTACGAAGTCTTGATCAAAGAGCGCCTAATCTCGGAAAAGCATGGATGCAATGGTGGTTTGTCCAGCGGAGTTTGGAGTGTCCTGAGAAATTAGAGCATTCAGTGGTGGAAAAGCAATGGCGTGTACCATTCTCCAGTAGACAAAGAAAAGTTCTGTTGAAGTACTTTCATGCTAGATGGATTGGAGTGCACTCGCCACTGCACAGTGCTGCTTACATGTTAGATCCTGAATATTGGAATATGGATTTGATGTCCAACATTGAGGTGGTGGAAGATTTTTATAAAGTGGTAAACACTTTCTATAATAATGATGATGATCGTGTACAGTGCATAAAGGAGATGACCTCATTTCGGTTGAAAGAAGGTTTATTTTCCAACTCCCTTGTTCAACAAATGGCTAAAGAGCAACCTGCATGGAAGTGGTGGATGATGAATGGTGGTGAGCATTATGCTTTATTGCGCAACCTTGCGATAAAGGTTCTAAGTCAGTGCTCTTCAAACTCAGGCTCAGAAAGGAACTGGAGCATGTATAAATATATTCATAGTACTATTCGCAATCGACTTCTTGCAGATCGAGCAGATAAACTTGTTTACATGTACTGCAATGAAAAGATCTTGCGAGACATTGAAAGCGAAGAGTATGAAGAAGATATGCCCAGATGGATGTACAATTGTGATGATGTAGTAGATGAGAACTTTGATGTTGGACGTACGTTGTGCACCACCCTTGAGATAGAAGACAATTTAGACATTGACTTAGATGAGCTTAATTTAGCAGACGAGAGAGTAAACGGTGAAAGAATTTTGGAGCAAGATATTGACATAGAGGAAGAAGTCACTTCATTAATTTAATAAAAAGTACTTGTACAAATGATCATATTTGAAGAAATTATCAATACAAAAGTAGGATTTGTTTTTCTTAACTCTCATCTTGAAATAAATTACGAATTGCACTCGGAGTTGCATCTAAAGGTCCTGGTGGTTTATATTCGCTAGCCATGCCGAACACTGTATAAATACCTTGATTTATTGGGCCATTGCACAATGCACATGTAGAAGTATTTTGCATTTGTCTCACTAAACATATTAAGTGGTAGTAGTGTCCACATGGTAGTATATACTGGCCGCTCCACCCATCGAAAACTTTGTAACATACAGGACATTGGGGGGTGGAGGAACTTGTAGCCTCAGCAGAAACTCCCACAAGATCAAGATGTATCAAAAAATGAGAGATGTGGTTTCCTTGGCGCACAGGAGCAATACGTGAAGAGATGCTCTGTACATCTTGGCTGATCTTTGTTAGCTGCTCTTGAACCCCTCTATTGGCCGGGGGAGGAGTTGACGCTTGAGTTAATCGGTCAGCTTCTTTCTCCTTCTCTGCTAACTGGGCCCCTAAGCTTTCTTTAACCTGGTTTAACTCCAGTCCAGCGCCCTCCACCATGAGTGCAAGTTCTTCTCTTGTAAATGTCACTGTCTCTTCACGAATGTCGTGGGTGTTGATAGTGGCCTCTCTGGAGGCGAAGTCCACTGGAGTTTGTAAGATAAATTGAGCATATAACATTTTAGCAAAATACAGTGGAGCGTCGGCGTTATGGAGAGGACGTTCGTACACCTCCAAGAAAATGCGCTCGGCATTAGTTTTGATATCGTTGTGGGTGCACCGAGAAATCTTCCATCTTCCCTTCTTAATTTCGCCATCTGGACATGGCCATATTTCCTTTATCATCTCTGTGGTTACGCGTTTGTTTATGTCTTTCCACTGGGCATAAGTTGGATTTGTCCATTTCGATAACCTGCATGCTGTTCTTGTCGCTTCGCGGGCTGTGAGGCCATGTGATAGGGCCTTCATTCGCTCGTATGCCTTCACGGCTAACTCCTGATGCTCGTTTGCTTGCGCCTGCTCCATATCTGCATGAACGTAAATGACTTTAGGATTTTAATGAACTGTAAAGATCAAGGTAAGATAAATTGACCATTACTCTCAAAATCTTGAAGTTAAACACCACGAGAGGAGATATGTATTGCAAAGAATCGATGAGAAATATCCACTTGACTCCAAAAACACTTCAAACAATGCTCGCACATCGAATTTTGAAGAGAAAACATAAACTTAAACACCACAGGAGGAGAGAGATGTTGCAAAGACTCAATGAAGAGAGAAACAAAATTTTGAAACATTGGACACATCAAATTTTGAAGAGAGAAACAAAATGCCATTCCTGAAACTTAATCCCTTGGTACTGTATTATTACAAAGTTGGGGTGAATGCCACCGATAGCTCTACAAGAGGACGTTGTGCCCTCGTAGGGTCAGTATTTAGTGATCTAAAAAATTCAACTACTTGCAAAATTGATTTTCGCTCATCGCGATTAGGCAGGAACATCCAATTTTTGACTCTATGAATAATAGTATCCATGGTAACTTTGTCATGGGAACTATTATCCATCCACAACTCTTGCACTTTCTTCCAGAAGTCATATAAAGTTTGTAATAAATATCCCAAGGCAAAAACGTCAGATGCAGGAGTGTATGCATCTGCCAAAAATGGATCATAAAGCTCTGGGGCTATCCACGGCCGTTTATTTCGCTCTCTGTCTGCGTAGGAGACTGCCTGTGCCACCTTCTCCGTGTTCTTGTCTGCTTCAAAAACAAAATTGAGAGACACCCATTTTTTGGGCGCTCTCAGCAGCAACCCCCAATCGATAATACCTATGCGTGGCTTTAGCTCTTTTGTATAATCCAACACTACATTAAAAGGATGTAGGTCGGTATGTACAATACCTGCCATATGTGCGGCCGCTACACCTTCCACCAGGGCATGCATAATATGTGGCATATTTATTACTACCTCTTTTATTTTTGAAAGTTCTAGATGACCTAAAGGGATATTATCAGGCGGGGGTTGTCTCCATCCTCGATCCAAACGAAAAACGGCTCTGGTGAACTCACTGAATCTGAAGGGAACCTTCAGAAGAGTATCACCAAGAGCGCCGCCATTATAGTACGGAAAAATTGTGATCCAAGGAGCCTCTTTTGTAAAGGCAATGCATCGGACAATCGATGGATGTAGCACTTTCATACCCTGCTCTGCTTGGAAGCTCTCGAACTTCGCGTTGCCTTCTCCTTTGTAGTGCTTTCCGCAAAAAGTGATGTGCTCCGGTAAAAATGATATACCTTTAATTGCATACTCTTTTACTGTTCCAAACACACCGGAGCCAATTGTTCGTCCTTCGTGAAGAGCTTCGTGCGGGATGCCAATAAGATGTGTGCACATAGAATTGTAGATGGTACGATTAATGACACCTGTACCACTTGCATCTGCCTGACTGGACGTTGCAGCGACGTCCTGGGCAATTCGCACTCTTTTGGGGAGGGACTCTGCATCCAACGTCTTCATGCGCTTGCTCTTGGCCCTTTGCTCGCTCCATACAACGTCCCATAACTGTAGACGTTGCATGTTGGCTTCAGGCGGGGCAGCATCTCTAAGGTCACTGCACGCTACTCGCATGCTCCCCAAAATGGTTCGTGTTATGTGCTGATGGTTGAAATCTGCTATCTTCTGTCTATCTAGCAGCTCAGCGTTGCCTCCGCTTCGAAGCCGACGCTGTGCATTTTCCCATATTTGGTCTATGAGATCTCGCATGAGTATCTCAGACTCGTTGATCTTTTTGACGACATCATCAGTACATTGTGATACCGTGATGACCGCTTCAACGCGAATTGCTCGTAGAATAATTTTGCGCTCTTCGGGAGAAAGCATGTTGATCGTCTTCGTAAATCTAGCAAATGTCACTAAACACAAAAAAACAGAATATCAAACATTACTGAAATAAACATCAAGCAAACGTGAGAGAACAACAACAAGTATATCAATATCGTCAATGTTCATACAAAAAACGGAATATCAAATAATTTTAATGAACTCAACATCATCCAATACATCATCAAACGTGAGAAAACAGCAATAAGTGTATCATTACTTATCAATGATCAATCAAAAACAGAATATATCAAACAACATTACTGAACTCAACATCATGCAATACATTATCGAACGTGAGACAACCGCAACAAGCGCATTATTACTTACGAAGTGTATACATTATCGAATGAGAGAGAGAGAGAGAGGGGGAGGAAGAGAGAGAGGTGTGACAGATAGAGAGAGGAAAAATTAAATGACATTTTTTATAGTTTTGTGAGTTCCTAAAGAGAGAAAAATAATGTTTTGTAATCCTAAAGCACTCCTCATCTACATACCTATCGTAATAGAGAGAGATGTGAAGTGTATCATGAGAGAGAGAGAGAAAGAGTTGTGAAGTGTATCATTGTGAGAGAGAGAGAGAGAATTGTGAAGTGTATCATGAGAGAGAGAGAGAGAGAGGAGAGGAAGAGAGAGTTGTGACAGATAGAGAGAAGAAACATTAAATGACATTTTTAATGTTTTTGTGAGTTCTTAAAGAGAAAAATAATGTATTGTTTTAATTTTTAAGTAAATAGAGGGAGAAAAAAGAAATTATTAAAAATTATGTATATTTTAAGAGAAATTATTAAAAATTATGTATATTTTAACTTTGATCCTTGAAATACGAATGCCGCGTTAGCAACCAAGTATCGCATGGATCAAACACAATAAAAACAATACAAGTCAAATCAAACAAATTGACGACATTTATTCGACCGCGTTAACGATCATATGCCGAAATACGCAAGCAAATTTACGACACTTTTTCGACCGCGTTAACGATCAAATGCCGCAATATGCAAAAAACATTTTATGCACTAGCGGACGACACCAACTTGCCGTGTTAACGACAAAATGCCGCCCAATTCTATGGGAATACCAATAAAATACGAACATACACTGGCCGCGTTACCGACCATATGTCCGCATTTGACAAAGGGAAGGGAAGGGAAGGTGACATCGCCATAACGATACTATGCTTGCCGCGTTACCGACTAGTACCGCTACGGCATGCCATACTTACCATAGGACACAGACTAGCCGCGTTACCGACTAAGTGCCCCAGGGTAAGCACCATTCCGAAGAATGGCTTTACACACACACACCAGTCGTGTGGCAGGCCACCCAAATCCTGCCGCGCATTACGACAATGGGCGGCTGCCCGCACGAACTCACCCACACACACATCCCTCGTGTGGCGGACCACCCACATCTTGCCGCGCATTGCGATAGTGGGCGGCTGCCCGCACGAACACACCCACATACACACACACACACACACACACACACACACACACAAGTTTTTATTACCTGTGTATGCTGTCAGCAATGAAATCCCAAAGGGCCCCCCGGGCCCATATATATAGAAAAATGTACCCCGCTGGGATATGTGACGACCCCTCCGGGACCCGCCGGGCAAAGCACAAGCCCGGCGGGCCCGCCGGGCAAAGGAAAAGCCCGGCGGGATTTTTCCCGGTTACCAGGTCGCTTGCCACCGGCTTTTTTGTGAACATGTTAATAACATGTTCACACATGTTATTAACAAAAAAAATTTTGTGATCACGTGAATATAAAATCCCTGCTCACATAAGATGAAGAGTTGAAAATGTACAAGGTTTATTAGTAAAAAACTATGAGCAATATTAAAATGATTCCATTATGACACATATGTAAGGAAGGGGAGTTCTTTAAAGGAGGTGCATATTTCACATAAGATGAAGAGTTGAAAATGTACAAGGTTTATTAGTAAAAAACTATGACCAATATTAAAATGATTCCATTATGACACATATGTAAGGAAGGGGAGTTCTTTAAAGGAGGTGCATATTTCACATGCAAGGTAATTAGTGAATATTGATCTTTTCTATAATTTCTCAATGTTTCTCTCTTCTCAACCCCTCTCAAGCTTGAGAAGCTTAATTGGTATGGCTTTTTAAATGCTATTGAAGTTAATTGGTGAATAGTAGTGAAGAGTTACATAATTTAATAAATGCTATTGAAGTTAATTTCCATTTATGTTTAAATTCTAATGGTTTTTATGTAATTTCTCTCTCTCACTCAAGAAATGGTCATACTCATGACCCATTCTCAATCCAAATCAAGCTTTTCATAAAGCTTTTCCTTAACCCAAGATTAAGCTATGCTTGAGGCCAAATTAATGGCTTTTTTCTATGCTTTTAGTTTATGTATATTGATGATTCAATCCATTATGGATTAATGATCCAATTAGAGATCATTTTAATTATTCCCTTAATGATAAGCTTTATCCTTTAGAAAAATTGAGATTTATCAGTCATAGCAGCGGAACTATGGCAAAATTTTTATAAAAATTATGCATAAAATAATTTCATTCAAAGCATAAAAAGAGGACTTCCTACCATATTCTAGGAATTATCATCCTAAATTAATTGAAAGAATTTCATTATAATCATGGAGAAATTAAATTTTAATATCATGCATAAAGGATAAGTTTTTATATCAAAAGCGTTATTTTTACCATTTTTATTTCATGCATAGGAGTATGCATAATGATTAAATTTTTATATCAAAAGTGTTACTTTTACCATTTTTATTTTCATGCATAGAAGTATGCATAATGGATAAATTTTTATATCAAAAGTATTATTTTTATCAATTTTCATTTTCATGCATAGAAGTATGCATAAAGGATAAATTTTTATATCAAAAGTGTTATTTTTATCATTTTTATTTTCATGCATAGAAGTATGCATAAAGGATAAATTTTTATATCAAAAGTGTTACTTTTATCATTTTTATTTCATGCATAGAAGTATGCATAATGGTTAAATTTTTATATCAAAAGTGTTACTTTTACCATTTTTATTTTCATGCATAGAAGTATGCATAATGGATAAATTTTTATATCAAAAGTATTATTTTTATCAATTTTCATTTTCATGCATAGAAGTATGCATAAAGGAAAAAATTTTACATCAAAAGTGTTATTTTTATCATTTTTATTTTCATGCATAGAAGTATGCATAAAGAATAAATTTTTATATCAAAAGTGTTACTTTTATCATTTTTATTTCATGCATAGAAGTATACATAATGGATAAATTTCTATATCAAAAGTGTTACTTTTACCATATTTGAATTTCATGCATAAAGGTATGCATAAAAGTTGATTATTTTATTATAAAAGTGTGTCTTTTATGATATTGAATTTCATGCATAGAGGTATGCATAAAGGTTGATTATTTTATTATAAAAGTGTGACTTTTATCATAATTAAATTTCATGCATAGTGGTATGCATAAAAGTTGATTATTTTATTGTAAGAGTGTTACTTTTATCATATTGGATTTCATGCATAGAGGTATGCATAAAAGATATTCTTTTTATACTAAAAGTGTGATTTTCCTCATAAATGGATTTCATGCATAACTTAGATGCATAAGAGAAATTCTTTTATTCTAAAAATGTAATTCCTACCAAATTGAATTTATGCATAAGAAGATGCATAAAAGATTGATTTTAATTTTGAAAGTGTTAGTCTCCTTAAATGGAATTTATGCATAAATAAATGTGTAGAGAAATCTTTTATCAAATATAAGAATTCTCTTAAAAAGATATGAAATGTGATAAGATGTGATAAGAGGTGTATGAGATGTGATAAGAATTGATAAGATGCGTATGGAAAGTGATAGGATGTGATAAGAGATGTATGAGATGTAAAAAGATGTGATAAGATGTGTATGAGATGTGATAGAATGTGTTAAGATGAGTTAGGATGTGTTAAGATGTATATGGGATGTGTTAGGACGAGAATGGATGTAATATGGTTGTATGAATGTGATGTGGATGTATACATGTAGATGTATATGTATGAATGTGAATGTTAATGTGGATGTGGATGTATGGATGTAGATACGGATGTGTATGTATGTATGTGGATGTGTATGTATGAATGAGGATGTGAAAATGGATGTATGTATGTAGATGTGGATGTATGGATGTATGTATGTAGATGTGGATGTATGTATGTAGATGTGGATGTATGGATGTGAATGTGAATGAAGAGGTGGATGTCGATGTATGGATGTAGATACGGATGTGGATGTATGTATGTGAATGTGGATGTATGAATGAGGATGTGAAAATGGACGTATGCATGTGAATGTGGATGTATGAATATGAATGTGGATGTGTGGATGTGGAAATGGAGGTATGGATGTATGATTGTGGATGTGGATGTATGCATGTAGATGTGTATGTATGAATGTGAAATTGGATGTATGATGTGGACGTACGAACATGGATATGTATGTAGAATAATGAATATGAAGGTGTATGTGAGATAATGTGTAGTCTATATGAGTGAATGGATGAGAACGAGTACACATTAAATGGAATGTGGAATAAGTAATGTGGTCCGAGAGTGGATAATATGGAAAAACAAGAGTTCGTTATAGAAACTGTATTTTGTGACTGTTTGTAAATGACTGTTTTATGTCAAGAATGCTGGAGAAGCATTTTGACCGTCTTGAGGATTAAAGTCATGAAGACCGAACTGATAAAGTTGCAACTGCTGACGGAGAGTCAATGGAGGACGTCTCGCGTAGCAAGGTCGAGGTCTTGACCACTTAAATGGTGAGATTCCGGTACGGTGGATGAGGGACCAAGGAAGCGGCCTATGAGTGAAGCGCTAGGTCACCTGTGAAGGATCCTAGAGGGTGCTGACCATACGGTGCTCGGGCTCTGGGTCACCGAAGATACCCACACGTGCATCGTGGAAGATATTGGAACAAGGAGTAAGAGTTGTTTTCTGAAACCGAGCATGGATCTAGTTGATTGACCTTGCTGGTCCTCAACGGATGAGTCCATGGCTCTTTTATATGGATCTGTGGGTTGATCTAGCTGATCTTCCACGGAGATTCCATTCTATTATATGAATATATTGCCGGTTACTATGAGCTAGGAACTATGGAAAAGGCCCCTGAGCGAACAGGTGGTGAGCGTTCTGGTTGCCAATGATGCCATAAGTATACCAATGAATGAATGACTGGAAATAAGGATTCAACCAGAGACTTTGAGGATTGTCATCACTGACATAATGGTTTTATTAAAGGATTGTTTTAAAGCTAGTTGATGCTAAGAAAAAGGCAATTTCATATTGGTGGGTGTGTAAGTGATGTGACTAGTTTTATATTTGCATGAACTTTCGGCTAGGGGGCCTTGGAACTCTTTTCCTTGGTACCTGGGACAAAACCTAACCAAATTCTTAATTGGATCCCATCACAACAGTGGTTGGGCGGTTGGCTAACCCATGGGACTGGAATGGGGTTAGGCTGGACTGATGGATCCGTAAATCGAGATTTAATTTCTATTATTACGATAGATGAAGTAAATCCCGGATAGAAATTGTTCTATGGATAGGAATCAACGGCTGTGTCTCTTGATGGGGAAAAAAGCGTTGATCCCAATGATCCAAGTGCAAGTTTCTTCCTTGATTTTACCAAGTACCGTTAAAGGTGCAGTCAGATCAGTTGATCCGTAATGATCTTGACTACGTTAGAGTAAAGAGTTCTCCTGGTGGAATCGCCCATGCTTTCCGGGTAAAGGAAGTTTTTCCGGTTTCGATTTTGGACAAACCGACGGATTAGTCTCTTGTCCGGATATCCATGGGCGAGGCCCCGAGTGTGAGACCCCTACCCACGCATGATGTGTTACTTCCGCTGCTAGTACCCCGAATCCGTTGTGCGGTGGAGATCGGGATCTCACAGTTGGTATCAGAGCGAAATTGAAAGCTAATAAAGATAATTAAATTCTTATCTGAAATTAGTAATAAGAATTCAGAAACAACATTTTCATTCCATAAGCTTCTTTAATGAAGAAATTTTAATAAAAGAAATTGTTTTTATAAATGGAAGTTTCCCATTTATCTGGTATTCCCGACCTCACCCAGTCTCAAGACATGATTACATTTGCCTTCGAGCATCTCATCTCTTCCGCTTCAACTCAAACAAGCCGAGCAAGACTCGCACGCCATTTCGCGGATTTATATTTTCCTACCCTAGCGGAGAGAATACAACATAAGTGGTTTACAAGGCAATATGTCCACGCCCCTTGCGACCGCCGTACAATGCTGTGGCAGAATCTCTCATTGACTATGATCCTGTTAAAGCTGAAAATGGTGCGTGGTGTCATTCTATATCATTCAACGCCTCGAAATTTCAGACTTTCATGTCGAATTTATAGACTCCTTAGTCGATTTATCCCTAAAGAGAAAATAATAGCCCCCTTCGCAGTTAGAGAACCTATGTAACAGGGCATGACTATGGCCAAGTACGGTCCTCTTATATGTCTTCCGAGGAGATTTTGAACTCAGAGCCGAGTTGCTCTATGTACTTATTGCAACTTGTATATAAATATACAAATGTTTTTTTTAAGTGATTGTTTACGGACAAAGAAAAATCTGTTTATCAAATTTATGTCAAAGATCTCCAATAAGATCAACTGAGGAGCCAATTATGTCAAAAGTTATCAAGACGCACAAAAAGGTTGTAATTGCATGATATAATACAAATTGTTAATTCAAATTGAAATTCGTAAATTAGTAATTGGGTCTTCAATTAGAAGTACCGCAATTGTATGGAACCCTGACTTGCTTGAGGCCTAGACATGATGGTATTTACCTTATAGTTTCGAGTTTCATGACTATCCGTATATATATATTTCGAGTTTCATGACTATCCGTATATACCGAGGGTATAACTGTAGCTCTTTACCGACAGTATATACGAGTAAATCTAAGACTTGAAATTATAAGCATTAATGCTATCCAGTTGATGAATTCGAATGTGGTTGATATGATTTTTAATTCTATTTGGGAACTGATGAATTGATTGGGATTCTGATTGAAAAATGATGATTTTTAAAATTTAGTTGAAATATAATAACCTGAGCAAAACCACAATGAGATGAATGGGACGAGTCCCTGTAATGATAAATGATGATAATGATTTCAGCAAATCACTATGAGATTAGTGGATTGTGCTGTCAAATTGCTACTGTTAATACTTGAGACGGTAGATCAAGTTAAGGGATGACAAATTGAGAACTTGCTTAACTGAAATTCCGTGGAGGAATGTTAAGAAGGAAATTTTTCGGTCTAATGGACCATTATCGTAGGAATGATACGATCTAAATGAATTATTATGATGAGTTCTATATAAGGAATATTTATTCCAGTATTCTGTTGGGTTGACCAGAATATAAGGAACCCAAAATAAATTGGATATTAAGAAAAAGAGCTGTCCTCTACTTTGCGAGATGAGGACATCTCGCACCTTTTTAAGTGGGGTAGAAGTTTGTAAGATTCCTCCCCCAACCTTCGAGGTATACAGGAGTAAGAATCTCCTTTTATGATCTTATAATTATTCCCTCTCTAAATAAAAGAAAGATTCTATTTAAAAAGAGAAGACACTTTACCCAAAATACCTTCTCAGGAGCCCACCTGTTTTAAAGATTCAGAACAACGAGTTCAGAAGTGAGAACCAGTGTTTTGGATGCCAAGGTTTTGACCATCAGTTAAAAGACTGCCCGACTCCTACCATGAAAAGGGCACAGGGAAGTCTAGAACCCAAATTCAGAGACCAATTCCTTCATACCAATCTAATCAGGATCCGTCTCGAACAAGATTGCTTAACTCCCTTAACTAGGTCCGCGGGTCACTATATGTAAAATATCCCTATCGCGTGCGTTCAAGGCCTATATTTTAAATCCCTTATTTGTGAATTTTTTAATCTATATAATATCCCCTTTTCTTTATGAATCTGTAAATTTTTTTGAAAAAAATTTAAATCATACCCTTATGTAAATATATTTCTGTAAGTTTCATAAATTAAAATTATGCTTCTATTGAACGCACGTGATATTCACATTTTTTCGTGAGTGACCCCCCCGAGGGTCCGATCCATTGATTAGGGTCGAGATGACCAGTCAAATGCTTGGCGACTTAGAGCAACAGATGCAGGCAATTCGAAAAGATATAAATGCTGCCGAGGATTGACAGAGACAATATATAGATAAGAAGAGGACAGTCAGAGAATTCAAAGAAGCAGTTATAGTCTTCATTTGAATACGGACCAAAAGAATTTCTTTATCTCTAGGGGAGTATAAGTAGTTATCCCCCAGATATTGTGGACCAAAGAAAGTAAGTGACTTAGCCTACGAACTTCTTTTATCTCCTCATCTCAAAGTTCTTAATGCCTTCTATAGAAATATGTGCCAAACCCAAATCATGGAAAGACGGTAAAACTTCAGTGGCAAGATACCGTAGGCTTCTAGGTTACGCTAACTCCTTCCTTTATATAAGTCGTAACTTCTTTTATCTCCTCATCTCAGTGTGGCTAGTCGCGACAGGCTGTTATAATAAGGTAGGGGCTGGATGCGCAAAGAGGTTGTGTTGCATTGGGTTTTGCTACTTTGGTGGTGGCGGCAACTAAGGGACTGGCTAATGGCAAAGGGAGCCGCCTAAGAGGTGGGTTGGTGGCGGTGATGACTGGAGCGAAAGGTAGAGGGAGTTTAGACTCTAGATGCTCAGAGGAGCTGACACACAGAAGAAGAAGACTGGGTTGCTGAAGGGTTAAAGTTTCTGAACAGAAGAGAGAAGGTGGTGGCAGTTGATGAGGAGAACCTTTTGCTGTTCGTGCCCTACCACCCACTTCTTCATTTCCCATTACTTTGGAAGTTTGTGAGTGGTTGCTGTGTTTCAAAATTGAAGAAAAAGAAGCTTTTGGAAGGTCAAGCTTGCCCCCCCATACAATATGCAACAGCATCCTATTCAGAGCTTTGTAGAGGGTGGTTACCCCTCAATTCCCCCAGTGTGTTGATTTTGTTTGTTTTGTTGTCGTTGGTGTCTAAGGCCAACTCATGGGCTGAAGTGATGTTGTTCTAAAGAAAGGAGTGAGAGGTTGATTTTTTTCTTTCCAGCTAGAGAAGCTGGTGGTGCCCCTTGTGCTTGTGAGTGTTCTGAAGGTGGTGAGTCGGCGAGCTATAGTGGCCTTCTTGTGTTCTTGAGCTGCCTCATATCTTTTTAGTGCCCCCACTGAGGAGTGGCTCTTTTTAGACATTGTTTCACTGAGGATTGCACTGTTATTTCCTTCTGTTATCAGGGTGTGTGCCCTAGGTGTTGAGAGTTTTAGAGAAGGTGCTTTCTTGGAATCTGAGGTGGTGAGGTTTGGGGGTTAAGATGATGTCTTATCCAGAGTTTTATGGTAGCCCTAATGAGGATGTGGCAGACTTCTTGGAAAGGATGGAGGTTGCATGCATAAGCAACCATATTAATGAGTCGGTACAGGTGTTGCGGGTTCTGAGCATCTGTTTGAAAGGGGATGCAAGGACCTGGTAGTACAGGACTTATGAGGAGTCATTGAGGGTTCCTGTTCCACATCTTCATATGACTGAAAATGGATTAGAGACAGCACTCAGCAGCAAGGTAGAAGACCCCGACAAGGTTTGGCATGAGGTGCAAGCTCTGACACAAGGTGAGTTTGAATCATTAGATGATTATATGAAGAAATTTTCTTTGCTATGGGAAACTTTATGCAGGGCTTTAGGGGAAGACCAGGTGCCGCCTGATATGATGAAGAAGAACAAGTTTGTAGCCGGGCTTAAGAGGAGTATTCGCTGGAAGGTGGAATTGAAGAAGCCCAGGTCTTTTGAAGATGCGGTAGAAATTGCTAAGTCAAAAGATTGGAAGCTGCAAAACGAATGAATCAATTGGGGATGATTCCAGTTGTAGCACAGCCGGAGATTCGTAGAATAGAGGCTACACCCATGAATGCAGTGATTGAGAGGATGAAGCCCACTGAAGCCCAAGCTATGCAGATGGTACCTCAAGCTAGTCAAGGAGTACCTATGGTTCCTGCAGGTTCTGATGAGGGATTGCGGCAGGATATGAAACAGATGGTTGATCTTATGAAGAATTTGAGCTTAAATTTAATGGGAAGTACAGGTGGTGGACGTGGTAGAGGCCGTGGCAATAATCATGAGGGGAGAGATGGACAAGCAGGGTATGGACGTGGACATGGTAGGGGCCGTCGTTTCATCCCTACATGCTGGAACTGTGGTGAGCTTGGTCATCTGAGTACAGATTGTGATAAGCCTCAGCATATGGGTGGTGATATGTATCCACTACCTTCAATGTTACCTGATAGCTCAAATGATTATGGTATTGATATCAGGGATCAAGCAGGCCCCAGTGGAATCACAGCTGAGGAGAAGGGGAAGGCAAAGGTCATGAATGTTGTTACACTGGAGAATGTTCAGGTGAGAGAAGAAGGGGATGTGATGCCTGTTGGCAAACGCACAACGGATGAAAGAGAAGGAAAAGGGGTAGCTGGACCCAGCCGTAAGAAGGGGAAGCAGCAGGAAGGAGAAGATATGAAAGCCAAAAGGAAACGGAAGCCTCGTAGAAGGTTCCAGGTGTCAAACTTCCCATTGGGGGATGGGCAAACCAGCTATGACTTGAAATCTGATTTGGTGAACAGGAAGGCAAACATCACCTTTGAGCAGTTGGTGGAGATGGTGCCAAAATTGAGAAGACAATGGAAGAGACTGGTGAATCCAATGGAAAAGGAGTCAGAGAAGAGGTCAGTCAAAGTACTATCTTTAGAAGAGCTTCCAGATATTTGTCCTATTGTGGAGGTGTGGAGTAAAGGTAGGAGCCTTGGTCAGGCCTATATAGATGGAGGAGCTCAAATCTGTGTGATTACCCAATCATGTGTGGAGCAGTCAGGCTTGAGGGTGTCTGGGGTTTCTGGGTTTCGAATCAGAATGGCTAATCATCAAAAGGTAAAATGTCTTGGTATGATAAAGGAGTTGGAAATTGAAGCTTTTAATGTCAAAGCTACTGTTGATTTTCATGTGATGCCTGCGGGTCTTGGTGCTTTTCCAATTATTCTTGGATGACCCTGGTTGCGAGTGGTGGTAGGTGCAGTACAGGATTGGAGGTATGGGACCATTTCTTTGTATAATAAGCAGGGTAATAAAAAATCTTTTGAGATGCATAGTAGGAGATATTTAAATGATGTGTGGGAGAGGCCATAGGATTCAAGTGAAGAGGAAACTACCACCACTACTTCTGAATCAGAGACGGATTCATCGACCACTGCCTCTAGTGGAGAAGGGGCAGATGTGGCTTTTCTTATATCAAAACAAGAAGGTAATGAAGATAAAGAAGTGCATGAAGTGGGTGCTGAGGGAGAAGATACTATGGGGTCATATGAAGTGATCGAGGAATTACTGCAGCCAAAGATAGAAGTGAAGAAGAAGCAGGAGCTGATTGAAGGAATGCTGAGTCCGGATCTCTCGAGTGGAGAAAAGGTTAGATATGTTAAGATGCTTTCTCATTTTCCAGAATTGTTCATCACTTCTTATAGAGAGATTCGAGGATTTAAAGGGCCAGACTTGAGGATTGAATTGAAAGAAGGTGTAAAAACAGTTAGACAGAAGCTTCGCAGGATGGGACGAGAACAAATGCAGGCCCTGAGAGAGGAAGTTGATAAGCTGTTGAGTGCAGGTTTCATTACACCAATGGATACAGCTGAGTGGGTAAGTCCTACGGTAGTGAGTCCAAAGAAGGATGGCAGGTGGCGTATATGTGTGGATTTCAAGCCTTTGAATGCTGCTACAAAGAAGGATTCTTACCCCCTACCTTTTTTGGATGAGATCTTGGATACTGTAGCTGGATATGAAAGGTATAGTGTTTGTGATGGGTATTCAGGTTATTTCCAGTTAAAAATTGCAGAAGAAGATCAGTGTAAGACGACTTTCATTACACCGTGGGGATGTTTCTGCTACAAAGTTCTTCCTTTTGGATTAATGAATGGACCAGCCTACTATCAGAGAAGGGCAAATTGGGTATTATCTCCTTTTTTGAATAAGTTTGTGAAGGATTTTATTGATGATTTTTGTATATACAGCTCCAGGCAAGACCATTGTGATAAGCTGGCTACAGTCTTTCAGCATTATGATGAGTGTGGTGGTCAATTAAATCCAAAAAAGTGTTTTTTAGCCCAACCGAGGGTGAAGCTTTTGGGTCATGTTATTTCAGAGAATGGTATTGATCCAGATCCTGATAAAGTCAAGTCTCTCCTTCTTCTTCCTACACCAAAAAATACAAGGCAACTGGCTACTTTTGTGCAAAAGGTGAAGTATATGGCTCGATTCATCTCTCTATCTTCACAGTTGTTATATCCTTTGCAGCAAGCAGCAATGCATGATCCTTTGCATTGGACGGAGGAATGTGAGGTGGTTTTCCAAAAAGTGAAAGAGGTGTTGGGAGCTATTCCTACAATGCAGGCACCTAATTGGGAACAGGTATTTTATGTCAATCTTTCAGTAGGTGAGGATGCTATTGGAGCTATGTTGTTGCAGAAGGGGAAAGAATCACATTATATGCAACCAGTCTACTGTGCTAGCAGAGTAAAACTTGCCAGAGAAAGGTTGCTATCAGAGGTGGAACTTGTTATGGTCAGTGTACTTTATGCATGTAGGCGGTTCCGCCATTACTTACTGCCTCGTCCCTTTGTGTTTTTGACGAGCTACACTTTTTTGCCTCAGTTGATAAATGGCACAAATTTATCTAAGGCTATGATGAAGTGGGTGATTGAGTTGCAGGAATTTACTTTCTCATTCTTGGTGGAAGAGAGTACCAGGGCTACCTTAGCTGATCTACTAACATATAAGGAGAGTCCTCTTCTTATAAAGGAGGAGACCATCAAGAAGCCAGTTGAGGATGCGGCTGAGTTGGTGAATGCATACTTATTATATTTTGATGGTTCTTACAGGAAAAGCCATGATGCAGCCTCAAGAGGTTTGGTGCTTTATGATCCACAGGGTTGCCTTGTTTTTAAAAAGGGTGTTAAAGTGGATGCACATAGCAACAATGAAGCGGAGTATCTGACTTTGGAAGTTGGATTGCAAATATGCTTGAAGCATGGTGTACACAGGATTCGCATTCAAGAGATGCATTGCTTGTGGTAAAACAGGTATTGGGAGTTTGGAAGTCAAAGAATTTGTTATTCAAAGAAATGTGTTTCAAGATTAAGGGTTTGCTGAAGGAATTTGAAGCTTGGAGTCTAAAGCATGTGGATCGAGGCCATAATGAGGAGGCTCATGAAGCATCCCAAGGAATGATTGGTGAAGTTTTTGTTCTTAAAGCTCATGCATCATTTTATTGTGGCAGGGAGAATTTACAGGATGTTGAGGAGTTTTTGTTAACAGGGATGATTCCTAATGGTATTGACAGATCAAAAAAATATGGTTTCATCAGGAAAGCTACAAGGTATGTGATGGTTGGTGATGCTTTGTATTTGAAGGGAATTGATTTGATAATGCGAAGGATATCTTGGAAGGAAGAAATCTACAAAATTCTTAAGGAAAACCATGAAGGAGGCGGTGGACATTTTGCCTCAAAGATTACCTTGCATAAGGTATTGCAAGAAGGTTATGTGTGGCCAAGTATACATAAGGATGTTAATCATTGGTGCAGGTCATGCAAACAATGCCAAGCTCACAGTAAACGGATATTAAAGCCTGAAATGAGGAAGACAATTCTTGCCGCATGATGTTTTTGAAAAATGGGGAATTGATGCTGTGGGACCATTGCCTATTACCAGCCGAGGGAAATGTTACATCTTGACTGCAGTTGATTACCTTTCTAGATGGGCGGAAGCAAAGGTAGTGAAACAAATTACTGCTAAGGAGGTAGCAAAGTTTGTATATCAGGATATTTGTTGTAAATTTGGTGTGCCATTGGAATTGCTTTCTAATCAGGGTCTAGGTTTCAGAGTAGAGCTTATGGATTATTTGTGTACAAAAATGAAGATCGTAGTTTTACCACACCTTACTATCCACAGTGTAATGGCTTGAATGAGCGGTTCAATGGTGAATTGATCAAGATTTTATCTAAAGTGACAGAGCAACAAGGCAAGAATTGGGATCTGGAGTTGCCTGCTGCCTTGTGGGCATACAGGACAGCAATTAAAACTGGTACGGGTTTCACTCCATTTTATCTTGTTTATGGGAAAGAAGCCTTATTGCCTATTGAGGTGGAGATACCCGCTGTTAAAATGTTGGAGAAGCTTTTGGAAGAATGTAAAGATGCTCTTAAAGAGCGGCTATTATATTTACAAGAAGCACAGCTGAACAGAGATAATGCTTTGAAGCATTATGAAGATATGCAAGCAAGGACGCTGGAGAAGTTCAACAAGAAGATTAAAAGCAAAGGAATTATGAAGAATGATATGGTGTTACGTTATAATAGCAGGCTGGATAATGCCTTTCATAAGAAATTTCAAATTAAGTGGGAAGGACCCTTTTTGGTGATGCAAGGATTTACAAATGGCACCTATCAATTGGCAGATTTAGATGGGACTTTACATGCTTCCAGGGTAAATGGATACAGGCTAAATAAGTATTATGCACGTTTGATGGTGATTGTACAGGATGCAGTGTAGATGTGATTCCAGATGAAAGGTAATTTTTAGATATGGATTTAGGTCTTGAAATGCTTTTTTCTGCTGATCATGAATGATTCAGTAGGCTGGGGGTTGGGCAAAGTATGTCAGGCTTTTTTTTGTAAAGATGTTTTGAGTCCGTGTACATATGGGATGCGTGGTGTGCAATAAAACTTTGCCCTCAATGCCCTGGCAAGTGTACAGACGGAATGGTTTTGGAGTGATTTAGTGCATGCAATTTTTCTTCGGAACAGCTGCTGGAGACTTGAAGTTTTTATTGTATGAGCTTTTTAGCCGTCAAGAAGGTGTTTGGAATGTGTGTAAATAAGAGATGAAAGTACGTGCAGAAAAAATGGTGAAATTATGGGAGTGCAGGCCTGTCCGGAACGAGGGTCGACTAGTGATAATATTAGCTGTTTGGTCGTCTTGGAGTGTATATGTGTCTAGAATTAAATGACATTGGAAAGTTGCACCTTGAAAAGGTATGGAAGTATGGGCATTGGTATGAAAAGAGAACATGGTGGCCATTTTCCAAATAAATAAAGTAAATAAAAACAATGAATAACGTGGCAGAGCCACGTGGAGGTGGAAGCTGCTGCCAGCACAAGTCTCGAAGGCTGGCGAAGCATGGATGGCGGCTTGTTGTTTTTGGGAGGGCGCAAGACAGTAGTGGGGTTCTGGTTTTTGGGTGACTTGTGAGCCACAGGCATGCAGAGAAGAGAGAGCTCTCTGACGTAGCAGAGAGAGAGACGCCTTTGAGTGTAGTTCGCCGTGTGGAGATTTGAGAAGCTCTGGGGGACAGTGCGCTGCTTTGGTGATAGTTGGTGAAGAGGCGAGGCTGTCTTATGGTTAGAGCTGAAGCTGAGGGGCGTGCACAGCCATCAAGAGTGCAGAGGTGTATGGTTATAGCAGCCAGGCAAGTGGCCATTGCATAGAGACCCGGGCGCAGCCACACACCCAGAAGGAGGCCACCTTTGAAGCGGGTAGCACATGGTGTTGCACTGAGGAGAGCCGCAGCGCTCAGAGAAAGGGGTGGTTGGTGGTGGCAGGATTGCCACAAAGAGAAGAGGGGGTTTTTGGTTTTGCTTTGGAGCTGCAGAGCAGAGGCGAGAGAGATGTTCTTGTTGAGTTGCTACCTCAGGCTTCGTGTATTGTTGTGTTTGTTTTGCTGCCAGTGGTGGCTGTAGCACAGCTGCCACCTAGTAGGTTCTGTTTCTTGCTGGAGGCTGCCTTTGTGGCTGGACACAAGAAAAGAAAGGATGTACATAGCGAGCAAGGTGTGGCTAGCCGCGACTGGCTGTTATAATAAGGTAGGGGCTCGATGCGCAAAGAGGTTGTGTTGCATTGGGTTTTGCTACTTTGGTGGTGGCGGCAACTAAGGGACTGGCTAATGGCAAAGGGAGCCGCCTAAGAGGTGGGTTGGTGGCGGTGATGACTGGAGCGAAAGGTAGAGGGAGTTTAGACTCTAGACGCTCAGAGGAGCTGACACACAGAAGAAGAAGACTGGGTTGCTGAAGGGTTAAAGTTTCTGAACAGAAGAGAGAAGGTGGTGGCAGTTGATGAGGAGAACCTTTTGCTGTTCGTGCCCTACCACCCACTTCTTCATTTCCCATTACTTTGGAAGTCTGTGAGTGGTTGCTGTGTTTCTTTCAAAGCACAATCAAAATTGAAGAAAAAGAAGCTTTTGGAAGGTCAAGCTTGCCCCCCCCATACAATACGCAACAGCATCCTATTCAGAGCTTTGTAGAGGGTGGTTACCCCTCAATTCCCCCAGTGTGTTGATTTTGTTTGTTTTGTTGTCGTTGGTGTCTAAGGCCAACTCATGGGCTGATGTGATGTTGTTCTAAAGAAAGGAGTGAGAGGTTGATTTTTTTCTTTCCAGCTAGAGAAGCTGGTGGTGCCCCTTGTGCTTGTGAGTGTTCTGAAGGTGGTGAGTCGGCGAGCTATAGTGGCCTTCTTGTGTTCTTGAGCTGCCTCACAGTGACCACCAAGGATCTATTGCTAATAAGAACAAGAAGACTTAGTGTAAAAGGCGACCGGTCACTATGTACGGTGACGAGAGGATAGTGCACTAATAGGCAGGAATAGAGTTAGATATTGAGATAGATGAAGAGTGCTATTGTTGTATGCTCTCAAGTGTAGTTGACAATCGTGTTATGGAACTGGAGGGTGTGATTATACTCAGGAATGCTAGCACTTTTGGGCAATTGCTCTGTATTAATCTGTCATATTTCTGGAATGTAACTAAGAGCAAGCTTATAATCTCATTGTTGTTATGAGTGTCTTCGATGTCTAAGTCTGTTTTGTCTAAGTCTGTTGTATCACTGTTATGCTAAATATGATGTGTGTTCATGAGAAGTGTATGAGATGTTTAGTGGAGTGTGCAGAGAGTGAGAGTGAGAGTGAGATATGTTTAGTTTGGTCCAAACATTGCACCAAACTAAAGAGAAAAAAAATCCTAAATACTATCGGCAATTATGACCCTGAGAAATGGGGTAGTTATTAGGTAGATGCAATGCTGATGGGGTAGTTATTAGGCAGATGCAATGCTGATGGGGTAGTTATTAGGCAGATGCAATGCTGATGAGGGTTCGTTGGTAGCTATTAGGAGTTGAAAAATAATTGGTTTTAGCTTGCAAATTTTTTGGATGAGAGCATTTCCATCCCAAAAAATTGCCCATTTTCCTTCTTGACATCTAGCTCAAGCTTTTACGAGTTGGGAAATAATTGGTTTTACATTGCAAAAATTGTGGATGAGAGCTTTTCCATCCCCAAAATGGCCGATGTGCCTTCTCGGACATGTAGCTGGTGCTTTTGTACATTATTAAGGTTTCATCCGATTAATGACTTTCCATTTTTGGGATCCCTTTCACATAAAGCTACGTTAATTTACTAAGTTTTTTTGCAAGGCTTCAATATGCACCCTCATGTGTGCAAACCTTATTATTGAACTACATCTTCCCTTAGGTTTATCTTATACTGGTAGAAGGTTGGGTCAATGCCAAGCATGTTTGTATAGCTCCAGGAAAAGACATCTTTATACTAGGTTAGCAGTTCTTGAAGTTCATTTTTCATTACTTCCTCTAGCTTTACATTGATTTTTATCATTTGCAGGTGCTCCTCTGTTCCCAAATTGAGTTCCATGAGCTCCTCCTATTGTACCCTTATGGAGTGCTACTTCCTGTGTTTACAGCGCATTGCATCCATCCATTCGTTTAGTCCTTTGGTTGATAGGTCTTCAGCTACATTCTCTGAGGATTCAGCTTCTTCTTTCTACTCCTCCGATAATCCTTCTCTATTTGTTGGCTTCCGTTTTAGAGTTTCCTTCAAAGGTTACATGTTTAGTACCTTTGTTGCATACTTGGACATGTTCTTTTCTGTGTCTAGCTAAAACAAGGATATGGGATCTGGATTTTCTCTAAGGATTCTTTCTTCCTCATCCTCTTCAATCCCCCCCAGCATGTTTAGCCCTTCTGCATATAGTGGTTGGTCTGACAGAGGGATTCAATTTCTTCTTGGGGTTTGTGGAGATCTTCACTTTCTTTTTCCCTTTTCTGATTGTGATATGATCCCTATGTTAGTTATGCTTGATCTTACCTTGCTTGTCCTGCCTTTTCATGTGGCTTGCTATTCTGTTGAGGAACTTCTTTTGTCATTTGCTGCTGTCTCTTTTCGTGGCACTTGAGGATTCTGCCTCATTGTTGCTTCTTGTTTGCTGATTCAGATCTTTCCATGGACTTTTCCATCCTCGTGCCATTCTATTATTTTTGGGCAGGCTGTACCTACTTCTTGAGCACACTTCCTTTCCTGACTACTTGGGCTCCTTTTGTCCCTCCAGTTTATCAGTTGATCTTGTACCTTGCGAGAGGCTTACCTTCCCGTAGGCTTCCCTTGTTCTGCCACCATCATGGCCATCATGCAAGGATTATCCTCCCATAACACTTTTTCATTTGACTCCTTGTGAGGCTTATCTTCTCACAACTTTTCTTCTTTTGTCTCCTTCGGGCTTTTCTCTCTTCCCCTTAGACCCTATCCGATCTGAGGGGTTTTCTTCAAACTTTCCTTCTGTGCTTCTTGCACCTCCTTGGTCACATAGTCTTTGACTTGTTTTTGCTTTTTCCATTCCATGATGGATTCCTAATGGCTGACTAGTTCATCTGGCACAACCAATTTCTCTTCCCGCTTTTGAGATTTGGTGATTACAACCAAAATTAGGTATACATCTTCCAGCTCTTTGATTTTCAATCACATTGATGTGGATGGTGCTGTAGCATCCGCCCCCTGATGTTTTCTACACTTCTTGTTGGTGCTTTTGAAAAAGCTCACAGTCATTCTGCCTATGGCCTGGCTTCCGATAGTAATAACATTGGAACTCGTCTGACTGCCTAGCACCACCTCTTCCTCTACTTTGCCCTTGGCCATAGTAAGGTCTATAAGGTGTTGGTGTAACAACCATGGGTACTGCTTTTGTTATTGCATTAATGATAGCTGTACCTGCCTAACTCTTGTCAGTATATCTACAATTGGATGTTAGGTGTGTGAAGGTTTGGTAGATGGCACAAGTCGACTGCATCTTGCATTCCTCTTTTAGACGTTCCTCATTCTTGCAGATCAGGTAGAAGACACGTGCTCGGAAGTTAGATGAGTTGGAGGTCTTTCCAGATGCCACAATAAGCTTCTCCGTAACCTTCTAGGCTAGGATGTTGATGGGTTTTTTTTTTGGTCAAGAGACTATTGTTCCCAATAGATGTGCCTACCCCAAACCCCAGAACTGAAATAAATCATCAAGTATGTAGAGAACCTTAGGGAGAAAGGGGCTATTGCATGGGCACCTTCTAAAAAAGGAACTAAATGTTGTTAGTCCAATTAAGTGAAGGAAGAACTTTTGTATGCATAGGGAATGGAGAGTAGTCAACAACGAACCGCATAGGAGTAGAGGGGCATTGTCCCATAGTGAGATCTCGGGGGGTCCACTATATGGAAGCCCCTCCTACGACGTGCGTTCAAGCGGTATTTAAAAATCCCCTTATCTATGAATTTTGAGCTAATAAAACTACCCCTTTTTCTTTATAAACTTACGGTTTTTTTTCCAAAGTACAATTAAAATACCCCACTTGTAATTGTATTTCTGTAAATTTACCCAATATTTTGGATTAAAAAAACCCCACCTAATGATCGCACGTGGTAGACTTACATATTTTAAGGTGCACCCCCCGAGAGTCAGATCAGGGAAAAGATTACACTTGGATCATAGAGACCAATGCTTTTTTCCTCATTGAGAGGAAGAACCGTTGATTCTTTTCTCATTTCATATAAATTCCCATTCTCATCCAATCACATCATTTTTCATCTCATCACTTCTTTCCTCAATTATCCTCATCAGATCTCATCCACTCGCATTTACCCATATCGCATTTACCCATATCCACATCTCATCACATCACATTCATTCACATCTCATCCATTCAGATCACATCACATCACATCTCATTTAGACCACATCACATTCATTCACAACATATCTCATTCAGACCACATCACATTCATTCACATCTATCCTGATTCACATGACATCACATTCATTCACATCCCTTATCATTCATTCACATCCGGATTCACAGGCTATCACATTCATTCACATCCCTTATCATTCATTCACATCCTGACAAATATTCAAAGAAAAAGAGGTGGTTCCAAAAAGAATTCATGTACAGTATACCATTACATGACAAATATTGATGTATGTTAGTACAAAAAAGATAGAAATGCGGAGTAATACCAGTGCAATACTGACATAGCATATAATTCATCTACAGTATACCATTACATGACAAATATTGATGTATGTTAAAACAAAAAAGACAGAAATGTGGAGTAATACCAGTGCAATACTGACATTGCATATAACGATAAAATTAGTGATGTTTTTTTCTGCTCAATAGCATGAAATTAGTGAATTTTTGATACTCAGCAAACGACTTACAAAAAAGAACCCATGCTTAAATTAACATTGCTCAAAAATTGTGAGATCCCTGTTCCCACCGCGCAACGAATTCAGGGGTGCTAGCAGCGGAAGTAGCACTTCTTGCGCGGGGCAGGGTCCCACACTCGGGGCCTCGCCACACGGATATCTGACCAAGAGACTAATCCATCGGTTCTTCCAAAACTAAACCTAGAAAAACTTCCCTTGCTCGGAAAGCACGGGCGATTCTTTCAGGATAATTTTTCTTTAACGTAGTCAAAAGCCTTAACTAACTGAACTGATCTGAACAAACCTGTAAGTCCCATAGTCAGATCAGGGAAAAGATTGCACTTGGATCATAGAGACCAACGCTTTTTTCCTCATTGAGAGGCACATCCGCCGTTGATTCTTTTCCATTGAACAATTTTTGTCCGGGATTTACTTCATCTATCGTACCATAATAGAATTGAGTCTCGATTTAGGATTCTATCAATCCAGCCAGTCCCATGGGTTAGCCAACCACCCAACCACAGTAGTGATGGAATCCAATTAGAAATTTCGTTAGGTTTTGTCCCGGGTACTGGAGAAAAGAGTTCCTAGGCTCCCTAGCTGGATATTCATGCAAACTTAAACTAGTCACACCACTTACACACCCAATATGAAATTGCCTTTTTCACAGAATCAGCTATCTTTAAAAACAATCATTTAATGAAACCATGGTGTCACTATTCATAATCCTCAAAATCTCTGGTTAAATCCTTATTTCCAATCATTCCTTCATCGGTGTACCTATGGCATCATTGGCAACTAGAACACTCACCACCTGTCCACTCAACAGGGGCCTTTTGATAGTTTCTAGCTCATAGTAACCGGCAATATATTCACATATCAAAATGGAATCTTCGTGGAAGATCAGCAAGATCAACCAATGGATCCATATAAAAGAGCCATGGACTCATCCGTTGAGGACCAGCAAGGTCAATCAACCAGATCCATGCCCGAATTCAGAAAACAACTCTTACTCCTTATTCAATATCTTCCCCGCCGTACTTGTGGGTATCTTCGGCGACCCACAGCCCGAGCACCGTATGGTTAGCACCCTCTAGGATCCTTCGTAGGTCACCTAGCGCTTCATTCATAGGCCGCTTCCTTGGTCCCTCATCCACTGTACCCGGAAGCTCACCATTTAAATCGAACCGAGGCTGGTCAAGAGCTCGGCTTACCTTGCTATGCGAGACATCCTCCGTTGACTCTCCGACGTTAGCTGTTGCAACTTTATCAGCTAGGTCTCCATGACATCATTCACAAGACGGTCAAAATGCTTCCCCAGCATTCTTGACATAAAACAGTCATTTAAAAATAGGTCATAAATACAATTTCCATAACGAACTCTCGTCTTTCCACATTAATCAACATTACTTAATCCACATTCATTTCATATAAATTCCCATTCTCATCCAATCACATCATTTTTCATCTCATCACTTCTTTCCTCAATTATCCTCATCAGATCTCATCCACTCGCATTTACCCATATCCACATCTCATCACATCACATTCATTCACATCTCATCCATTCAGATCACATCACATTCACTCACATCACATCTCATTCAGACCACATCACATTCATTCATAACACATCTCATTCAGACCACATCTATCCTGATTCACATGACATCACATTCATTCACATCTCTTATCATTCATTCACATCCGGATTCACAGGCTATCACATTCATTCACATCCCTTATCATTCATTCACATCCTGACAAATATTCAAAGAAAAAAAGGTGGTTCCAAAAAGAATTCATGTACAGTATACCATTACATGACAAATATTGATGTATGTTAGTACAAAAAAGATAGAAATGCGGAGTAATACCAGTGCAATACTGACATTGCATATAATTCATCTACAGTATACCATTACATGACAAATATTGATGTATGTTAAAACAAAAAAGATAGAAATGCGGAGTAATACCAGTGCAATACTGACATTGCATATAACGATAAAATTAGTGATGTTTTTTTCTGCTCAGTAGCATGAAATTAGAAATTTTCATACCTAGAAACGACTTACAAAAAAGAACCCATGCTTAAATTAACATTGCTCAAAAACTGAGATCCCTGTTCCCACCGTGCAACGAATTCAGGGGTGCTAGCAGCGGAAGTAGCACTTCTTGCACGGGGCAGGGTCCCACACTCGGGGCCTCGCCCCACGGATATCTGACCACCAAGAGACTAATCCATCGGTTCTTCCAAAACTGAACCTAGAAAAACTTCCCTTGCTTGGAAAGCACGGGCGATTCTTCCAAGATAATTTTTCTTTAACGTAGTCAAAAGCCTTAACTAACTGAACTGATCTGAACAAACCTGTAAGTCCCATAGTCAGATCAGGGAAAAGATTGCACTTGGATCATAGAGACCAATGCTTTTTTTCTCATTGAGAGGCACATCCGTTGATTCTTTTCCATTGAACAATTTTTGTCCGAGATTTACTTCATCTATCGTACCATAATAGAATTGAGTCTCGGTTTAGGAATCCATCAATCTAGCCAGTCCCATGGGTTAGCCAACCGCCCAATCACTGTAGTGATGGGATCCAATTAGAAATTTCGTTAGGTTTTGTCCCGGGTCATAGAAAAAAGAGTTCCTAGGCCCCCTAGCCGGATATTCATGTAAACTTAAACTAGTCACACCACTTACACACCCAATATGAAATTGCTTTTTTCACAGAATCAGCTATCTTTAAAAACAATCATTTAATGAAACCATGATGTCACTGATCATAATCCTCAAAATATCTGGTTAAATCCTTATTTCTAATCATTCCTTCATCGGTGTACCTATGGTATCATTGCAACCAGAACGCTCACCACCTATCCACTCAGAGGCCTTTTCGATAGTTCCTAGCTCATAGTAACCGGCAATATATTCACATATCAAAATGGAATCTATGTTGAAGATCAGCAAGATCAACCAACGGATCCATATAAAAGAGCCATGGACTCATCCGTTGAGGACCAGCAAGGTCAATCAACCAGATCCATGCCCGAATTCAGAAAACAACTCTTACTCCTTATTCAATATCTTCCTCGACGTACTTGTGGGTATCTTTGGCGACCTAGAGCCCGAGCACCATATGGTTAGCACCCTCTAGGATCCTTCGCAGGTCACCTAGCGCTTCACTCATAGGCCGCTTCCTTGGTCCCTCATCCACCATACCGGAAGCTCACCATTTAAATCGAATCGAGGCTGGTCAAGACTTCAGCTGACCTTGCTACGTGAGACGTCCTTTGTTGACTCTCCATCAGCTGTTGCAACTTTATGAGCTAGGTCTCCACGACCTCATTCACAAGACAATCAAAATGCTTCCCCAGCATTCTCGACATAAAACAGTCATTTAAAAACAGGTCATAAATACAATTTCTATAACGAACTCTCGTCTTTCCACATTAATCAACATTACTTAATCCACATTCATTTCATATAAATTACCATTCTCATCCAATCACATCATTTTTCATCTAAATTTCCATTCTCATCCAATCACATCATTTTTCATCTTAATTCCCATTCTCATCCAATCACATCATTTTTCATCTCATCACTTCTTTCCTCAATTATCCTCATCAGATCTCATCCACTCACATTTCCCATATCCACATCTCATCACATCTCATCCATTCAGACCACATCACATCACATCTCATTTAGACCACATCACATTCATTCATATCTATCCCAATTCACATGACATCACATTCATTCACATCCCGATTCACAGGCTATCACATTCATTCACATCTTTTATCATTCATTCACATCCTGATTCACATGCCATCACATTCATTCACATCCGTTATCATTCATTCACATCCGTTATCATTCATTCACATCCTGACTCAGGCCATCACATTCATTCACATTCCATGCCATTCATTCTCATCTCGATTCACATGCCATCACATTCATTCACATCCCATGCCATTCATTCTCATCCCGGTTCATATGCCATCACATTCATTCACATCCCATATCATTCATATCTATCCAATTTACATCACATCTCATCACCTCAATTCTCGTTCATATTCATCACATTCACATCCACATACATCCACATCCATACTTATCACGTACACATCCACATCTATCATTTCACCTACATCTACATCCATCCTTTCACATACATACATCCACATCCATTCTTTCACATACATCCACTTCCATTCTTCACATACATCCACATCCATCCTTTCACATACATCCACATCCATTCTTCACATACATCCATCCTTTCACATACATCCACATCCATTGTATATCCTTTATTTACATCCTAATTCACATGGCATCTTATAACTTCTATTCACATCACATCTATCCATCCATTCATCCACATTTATCTGATTCACATCACATCTATCCATCCATTCATTCACATCACATCTATCTATCCATTCATTCACATTTATCTGATTCACCTCACATCTATCCATCCATTCATTCTTTTATAAAAATCAACTTCAATGGGAATAACACTTTTATAAAATCCTTTTATACATCTATTTATGCATAAATTCAATTTTAAGGAAAATAAGCAAGTCATGGATTCCATACAATTGTAGTACTTCCTTCTGAAGACCCAATTATCAAATTAGGAATTTCATTTTGAATATCAATTTGTATGAGTTTCATCACACAATTCCAACCTTTTACTGCTACTTCATAAATTTATGACATTCTTGGCTTCTCGGTTGATCCACTTTAGCTAAATCGCTCTGATACCAGCTGTGAGATCCTTGTCCCTACCGCGCAATGAATTTAGGGGTGCTAGCAGTGGAAGTAGCACTTCTTGCATGGGGCAGGGTCCCACACTCGAGGCCTCACCCCACGGATATCCGGACAAGAGACTAATCCATCGGTTCTTCCAAAACTAAACCCGAAAAAATTTCCCTTGCCCGAAAAGCACGGGCGATTCCTTCAGAAGAATAACATTTCTCTAACGTAGTCAAAAGCCTTAACTAACTGAACTGATCTGAACAAACCTATCAATCCCATAGTCAGATCAGGGAAAAGATTACACTTGGATCATAGAGACCAACGCTTTTTTCCTCATTGAGAGGAAGAACCGTTGATTCTTTTCCATAGAACAATTTTTGTCTGGGATTTACTTCATCTATCGTACCATAACAGAATTGAGTCTTAATTTAGGGATCCATCAGTCCAGCCTAACCCCATCTAGTAGTCCCATGGGTTAGCCAACTACCCAACCACTGTAGTGATGGGATCCAATTAGGAATTTGGTTAGTTTTGTCCCGGGTACCAGGGAAAAGAGTTCCCAGGCCCCCTAGCTGGATATTCATGCAAACTTAAACTAGTCGCACCACTTACACACCCAATATGAAATTGCCTTTTTCACAGAATCAGCCATCTTTAAAAATAATCATTTAATGAAACCATGGTGTCACTAATCATAATACTCAAAATCTCTGGTTAAATCCTTATTTCCAATCATTTAATGAAACCATGGTGTCACTAATCATAATACTCAAAATCTCTGGTTAAATCCTTATTTCCAATCATTCCTTCATCAGTGTACCTATGGTATCATTGGCAACCAGAACACTCACCACTTGTCCACTAAGGGGCCTTTTCGATAGTTCCTAGCTCATAGTAACCGGCAATATATTCACATAGCAAAATGGAATCTCCATTGAAGATCAGCAAGATCAACCAACAGATCCATATAAAAGAGATGAAGAAAGTCCTTTTATAAGGTCATGCAATAGAATACTAGATGCATGTTGTGATGCTACTTGAGAAGCCATGGACTCATCCGTTGAGGACCAGCAAGGTCAATCAACCAGATCCATGCCCGAATTCAGAAAACAACTCTTACTCCTTATTCAATATCTTCTCCGACGTACTTGTGGGTATCCTCGGCAACCCAGAGCCCGAGCTCCGTATGGTCAGCACCCTCTAGGATCCTTCGTAGGTCACCTAGCGCTTCACACATAGGCCGCTTACTTGGTTCCTCACCCACCGTATGGAAGCTCACCATTTAAATCGAGCCAAGGCTGGTCAAGACCTCAGCTGACCTTGCTACGCAAGACGTCCTCTATTGACTCTCCATCATGAAAAGATGCAGGGGGGAAGAGATCTTGAGCTCTTGCAAGCACACACACACACTCACAAAACCCTAATAGAGAACACACAAGGTGAGAGGCTGAAAATCTTCTTCTTCTCTACTCAACACTCAACACACCATATACAAGATAAGAGTACACATAATATGAAAGGTACTCAACCAATACATACACGGGTTCTCTATAGTGTGAACCCGACTAAATGAGCTGGCGCTATAACTATGCCAGTCTCTAGAATGGCTGTCACACAGCCTGTCATCCCACTGGCCGCATATCACCCAAGATCTCACCAACCATGCCAGTGGTGTAAGTGTGGGGCCTATCCCCCAGGCGGGTCATCAGTGGCCACCGCCTCACTAGACGAGCTCGATATCTCAACACTCCCCCTCGAGCTCAACTCCATCTCATGTACACCAAGCAAAGCCCTGAATCTGCGGAGCTTCTCTGTACCCAATGCTTTGGTGAAGATGTCAGCTACCTGATCCTCTGTGTGCTGACATAAACAAGGTCAAGGTCTCCTGCCAAGACCTTCTCTCTGACGAAGTGGTAGTGGACCTCTATGTGCTTCGTACGAGCATGGAAGACTGGATTCCTGGCCAACTGTATACTGCTAATGTTGTCACAGAAAATGACAACTTGTCTATCCACAGATAGACCCAAATCTGCAAGTAGCTTTCTCAACCAAGCTACCTCACATGCTGCCATAGCAGCTCCTCTGTACTCGGCCTCTGTACTTGATAGAGCAACCGTAGGCTGCTTCTTGCTGCTCCAAGTCACAGCAGCACTCCCCAAAGAAAACATGAATCCACTGGTAGATCTTCTGTCTGAGATACTACCAGCCCAATCAGCATCTGTGTACCCATGTACACATATCTCTGTCCCAGTCTCATAGAATAGTCCACAATGCAAAGTAGACCTCACATACCTCAGTATGCGTCTCACTGCATCTAAATGCGGTTTCCGTGGAACCTGCATAAACTGACTCACCAACCCAACAGCATAGCTCAAATCTGGTCTGGTGATCGTCATGTAGATCAAACTTCCTACTATGCTCCTGTACATAGTAGGATCCTCCAAGATCTCTCCTGAATCTGCACTCAACTTGCCATTCTGATCCAATGGCACAGAAATAGGCTTACAACCTGTCATAACATACTTGGACAACATGTCCAAGCCATACTGTCTTTGCAGTAATCCAATACCATGTGGTGACCTAATCACCTCAATGCCCAAGAAATATCTGAGCTCCCCCAGATCCTTCATCTCGAACTTCTGTCTAAGCAAGATCTTTACATCAAAGATCTCTGCATCATGGTCCCCCATAATGATCAAGTCATCTACATAGATGACAACAAGCACAACTCTTCTATCACCATGTCTCACATACAATGAGAAATCTGCATTGGCTACATGAAAGCCAATAGTGACAAGATATTCAGAGATCTTGTCAGACCATGCTCTTGGTGCTTGCTTTAAGCCATACAAGGCTTTCTTCAACCTGCAAACATGCTCGGGGTGATCCACATCTTCATAACCAAGTGGCTACAACATATACACCTCTTCTTGCAAATCCCCATGCAAGAATGCATTCTTTACATCCATCTGATGTAAAGACCATTGCTTTGACGCAGCCACTGCTATCACAACTCTCACTGTTGCCATCTTGGCAACTGGGCTGAAAGTTTCCTCATAATCAATCCCATATGTGTGCGCATATCCTTTGGCTACCAATCTAGCCTTGTACCTGTTTATGCTTCCATCACTGTTATGTTTAACTTTGTACACCCACTTGCATCCAATGGCTTTCTTGCCTTCAGGCAATTGCACTAAATCCCAAGTTTCATTTCCATATAGTGCATCCATCTCCTCATCCATAGATTTCTCCCAACACACATTTCCAATAGCCTCATCAATGCATGTGGGCTCTACAACCTGCACAACCTTTGCCATATATGCATAGTGATGTGCCACATAACCATCATAGGTAAATCTCTGCACAGGGTTCTTCACTCTCCCTGATCTTCGTAGCTTTTCATTCATGGCTTCCATAGCCTTCTTTACACCAGGTGTTCTCATAGCTGGGATCCCAAGCTCCTCATCAAGACTCATATCTGAGCCACTAGACTCTCCATCAACATGAGAATGCCCTTGCAGAAATGTCAGGCATACCAAGGGGCTCAACCACTTTCTCTTTTCCTTTTCGTGATGTAGTAATCACATTTGCAGGGCTGGTATTATGACGCAGCCTGCCACTCCATGGTCTATCAACAGACCCACTAGATGAGGACTCTCTTGGTCCACTCAAAGACTGTGATTGTTGACCTGCATTCTGTGCAACCACACTTCCACTCACATCAGTCCCAACAGCTTCTTTTTCAGCAGCATACCAGCTGCTCATCTCATCAAAAACGACATCCCTGCTTACCCTCAACTCACGTGTAGCAGGGTTATAACACCTGTATCCCTTTTGCATAAACACACATTTTTCAGCTTTCGGGTCCAGCTTAGTTCTCAGCTCATCTGGCACATGCACATATGCAATGCATCCAAAGACTTTCAGATGAGACAAATCTGGTTTTCTGCCAGTAAACCTCTCCTCTGGAGTTACATCATGTATGGCTGCAGTTGGAGTCCTGTTCATGATGTATACTGCTGTAGAAACAGCCTCAGCCCAATAGCAATGCGGCATATTCTTCTCTTCCATCAATGCTCGCGCAATCTCAGCAATGTGCCTGTTTTTCCGCTCAGCAACTCCATTTTGCTGCGGAGTGTATTTGCATGTAAACTGTCTCCGAATACCATTCTTCTTCAAAAATTCAGAGAACTCATTGGAGAAGTATTCTCCCCCTCCATCTGACCTTAGGCACTTGACATGTTTTCCTGTTTGCTTTTCAACCAAAACTCTGAAATTCTGAAAGTGAGTGAACACCTCACTCTTCTCTTTCATGAAATATACCCACACTTTCCTTGTGTGGTCATCAATGAAAGTGACATAGTACCTGCAGCCTCCCATAGATATGGTCTTCGTAGGACCCCATACATCTTAATGCACAAGATCTAGTGCATTTCTGCTCACATATCTGTTACGTGGAAACACATGCTTTGTTTGCTTCCCAAATTGGCATGCTTCACATATTTTCTGCATACCTTCCACTTTAAATTTTGGCAGCCCTGTCACAATTCCTTTTGTCTGCATAGACTTCAATCTCTGCACATTTACGTGTCCAATTCTTTTATGCCATATGTCTGTGTCTGCAACAACTCCTGAACCATTTGCAAACATCGCAGCACTCATTTCAGGCATGTCTACATTCAATGTGAACATTCTGCCCACTCTGTTGCCTTTTGCAACCAACCTGCACTTGTCTTTGAAGTCTTCGACATAACAACCATCGGGGTTAAACCGAACCTGCAACCCCTGCTCAATCATCTGGCCAACTGAAACCAGATTCTTTGTTATGTTCGGTACATGAAGTACATCTGCAAGAAGGTACTTCACTTTGCCATCCTGCATAGACAATGGCACATCTCCAACGTGGGCAATTGGATGAGTAGTGTCATCCCCTGTTTCCACAAAACCTGGTCTTTCCGAGTTTTTCATCTCCTTGAACCACTCTCCATGACTCGTCATGTGGTTCGAAGAGCCTGAATCCACATACCATACATTATCTTTTTGTGCTGCATCAACATTTTCAGACATGGCATTCACAACATGCTGCATAACAAACAACCTTTCATTATCCTCATTATTTCTGCTTGAGGATGCATAGTTGTTTTGCTTCACTTTCCCATTTTGCATATCAGCTTGCTTCTTATAACATTCTGACTGCACATGTTTAGGCTTACCACAATAATAGCATTCACGTGCATCATTATATTGCCTTTGCCAATTTCCACGGCCTCTTTGACTCCCCCTGCCTCTGAATTTACCTCTTCCACCTGCGTGTTATTGTTGTTGTTGTTGATTCTGGGACTGTTGTTGCTGCTGCTGCTGCTGGCCATAATTCTGATTACCTGTTCGGCCACCTCCTTGACCGCGTCCACGGCCTCCTCTACCTCATCCTCTTCCTGAACTTGTGTAGAAGGCCTGTTGCTCTGAACTGTTTTTGCTTTGTGAAGACTGTTGGTCTTCACCCAAGTTCTTCTCTTCGATAATCAGCATAGACACCAAATCTGTAAAGTTGGGAATGTTTTCCCGAGTCTGAATAGACGTCTTGAACGCCTTGTATTGTGGCCCGAGACCATGTAGACAGATTTCCACCTTGTCATCATCATCTACTGACACACCAATAGATGCAAGGGATTCCACAATTACCCTTTATCTTCAATGCATAGTCATTCACAGACATGCTCTTTTTCTCCACAGTATGAAGCTCATTCTTCAACTGTATCTTGCGATCCTTGGTATTTGTTTCATAGAGCTTTACCAAGGTGTCCCACGCCTCCTTGGGGGACTTGGCATCCTGAATGTGCCCAATCATGGTGTCCTGTATACTAATGGAGAGCCAATACATAACCTTCCTGGCTCCTTGGTTCCAGTCTTTAAACTCTTTCACATCTGCAGCAGTCGGCGGATTTATATCCGGTATCTCCGGTGCCTCTTCATGCTCACCTTCTATGTAGTCCCAATAGCCTTTTCCCATAAGGAAATTCGTCAACCTGAACCTCCAAGCATGGAAGTTATTCCTATCCAGCTTCTCAGCCACAATCTGAGTTATCCCATCATTTGACATCTTGCCAAACACACAATTTCACCAGAAACTGCACTCTGGTTTTTCCTGCACAAATGCTGTATTTTCTGCACAGCGGTACTGTAGTACTCTCAAATGTCACAACCAGTCACTTCAATGTGCATACATACACCCAATGGAAATTGTAGACCTCTTTGCAGCACCCACAGTGTCTGCACAGTCAATTTGTCTTCCTGCAGTTCTTAAAACAGAGTTCTGCAGAGAATCGATGACTTACCCGCAGTGCTCGAAATCGCCTGCTTTCTGAAAAACGGAGGTCCAGATGCACCCAAAACGCGTTTTCGGCCCAGAAAATTTCGTCCGATAGGACAGAATAGTTGCCCTATAGCTTTACTCCCGTGAAGAAAGCTCCTCAATCAGAGACCGTTTGCCGGTGCCTCCCGTAGAGCTCTCGACAAGGGTGTAGTCACCAACACAATAGGGAAGAGTAGTTGAAGCTCTTACCCTCGTACCGCTTCCTGGCTCTGATACCATGAAAAGATGGAGGGGGGAAGAGAGCTTGAGCTCTTGCAAGCACACACACACACTCACAAAACCCTAATAGAGAACACACAAGGTGAGAGGCTGAAAATCTTCTTCTTCTCTACTCAACACTCAACACACCATATACAAGATAAGAGTACACATAATATGAAAGGTACTCAACCAATACATACACGGGTTCTCTATAGTGTGAACCCGACTAAATGAGCTGGCGCTATAACTATGCCAGTCTCTAGAATGGCTGTCACACAGCCTGTCATCCCACTGGCCGCATATCACCCAAGATCTCACCAACCATGCCAGTGGTGTAAGTGTGGGGCCTATCCCCCAAGCGGGTCATCAGCCACCGCCTCACTAGACGAGCTCGATATCTTAACACATCAGCTATTGCAACTTTATGAGCTAGGTCTCCACACGACCTCATTCACAAGACGGTCAAAATGCTTCCCCAGCATTCTGGACATAAAACAATCTATTAAAAATAGGTCATAAATACAATTTCTATAACGAACTCTCGTCTTTCCATATTAATCAACATTATTTAATCCACATTCATTTTATATAAATTCCCATTCTCATCCACTCACGTTTACCCATATCCACGTCTCATCACATCACATTCATTCACATCTCATCCATTCAAACCACATCACATTCACTCACATCACATCTCATTCAGACAACATCACATTCATTCACAACACATCTCATGCAGACCACATCACATTCATTCACATCTATCCTGATTCACATGACATCACATTTATTCACACCCCTTATCATTCATTCACATCTTGATTCATAGGCTATCACATTCATTCACATCCGTTATCATTCATTCACATCTTGACTCACATGCCATCACATTGATTCACATCCCATGCCATTCATTCTCATCTCGATTCACATGCCATCACATTCATTCACACACCATGCCATTCATTCTCATCCCGATTCACATGCCATCACACTCATTCACATCCCATATCATTCATATCTATCCAATTTACATCACATCTCATCGCCTCTATTCTCGTTCATATTCATCACATTCACATCCACATATATGTTGGAATTAGGGTTGCAGGAAAGCACACAAAGCTTGGAGAAGAAGAAGCAAGAATGCACACAACACAAAGTGTATTAGATTGTGTCAATGTACAAAAGATAAGTTAGCCCTAGAAGAATGGGCGTATATACAAGCTAGGGGAAAAAACCTCCTAAAGAGGGAAAAAGTGCCCCGGCGGTCCTAAGTGTGTTCACACACATCACTGCCTATATATATGGCAACAAATCCCCCTGGGAGTGATGGTGTGAACGAGAGCTGGCACTCATGTATAGGGGAGTGCCATGCCCGAAGTAGATCAATCCACAAAGGGAAGCAAGCCCAAAGCTTTGCGGAAAGCTTCGAACTTCTCACGAGGAAGCGCCTTTGTGAAAAGATCGGCGAGGTTGTCCTGTGTTGGCACATAGGCCAAGCTGATCTCTCCTGCTGAGAGTCTCTCCCTGACATAGTGATAATGCACCTCAATGTGCTTTGTGCGAGCATGAAAAACTGGGTTTTTCGCAACTGCCAATGCGCTCTGACTGTCAGTGAAGATAGAGGTGGCAGACTCCTGTCCAACACCCAAGTCAGCCACACACACTCAACCGTAGCTGTGAAAGCTGCCCTGTACTCAGCTTCACAACTAGAAGTGGCCACAGTAGGTTGCTTCTTGCTCAACCAAGATATGCATGAGCTACCGAGCATGAAACAAAAACCACTTGTGGACACTCTTGTGTCATAGCAACCAGCCCAATCTGAGTCCGAAAAAGCATGTAAATCTGGCGGCAACGATCCCCCCTTGGGATAAAACAACCCAAGATGTATGGTGCCACTCAAGTAGCGAAAGATGCGTTTAACTGCCTTCCAATGCTGAGACCCTGGGCTATGCATAAACCTGCTCACCTGTGAGACTGCAAACTGAATGTCCGGCCTCGTAATGCATACATAAATGAGGCAACCAACAGCTGTCTGATAGAGTGTGACATCAAAGTGATCTCCAACATCATGAAGACTCAACTTCAAACCTGTCTCCATTGGAGTAGCAATAGGCTTGCAGTCTTCAAGGCCAAATCTCCGCAACAATGTCTCAATATACTTTGTCTGACACAAAGCAATACCTCCATCACACTGCTTAAATTGTATTCCCAAATAATGATGCAAATGCCCCAAATCTGACATCTCAAAAGAGGCATTCAAATCAGCCTTAAAATCAGCAATATGACTCTCATTTGGTCCTGTGAGCAGCATGTCATCGACATAGAGAGCAATGATTAGATGTACACCATCCACACGTTTAACATACAAAGTGCTTTCTGTTGGACTATTCTGAAACCCATGTGCAGTCAAATATGCATGTATCTTTTCATACCAAGCTCGTGGAGCTTGCTTTAAACCATATAAAGCCTTTTTCAACCTGCACACTTTGTTTTCCTGCCCTCTTTGAACAAAACCACGAGGCTGCGATACATACACTTCCTCATTCAAATCTCCATTCAAGAACGCAGTCTTTATGTCCAACTGATGTACATTCCAACCATTATGAGCTGCCAATGCACAAATGCTACGAATGGTAGTCATACGACAAGTGGGAGCAAAGGTCTCATCAAAATCAATGCCCTTTTCTTGAGCATAACCCTTTGCAACAAGTCTAGCTTTATAGCGATCAACACTGCCATCTGGCTTTCGTTTCAACTTAAAAACCCACTTACATCCAATGGTTTTTTTACCAATAGGCAAATCACACAAAGACCATGTACCATTCTTCATTATGGCATCATATTCACTTTGCATTGCAGCCAACCAATTTTCTGAATTTTGTGCCTCATCAAATGAAAGAGGTTCTTCCTCTTCACACATACTAGACACAGCCAAAGCATAACAATCTGATGCATAAGAGGCATGCTGAAAACCTGAACGAGTACGACTAGGCATAGGTGCATCAATCTTACTATCACGCAAGGTTTGCACCAGCCATTTAGGCATACCTCTAGCCTGCTCATTTTCAGCCCTATCCTCATGAATTACATCCTGTAAATCTGCATCAGAAATAGGCTGATCTATGATGTCGTTTGAAATCTGCATAGGCTGAATATTTGCCTCATTAGGACTTACATTTGAATTCCCACCTGTAAAGAGAGGCAACAATGTATCAAATACATCCCGTGAGCTCACACCTGTCTCTTTGGTACATGATAACAAAGGCTGCACAGCATCTTCTACAAAAACAATATCTCGACTAATCAAGATACGCTTTGACTGTGGATGATACAATCTGTAACCCTTGCTTTCAGCACTGTAACCAACAAAAATGCATTTGACAGCCTTATCATCCAATTTTCTGCGTTGTTGCACAGGCACTAAAGCATAGGCCAAGCAACCAAAGACACGCAAGTGACCAATAGAAGGCTTTCTGCCATGCCAAGCTTCATATGGAGTAATAGACTGCAAGGCCTTAGTGGGACACCTGTTGAGTACATATGCAGCACACATGACAGCCTCAAGCCAAAACGCATGTGGCAAAGCTTGGCTCTTGACCATACATCGTGCCATCTCCATAAGTGACCTGTTCTTCCTCTCAGCAACACCATTTTGCTGAGGGGTATACGGCACTGTACATTGGTGTTTTATCCCACGATTAGCCAGAAATGCATCAAACTCTTTAGACATGTACTCCCCCCCTCGATCAGTACGGAGGGTGCCCACAGTACAATTGGATACATTTTCAACCATAAGAAAAAACTGTTTGAAGCACAATAACACTTCGGACTTTGCCTTCAGTGGATATACCCATGCATGCCTTGAGTAATCATCAATGAAAGTCACGAAGTACAAGTGTTTATCAAATGACGGAGTTTGCATAGGCCCACATACATCACTATGTACAAGCTGCAATTTGCGAGTGGCCCGCACAGAACCATCCTTTGGAAACGCAGAACGCTGCATTTTGCCCAAAATACAGCCTTCACAAACATGTTTCAATGGTGCCTCAAGAGGGGGCAATGAAGCAACCATATCAAATTTCTGCAAACGCAGCAAACTAGCAAAGTTCAGATGACCAAAACGAGCATGCCATAGTTTTGCATCTGAAACTGCCTTTTCATCAGAAACTGCATTTGCTGAATCTTCCACACACTTGTCATAAGAATTGAGCCTATACAGCCCACGAAACAAGGTGCCAGATACAATAATCGTATCACCAGAAGTCAAATCATGAACAGTACATCTGTCATTCACAAATTTGATTACAAATCCAAGTCTAGCAAGCGCAGAGACAGACAATAGATTCTTCTTTATCCCTGGCACATACAAAGCATCTGAAAGTGTGAAAGCGCTGCCATTTGCAGCAGTAAGCATAATTTTACCAACACCCTTCACTGGGTAAGAAGCATTATTGGCACATGTGACAGTATTCCCATTAGGGACAGCCTCAAGAGAAGTGAACATATCACGATGCGAGGTAATGTGCTTTGTAGCACCACTGTCAAAATACCAAACATGAGAGTCAACAGAAGCTGCCAAACATGCATCATGTACAGATGGGTCATACTGGCAATACACGCTAAACGCCCATTCTGTATCTTGCACAACATTTGCAGAATCTGCATTTGTAGAAGCATTCGCTATTGTGGCTGCATTTGACTCTTTCTTCTTTGCCTCTTTAGCCTTTAGCTTAGGGCAATTCTTAATGACATGATCATTTGCCTTACAATAGTTGCACCTGGTCTTGTTCTTGCCTTTATCAACAGCCTTCTCAGACTTATTGTTGCTACCTGTGGAAGTAGAAGAAGTTGCAGACCTACTAATAGGAGAAGAAACAGTGGAAGGGGCTGCCTTACCACTTCTTCTCTGCTGCTGGGCAGCCATAAATGCTTGATCAACTGCACGCTGCCTGGCCCTGTTTTGCCTGGACTGCGCTTCTTGCAAGAGCTTGTTGACTAAAGTATCATACTTGACAGCATCAGGTCTGTCCTCATTAAGAAGTCTCCACGTGGAAGCAAAAGTCTGATATGTCTCAGGTAAAGCATCAAGAACAGTCTGCACAAGAGAATGATCAGGAATAATCTCACCTGCAGAAATCAACTGTTCTTTGAGATCTTTAATCTCAGCAAGAAAAACATTCATGTCATCATCTTCTTGCATAATCTTCAATTCTAGCTCTTTACGCAGGTAAGCGATTTTTGCATGTTACGACCTGCATACAAGCCAGCTAGAATATCCCAAGCCTGTTTTGCTGTTTTAGCTGAACGAATATGTGGGGTGATGTTCCGTTTGACAGAAAGTGCAATTAAGGCATGAGCCTGCGCATCTTTACCATCCCAATGAGCTTGTTCAGCAGTGGGTAAAACAGCAGCAACAGTAGAGCTACTAGAACCTGCAACATCCTCAACAGATCCTACATCCACAGAACCTGGACGTATATCCATACCCTGCACAATGTTCCACACTCCTTTTGCAACCAAAACATGCTGCATCATGTATGCCCAAAGTGGGTAGTTGCTGTCTCCATCCAGTTTGTCTTCAGCAGACAACATGCGAAATACATCATTGCTGTTATCAGCCATGGCCACTGACTGAAACTGATGCAAAAGCTACCTGTAATGAAGTAAAGACTGAACAGAAGACAACTTGTGCTATGTAGCACGGTCCACAATAGAACACGTATGCCTGTTTTGCAGAAAACTGCACTGTCGAAATTTCTGCAGAAAATGACGAAAACACCTGTGCAGAACTTGAAATGCAAAAACGGAGCCCGAAACGACCTCAGATGCAAATTCTGAGAACGCAAAGTCCTACGGGCTTATTTGCAGAGTATAGGGACCTGCAAGCGCTCGTGAAAACTCACCTCAATCGGAGAACGTGAGTCGGAGGGTGCTGGCGGTGTAGCCCTGGGAGCCGATGCCTGCTCTGATACCAATTGTTGGAATTAGGGTTGCAGGAAAGCACACAAAGCTTGGAGAAGAAGAAGCAAGAATGCACACAACACAAAGTGTATTAGATTGTGTCAATGTACAAAAGATAAGTTAGCCCTAGAAGAATGGGCGTATATACAAGCCAGGGGAAAAAACCTCCTAAAGAGGGAAAAAGTGCCCCAGCAGTCCTAAGTGTGTTCACACACATCACTGCCTATATATATGGCAACAATATATTCTTGGAGATACATCCACATCGATACTTATCACATACACATACACATCTATCCTTTCACCTAAACCTACATCCATCCTTTCACATACATACATCCACATCCATTCTTTCACATACATCCACTTCCATTCTTCACATACATCCACATCCATCCTTTCACATACATCCACATCCATCCTATATCCTTCATTTACATCCAGATTCACATGACATCTCATCACTTCTATTCACATCACATCCATCCATCCATTCATTCACATTTATCTGATTCACATCACATCTATCCATTCATCCATTCACATTTATCTAATTCACCTCACATCTATTCATCCATTCATTCTTTTATAAAAATCAACTTCAGTGGAAATAACACTTTTAAAAAAATCCTTTTATACATCTATTTATGCATAAATTTAAATTTAAGAAAAATAACACTTTCGAAATAAAAATAAATCCTTTATGCATCTTTCTATGCATAAAATAAAATTTAACGAGAATGACTCTTTTTAAATAAAAATAAATTCCTTTATGCATATTTTTATGCATAAAATCAAAATTAATGAGAATAACTCTTTTGAAATAAAAATAAATTCCTTTATGCATCTTTCTATGCATAAAATCAAAATTAATGAGAATAACTCTTTTGAATTAAAAATAAATTCCTTTATGCATCTTTCTATATGCATAAAATCAAAATTAATGAGAATAAGTCTTTTGAATTAAAAATAAATTCCTTTATGCATCTTTCTATGCATAAAATCAAAATTAATGAGAATAACACTTTTGGAATAAAAATAAATTCTTTATGCATCTTTCTATGCATAAAATCAATTTTGATAATGTAATACTTTTATAATAAAAAAAATTCTTTTATGCATCACTTTATGCATAAAAATATTGGTGAAAGTAACACTTTTATAATAAAAAAATTCTTTTATGCATACAAATTCATATTGGTGAAAGTAGCACTTTTATAATTTAAAAAAAATTCTTTTATGCATCACTTTATGCATAAAAATCAATATTGGTGAAAGTAACACTTTTATAATAAAAATATGTCCAATATGCATCTTTCTATGAATAGAAATTAATTCTAATGAAAATAACGCTTTTATAATAAAAATATTTTCAATATGCATCTTTCTATGCATAGAGAGAAAATAACACTTTTAGAATACACAAACAGAGGTGATTACTCTTTTTGAATAACATAAAGATAAAACTTATTTCCACAAAATTTAAGAAAATTTTACGATAATCTCCTTTGTATGGCTGACCATTTCTCAATTTTTACATTCTAAATCTACTTAGAATTTGCCCCAAGATGAATTTAGCACTCTAATTTAATCAATTCCCATTTTTTAAAGAGAAAACAATACGAAAAGTTTAACTTTATTTATTTGATTACATATCTTGGATAAAGAAGGGTTGAATTCAATGAAGAGAAGGGGGAATCCTTTCCATCAAGGCATAACATCCAATTTCAATTTAAAAGAAGCAAGAAATCATAAAACCATAGAATAGAATTAGAAAAAAGTAGAATTTCTAACTTACATGGAGTTTTGTGAGCTATCCTTTGGCTTAAGGGATTGAGGGTTCTACTCTTGCTTGGATCAAGAGGCTCGATCAAGAGTGGCCACCAATTCTTTGTAGAGGAAATAGTCAAAAACAAGTGAATTATTAATGAATTCAATGTTTTTGGCTCTGGGGGTGGAGTAGAGTTATAGTGCATAAAACAATATTAAGCTTTTACAAAGGGGGAGGCTTCTATTTATAGGAAAAAGTGAGCCTCTAACCAAGCAAACTGATTCTAAAATTTTCTAGATCAGTTTGGTCACTTTTAGGTTAGTTTAGCTTACTTTTTGGTTCTAGTTGAAACAGGGGTAGGAGAGATGAAAATATCTCATTATTTGTGAGTTTAAAACTCATCCACACATGTGAAATAGGATCCTCCTTCATGAGGGAAATTTTCCCACACACACTGAGGTGTCAAAAATGCATCATTTTCTCTAAATATCTCTTCTTTTTTAACTAATAACCTTGTCCTTTTTCAACTCTTCATCTTATGTGAGTATTTACTCATTTTTGGGAGGATTTTCTTTATTTCTTCAATTTATCTCCTCCCTACATTTGGATTAATCTAATTGGCCCCTGAAAACCTTAATCTAAAATTTCCAAAAAACTGGACCCTTAGGCTAAGGCCTTTTATACAGATTATAATTTATTTCTAATGCACCTTCTGAAATCCTTTTTGAACTTATGTTTAATGAAAATTTATTTTAATAAGAAGAGATTATTTTCCATTCAAAAATATCTAAAAATTGAATAATCTCTCTCTAGAACATTTTCTCTCTCTAAGCCAAAATAGGTAGAAAGAAGATATGTTAATATTCTGACAAGGGGAATGATTACAGGGGGAGAGATTTGACATCTTGAGGGGCTGGGGGAGGAATCTTACAAAAACAGAGTGCAAAAAACAAAATGTGTTGAGGTAACTTCTGTACAGGGTGTTGCCAACTGTCAGGCTTTTTTTTGAGTGGTCTTTTTGGCTCGTGTAAATACGTGTGCATGGTGTGAATGAAGAGCTTTGCTCGGGAATGCGTTGCCAGGTGTTCAGTGTGGACGGCATTTGATTTGGGCTGGTTGCAGGCTTGTCCGGAGTAAGGTCAGATGAAGGTGGTTTCAGCTATTCGTGGCAGCTTGAAGTGTGTGCGCGTCCAAGAAAAGAATGGGCATCGAAAGGCTGTATTTGGAATGTGTACGGAGGCATGGGCATTAAAGACAAGAGGGGCCGATGTTGCCTTGAGAGAGAGGTGTGTGGAGATTGGGGGAGCAATTGATGATGGGGCCAAGGCCTTGGACATTGGTATGAAAGGAAGCGTGGCCGTTCATTAGGCCTTGGGGAAGAAAAAAATTGATTATGTTGACGTGGCCATAAGAAGGCAAAAACACATGGAAGCGTGAGCTGCCACACCAGCATGAGTTCTGGAAGGTTAGCGACGCTGGGAACGTGGAAAAGCTGGTGAAGATAAAGTAGAAGGTCGCCGTGTGGTGAGGGGTGGCCCCTGGCCCCTGGGAGCGCAGAGAAGTGGCAGGACTGGCGAAGGTGGCAAGTCGCAGCCTGTAGAGAAGCGAGGAGGTCGCCTTGTTGGGTCTGCTCTCTGGCGCGGCTGCAAGATAGAGCCAAAGAGGTGTGGGCGCGTAGGAGCAGCCGACATGATTGAGTGGGGGGGTGTGTTTTTGTGTGGCGAGCTGCAGTCATAGGCGCAGCTGAGGAGCACGGGCTGCAAAGTGTGGAGGGCGACTGAGTAAAGTGCAGCCATACAAAGCGTGGGGAGTTGCCGCCCAGGAGCTGCTGGCGTAAAGGTGCAAGGCAAGTGTGGGCCGCCTTGTGACGACTAAAGGTTAACGAGTGGAGCGCAGACAAGGGATGCGTAGAGGAGTGGCAAAAGAAAGTGATGAAGGCGTTGAGGTGGCCGTGTGTGAGCTACTGAAGCTGCCGCCTTTGAGGTGACAGAAGTCGAAGAGTTGCAGCGGAAGCCGGCAGGGAGCAGGTGATAGCAGTGAAGAGGCAGCACAGAGACAGGCTGCATGCGAAGAGGACAGTGTGGAGTGGTGCGGTTACTGGATGCCCAGGAGGGCTCGCGACTAGTGGAGGTTCGCCATGAAGTGAGTGCGCAGAGAAACTGGCAAGCGTGGAGGGACTGAGGTGGTGTGGCCTTGGTTCGGTTAGTCAGAGTGGACAGCATGTGGCTGTGGTGGTGGACAGGTGATCTACGAGGGCTGGTGTGGGCCGTGTAGGTGAAGCCAAGAGTGGACAGAGCAGGGTGCCGAATGGAGCAAAGGGGACAGGTGTTGCTGCTTGGTGTGGTGGGCCGGTAGGCAGGGCAGATAAGCTGCCTGGGTTTGTTGCGAGCTGACAGAGGATCAGCATAGAGACAGAGAGAGAGAGAGAGAGATGATGGGCTGACGACACATGCAGAGGTGATGGGCTGCAGAGGACTCGAGGGTTAGCTGGTGTGGGCGCCTTCTGGAGTGAGAGTGGTCGGGTTCATTCTGGTGTGGTTGGTACAGCAGGCAGGCGAGTGGATCATGTGGTGATTGGGGATGTGGTGTATCCTCTCGGCTGACAGGCCTGAGTGTTTTGTTTTAAGTTGTGTGAGTAAGGCTTCTGTGTCGGGAGAAGCTTGTATGAAGTGTTGACTGGGAATATATATTGCTGGGTGTTTACTTTGAGTACGGTGCCCCTGTTTATGCTGTCTGTCTGGCGTGGGTTGGGTGGTGAAGTGCGAGAATTGTTCCAGCCGGTGGCTGGTGGTGCCCCCGTTCGTGTGTGTTATTCCAAGTTTGCGAGGTGGAAGGGCTATAGAGACAGGCTTTTCTTTCTTTTTTTTCACCTCACATCCTTCTGGTGCCCCCAATGAGGATTTCTCAAGGATTGTGCCACTGAGGAGTTGCTCTGGTGTTGTGCTTTGGCGTGTGTTCCACTGAGGAGAGCTCAGGGGGACTGGTACAGGTTGTCATGATGTGGTCTTATCCAGAGTTTCATGGCAGGAAGGGAGAAGATGTGGTTGATTTTTTGGAGCAGATGGAGCTGGCATGCATTAGCAATCATGTCACGGATGAAGAGCAGGTTCTGAAGCTGACAAGGATTTTCTTGAAGGGAGATGCCCGAAAGCTGGTTGAAGGGTTTTGAAGCACAGGATGCTGGTGTCTTGACCTTGGAGAGGTTGAAAGAAGGCCTTTTGGAGCGTTTTCAGCAAGTGGAGGATCCTAATGTACTTTGGCAGGAGCTGAGTGTCTTGAAGCAGGTACATGGGCAATCACTGGACGATTTTGTGAAGGTATTTACATGTTTGTGGGGTAAGTGGTGCATGACATTAAAGCAGGAAGTTCCTCCTATGTTTTTGAAGAAGAGTTTGTTTGTTGATGGTTTGCTACCCCATTTGAAGGTCAGGGTTGAGTTGAAGAATCCCAAGTCATTTGATGATGCTGTTAGGGTTGCTAGGGAAAAGGAAGGCAAGGTTTTGAAGCAGATGGAGATGGGTATTTATCCGTATGAAGGTGTTGTGTCTGCAAGGGATAAGCAGGTGAATTTGGTTGAGGTGGGTAAGAGTTCTATGCAAGGTTTGATTAAACAGGAGCCTCAAAGGCCGATACAGGTACAAAGGGGAATGTTTTATATGCCTTCTGACTTTTTTCCAAAGTCTTCAAAGCATGTGCAGGTGGATGAAAAGCAAGTGAAGGAGCGAAGTGCAGATGAGGAGTTGCCAGTGGATTCTTCTTTGGATTTGGAGGTCGTGGCTGTACATGACAGTGATCTGGATGATATGCATGCACAAGGAAGCAAAGAGGATGATGTCTTGGGATTGGCTGATGATGAGAAAGAAAAGGAGCAGGATACAGGATGCTTTGAGGATGGTTCTTTGCCAGATTCTACAAGGGAGGAGGATGGGGTAGAGACTTGTGCTGAACTGAAGATGGCCTCTGATGCGGCGGATGTGGAGAGCATGGAGGAAGACTCCATTATCATGGATTTTCTTGGACAGCTGGATGGTGATCTGGTACCTGCGATGGATGATGTGGATGCATTATGTGCTGGGGAGTCTGTGGACGATGATACCAGGGGGGTTGGCAACACTCAAGAAGGTATGCATGTGGATTTGGCTGATGAAGAGCATTGTGAGGAGAGTAGTATGCCTGAGGATGATATTTGGGAAATTGCTAGCCTTGATGAGCAGGAACCAGAGGTAGAGATGGATGCAGATATGGCTAAGAGTGTAGCTAAGGCTACCTTACGTGTTGCTGAGATGCTGAAGGCAAAGTGCATGGATGACAAGGATTCTAAGCCAGTTGAGCTGAATGGTTGTGAGGAGATGCCTGAAGTACAAGAGCTGGAAGTGCTGGTGGACATTGCTGATGGAAAGGACGTGGATTTTAGTGTGGATAAAGGTCAAAATGCTGGAAGCTGGCCTTCATTGGTGTTGATGGATGGGATGCTGGATGCTATAATGCCACAGGCTTTGAAGACAGGGAGGTTTGTTGTGGATGAAGTTGACGTGAGTGATTATCTGATGCATTTGGTCGATGTTTGGTATGCAGTGATGCAGCCATGGTGTTCGAGGGATGTCGGGGAATGGGATGGTGAGTTGCTGTTTCCTTTTGATCCTGGTGGATGACTACTGGAATTGCTAATGCTGCTGAGCATGAATGCTCTAGCAGATGGGGGGGTGGCAAAGTATGTCAGGCTTTTTTCTGAGTGGTCTTTTTGGCTCGTGTAAATACGTGTGCATGGTGTGAATGAAGAGCTTTGCTCGGGAATGCGTTGCCAGGTGTTCAGTGTGGACGGCATTTGATTTGGGCTGGTTGCAGGCTTGTCCAGAGTAAGGTCAGATGAAGGTGGTTTCACTAATTCGTGGCAGCTTGAAGTGTGTGCGCGTCCAAGAAAAGAATGGGCATCGAAAGGCTGTATTTGGAATGTGTACGGAGGCATGGGCATTAAAGACAAGAGGGGCCGATGTTGCCTTGAGAGAGAGGTGTGTGGAGATTGGGAGCAATTGATGATGGGGCCAAGGCCTTGGACATTGGTATGAAAGGAAGCGTGGCCATTCATTAGGCCTTGGGGAAGAAAAAAATTGATTATGTTGACGTGGCCATAAGAAGGCAAAAACACATGGAAGCGTGAGCTGCCACACCAGCATGAGTTCTGGAAGGTTAGCGACGCTGGGAACGTGGAAAAGCTGGTGAAGATAAAGTAGAAGGTCGCCGTGTGGTGAGGGGTGGCCCCTGGCCCCTGGGAGCGCAGAGAAGTGGCAGGACTGGCGAAGGTGGCAAGTCGCAGCCTGCAGAGAAGCGAGGAGGTCGCCTTGTTGGGTCTGCTCTCTGGCGCGGCTGCAAGATAGAGCCAAAGAGGTGTGGGCGCGTAGGAGCAGCCGACATGATTGAGTGGGGGGGTGTGTTTTTGTGTGGCGAGCTGCAGTCATAGGCGCAGCTGAGGAGCACGGGCTGCAAAGTGTGGAGGGCGACTGAGTAAAGTGCAGCCATACAAAGCGTGGGGAGTTGCCGCCCAGGAGCTGCTGGCGTAAAGGTGCAAGGCAAGTGTGGGCCGCCTTGTGATGACTGAAGGTTAACGAGTGGAGCGCAGACAAGGGATGCGTAGAGGAGTGGCAAAAGAAAGTGATGAAGGCATTGAGCTGGCCGTGTGTGAGCTACTGAAGCTGCCGCCTTTGAGGTGACAGAAGTCGAAGAGTTGCAGCTGAAGCTGGCAGGGAGCAGGTGATAGCAGTGAAGAGGCAGCACAGAGACAGGCTGCATGCGAAGAGGACAGTGTGGAGTGGTGCGGTTACTGGATGCCCAGGAGGGCTCACGACTAGTGGAGGTTCGCCATGAAGTGAGTGCGCAGAGAAACTGGCAAGCGTGGAGGGACTGAGGTGGTGTGGCCTTGGTTCGGTTAGTCAGAGTGGACAGCATGTGGCTGTGGACAGGTGATCTACGAGGGCTGGTGTGGGCGGCGTAGGTGAAGCCAAGAGTGGACAGAGCAGGGTGCCGAGTGGAGCAAAGGGGACAGGTGGCTGCTTGGTGGTGGGCCGGTAGCAGGGCAGATAAGCTGCCTGGGTTTGTTGCGAGCTGACAGAGGATCAGCACAGAGACAGAGAGAGAGAGAGAGAGATGATGGTCAGGCTGCTGCTGACGACACATGCAGAGGTGATGGGCTGCAGGGTTAGCTGGTGTGGGCGCCTTCTGGAGTGAGAGTGGTCGGGTTCATTCTGGTGTGGTTGGTACAGCAGGCAGGCGAGTGGATCATGTGGTGATTGGGGATATGGTGTATCCTCGGCTGACAGGCCTGAGTGTTTTGTTTTAAGTTGTGTGAGTAAGGCTTCTGTGTCGGGAGAAGCTTGTATGAAGTGTTGACTCGGAATATATATTGCTGGGTGTTTACTTTGAGTACGGTGCCCCTGTTTATGCTGTCTGTCTGGCGTGGGTTGGGTGGTGAAGTGCGAGAATTGTTCCAGCCGGTGGCTTGTGGTGCCCCCGTTCGTGTGTGTTATTCCAAGTTTGCGAGGTGGAAGGGCTATAGAGGTAGGCTTTTCTTTCTTTTTTTCACGTCACACCAACCATCCTCTCTACCTTCATCTCCCAGTGTCAAGAACTTCCAAGCAAGGTGTTCCTCCTCTTCCTCTCCACCTTCCATAAGCTTTAGATGAAAGCTTCACCTTCATGAGAAGGTTTATTGCTTCACCCTCTCCAACTCCAACTCCAACTCCATCTCTTCTCCTCTCCTTCCCCTCTCCTTGCCCTCTCTTATCCCTCTCCATCTCTCTCTTTCCCCCCTCCTTCCCCTCTTGAAGTTTTTTCCCTCTCTAGGACTAGGATTAGGGTAATATTTAGGGTTAGGATTACTAACCTTACTTTTATCCTTTTGATTTTGCTCTCCTCTTGCTCTTCACATGTAAGTTTTATGATTAATACTTACTTTTATATACATAATACTTACCTTTTTTGTAGAGTTTCCTTTGACACCAATAATTGAATACAAGCCCTGTTGAAGGTAAAAGATGTCTCTTTGTTGTGTTGATTCTCTCTTTTGAATAGTTTTTGTATATTTTAGGGTTTTTCTACATAAGGATTTTCATGTTTTATCATTTATGCATAAGCCTATTCAAAAGCATAAGGCTAATGCATATGATTAGGCATGCATAGGCTCATGCATACACCTTATGCTCTTGTTTTTGTGGCTTGTTTGTTGTAGATTTTCCATTTTTTGAGCTAAGGCAGCTTCTCCATTACTTGAGGTAAGATCTGAAGGATATTTGTGCTTACTCATTTTTATTTTTATTTCACCCTTGAGTGTGCCGGGGTGTAGGATATAGTAATGCTTAAGCTTATGCTGATGGCCTTCTACATATGCTTATAGCTTATGCATAAAACTTCAGATTTTTGGATAAGATGTATGCTTATGCATAAAGCTTGTAATGCATAAGCATAAGCTTATGCTTATGTGTAAGTATAAGTTTATTTGCTTATGCTTGTGTTTTTTTGTTGCTTTTAGGAATTTTGTATATTTTAGAATTTATTTATATTTTAGGGCTTATGCATGAGTCTGCGGGATGAGCCTAATGCATGAGGCTTATGCTAATGCGTAAGGCACGTGCATAAGCCTCATGCAACTTATGCATGCATGAGGCTTATGCATAATGAATGAGGCTAATGCTTCCATAAGCCTCATGCATTAACCTAATGCATAAGGCTCACGCACGAATTCGCCTTATGCATTATTCATGATAATGCTTATCATAATGCATGAGGCTAATGTTTTCATAAGACTCATGCATTAACCTAAGCGTTATGCATAAGCCATAAAAGCATATGTCTATGCATAATCTATAAAGAATATGCTTATTCAGAAGCCATAAAGCTCAAGCTTATGCATAAGGCATAGGTATAAGCATACGCTTATTCATAAGCCATAAAGCTCATGCTTATGCATAAGGAATATGTATAAGCATATGGTTATGCATAAGAATAAGCTTAATGCATAAGTTTGTTTTCTTATGCATAAGTTTATGCTTCTATTTTTTTTCTTTTAAAATTTTTATATGTTTTAGGATTTATTTATATACCATAAGCCTTATGCATGAGGCTTAGCATGAGCGTAATGCATGAGGCTCATGTAAAAACCTCATGCATTAGCATAATGCATGAGGGCGTTAGCATAATGCATGAGGCTTAGCATTAGTGTAATGCAGGAGTCTTAGTATGAGCGTAATGCATGAGGCTCATGTAAAAATCTCATGCATTATGCGTGAGACTTATGCATGCATGAGGCTTATGTAAGAATTAGCATCATGCATAATGATAATGGTTATGCAATATGTATGAGGCTAATGCTTGCATAAGCCTCATGTATTAACCTAATGCATGAGGCTTATGTAAGAATTAGCCTCATGCATTATGTATAATGCTAATGGTTATGCAATATGCATGAGGCTAATGCTTGCATAAGCCTCATGAATTAACCTAAGCCTTATGCATAAGCCATAAAGCATATGCTTATGCCATAAAGCTCATGCTTATGCATAATTTTTATGTAGAAAGATTTATGCTTATACATAAGCATGAAGTATAAGCATAAGATTAGTGCTTATGCATAAGCATAAAGTATAAGCATAAGATTAGTGCTTATGCATAAGCATGAAGTATAAGCATAAGCATAAGTTCCTAGCTCTTCTCAACCACTTGAGACAAAGCTCTTTTGCTATTTATGCTTTTCTTTTTTTCACCCTTGGGTGCTAGGTTTAAGATTAGTATGCATGCTTTTAAGATTTTCATTTGTTCTAGGATTTATTTATATACCATAAACCTTATGCATGAGGCTTAGCATGAGCCTAATGCAGTGAGATTTATGCTAATGCATGAGGCTCATGCATAAGCCTAAGGCATTAGGCATGATACTTATGCATGCAGGAGGCTTATGCAAGCATTAGACTTATGTAAATTATGCATCATGCTAACGCTTATGCATGATGCATGAGTTTAGTGCTTGCATAAGCCTCATGCATTAACCTAATGCATGAGGCGTATGCAAGCATTAACTTGATGCATGAGCCTTAAGGTTGATGCATGAAACTTATGCATGCATTATATGTCAAATACATGAGTCTTATGCATTACTTTATGCATATGGATTGTATAAGGCTTGAAGTTCATAAAATTATTGTGCATAAGCCAAAATCTCTTATAGATAAGGTTTAACATATACATAGCCTAAAGCATAGCCTTAGAACTGATCTCATGCTTACCTCATTTTCTTGTTTTGTATTATAGGTCTTGCCTTCTTTGAGCGGAGCTCTTCTCAACCACCCAAGGTAAAGCTCTTACAAACAAGATCTTTTTCTATTTATGCTTTTCTTGTTTGTACCCACCAAGTGCAAGGTAAAGCTCTTACAAACAAGCTCTTTTTCTATTTATGCTTTTCTTGTTTGCACCCTTGGTGGGTGCTAGGGTTCAAGATTAGTATGCATGCTCTAAGGCTCTTATACATATGCCTCATAGGATTATGCATAAGCCTTATGCATACTTTATGCATGAGTCCCTCATGCATAAGGCTTATGGCTTATGCATAAGGCATGAGGCATATAAGGGGCATATGCATAAGGCTTCTGGCTTGTGCGCATAAGGCTTATGCTCTTATGTATAAGCCTTATGTATACTTTATGCATAAGGCTTATAGCTTATGCATAAGGCATGAGGAATATAAGGGGCTTATGCATAAGGCATGAGGAATATAAGGGGCTTATGCATAAGGCTCACACGTCTCATGTATAAGGCTCTTATGCATAAGGCTTATGGCTTATGCGTAAGCCATGAAGCATATAAGGGCCTTATGTATAAGGGTTATAGTTGATGCATAAGGCTTACGTGACTCATGTATAAGGCTCTTATGGCTTATGCATAAGGTCCTTATGCATAAGGCTTATGGATTATGCATAGGGCTCATATGTATAAGGTCCTTATGGATATGGCTTATGTATAAGGCTCTTATACATATGTGTAGTATTAATGAGGCTATGCATAAGCATTATGTATAGTATGCATGGGGCTATGCATAAGCATTATGTACAGTATGCATGAGGCTATGATATATCCCTATGTATAGTTGTTGGATAAATGTAATCCCAACTCCTTATTCCAAATTAATATGTGGTTGATAGGCTAGTGGGTGGTCAGTGGGTTGGTGTGTAAAGCCTACAAATGGTTGGTGCATGTTGTTCATGCAACTCATACAACTAAAAATAGGGTAGAGGAGTCTCTAAATAAGATACAAGTCATGATCAAGTGATTATGTAAGTTTGGTTTATGTCTAATTACAATTAGTGTCTTCTTGTGTTAATCTCATATCAATTTTTTGCATATACCAATTTTTGTCCCTCAAATTCATGATGTCTTGTACAATCTTTGATCCACCTTGAGGATGTTTTGATCAATCTTCATAGCTTAGTTATCAAATCTAAATTTTGGTATCAGAGCTTGATTCAATTAGATTTAGTTTATTAGAAAAAATCCTAATTACTTTCTTAATCACCATAGCCAGTTTTTCTGTTTTGAACCCCTTGCTGTAGATTGATTTCGTGTGTGCACTTGAGGGGATGAAACCCTAATATTTTGTTATAGCCTTGTTGATTTGCTCCCACGAATGCTACAGTTTGACGCTCAACCTCCAATTTTAACGCAGTAGCGCGAATTTCTCAACGTTATCTAAATCGCCGTTTTTCTGTTTAGAGCAGCCATTCGTCGCCATCCGTACGAATTGAGACAATTGCTTCAAGGTGTTGCTATTCCATCAAGTGAAGAATGAGCACACAAAATTTGAAGGCATTTGGTGCACTGTAGCAGTTGCACGCATCAAATTTCCAGTCGCCCCTTTTTTGCAGTTTTTGCTCCAAGTATATGGTGATATCAATTTTGCTTTATATTGATGATATTTTTGTTATTTGGGCTTAAATCATCTATGTGAGCAAGATCTCAACATCAATAATCATATTTTATCATCATGAGTTCAAAATTCCCCGACAAATTCAACGAAATTGAGTTCCATACCTGGCAAATCAAGGTGAAGGGCTACCTCATGAAGAAAAATCTATGGAGTATGGTCAAGCCACTTACTGAAGATGAAGCTGGTATTTCTGCTGCAGTTACAAGAGCTTCAACGGCTGCACTTCAAGCAAAAGATAAGCAAGCACTTGGTATTATCATTACTCCTTTAGAAGATGATTTTATTCATTATATTGATGATGTTGAGTCAGCTATGGAAGCTTGGAAATTATTAGAACGTACTTTTGGTGCAAAGGCAAAGCATTCCAAGATCAGTTTGAAGATGCAACTCTTTGATCTAACCATGGAGAGTAATGAAAATTTAGCAGCTTTGATTAACAGGTTGAAGAGCTTAATGACACAATTGGTTTATGTTAAATCTCCTGTTCCTGAAGAAGATGCTATTGCTATCCTGCTCAAAAGCTTACCTTCAAGCTTTAGACAAATTGTGACGATACTTAAAGAGAAGGAGCCAGTCCCTTCTTTAGAAAGTATCATAAATTCTTTGCAGGAAGAAGACAAGAAGATTACAAAGGATGTGATAGATCCTTATGCATATACTGTTACTACGACATCGGCAAAGAAGAAATGTACTATTTGTGGTCGTACAAATCATCTTACTAAGGATTGTTTCGCCAAACATCCTTGTGAGTATTGTGGAAAGACGAATCATCCATCCTCAAAGTGCTACCAAAAAGATCAAAAGCAAGCAAAGGCACATGTGGTTGAAGAAGTCAACCAACAAGAAGAAACAAATCTTTGTTCTAGTCTTAGTATAAAAGATGTAGATGAGGAATATGCTTTTTAGATTATGTCATGTATGTGGTTGAGTCAAGAACTATGTTGTTCCAACTTGACGAGTTGTAGAGGAGAGTACACTACCCTATGTTGTTGTTCAGGGGGGGACTCTTACTCATTGTGTCAAGGAGGTTTTCTTAGACTTGATTCATGTTTTGTAAGAAGTTGGTCTTAAGGGGGGATTGTTGGATAAATGTAATCCCAACTCCTTAGTCCAAATTAATATGTGGTTGATAGGCTAGTGGTCAGTGGTGGTTGGTGTGTAAAGCCTACAAATGGTTGGTGCATGTTGTTCATGCAACTCATGCAACTAAAAATAGGGTATGTTGAAATTTGAGCATAATGATGAGCTATGGTGGATCAAACACTAGAATCAACATAATTAACAAAGTGATTAGCAAGTGATTAAGATGTAATTAGTGAATAATTAGCAAATAAATTAATGGAGGCATGGATACTCAAAAACCAGCAATTTCTCATTAGGGCTATGCCTCAATTTATAGAGTTTACATCAAGCATCAAATCCCATTGATTTCTCCATGATTTACTCCCAGAATATCTCCACCTCTTGCCTGATTCTCTCCACCTCTTCTCTTTTCCCAGAATATCTCCCAGAATATCTCCACACTCCTAAATTCCCTCATGCTACCCATTATTCTCTCCCAGTAGATTCTTCTCACCTTTTCACAGGTTCTTTCACAATTACATCTCCTCTTTTACAGCCTCTATCCAAGAGCTTGTTCCCACACACACCCTATTCACTTGTATATTTCAACACCTCCCCTCAAGTGAATAATCCTAGCACACCTAGACCCTATACCAAGTTTGCCTCCCCTTACTTGACCAGTGTCTACTCCTCCCCTCGTTATCTCAGCACACCTGGACCCTGTATCAAGTTTCTCTCTTACTTGACAGTCCGCGACCAGTGCCTCAAGTCTCTAAACTCCATAGTCCTTGACACTCTCTCTCTCTATGTGTCCAAGGCTACTATAAGTGCCCGCGACCTTGACTAAAGTGCTCACACATACATCTACCACATGGCCTACATCATCGGTGGCTCAGAGGTGGTTTTACTTTATTGGGGCAGGTTACATTGGGTTGTGGGGTCTCTCTCTCTCTCTCTCAGAAAAGATGATCCGACTCGACTTCCCTTGGAGCCTCCATGAAGTTTGCCGATGTCGTTCCTTCTTCACTGGGTTTGCTGTAGCAGTCTCTCGCCATGTGTCCTGGCTTTCCACATTTGTGGTAAGTGAAGGTCCTCCCTCCTACTCTTCCTCTTCCTCGTCCTCGTCCTCGAGAGAATCCTCCTCGGCGGGTGAAGAATGCTTTTTCCTCTCCTGCTATTGAGTCGAGCCCTTTCTTCTCTTTGCCTCTGCTCTCTTGCTCTAGTAGAGCTGCTTCTATCTCGTGTATCTTCAGTTCAGGTACATTCTTTAGTGTTGCTACAATGTTTTCATAATCTCCTTTGTCCACACTCTTCAAAAGTACAGCTAATGCTTCATCATCTTCTACCTTTTTGCCAATAGCTGCCAGCTGTTGCTTAATGCTTTTATATTTGTTCAAGTGTGTGATTAAAGGTTCACTTTACTTCATGTCCAATTTGTAGAATTGCATTAATAGATTTATCTTGGAATTTTTTGCTTGTGTACCAAATAATTTATTGAGTTCATCCCATGCATCTTTTGCCCAATGTATCCCTGTGATATGATGAATGATTTCATCATTTAAACTGAGTGCAATAAGTCCCAATGCTTTTTCATTCCTACTCTTCCACTCATTTTCTCCTCTCTCTGGGCATTCATCTCTCCCTTCAACTAATCCCCACAGATTTTTCCTCATCGGCAAATACATGGTTTTTGTTTGCCATGTATAAAATTGTTCCCCATTAAATTTGGCTATTTCTTGTGTTGAATTCATGGTGATGTGAAGGGGGTCTTACCTCTTGATCCAAATTCAAGATTCAAGGGCAGTGTCTACCCTTTTACAACTCAATCTGGTGTTTAATAGATGATTACAACAATTTTATCTGCATAAAATCACCAGAAATTACATTAAATTAAGGGTAATCAATTTGTATGGGATGGTTGGAGTATCAAACCAACTCCGATTTGAAATCTGAAGTTATAGAGATCTGTATCAGATACCTAATAGTTAATTTGAACCCTCAATTGCACCAAAATATAGTGATTAGCACTGATTAATCACTGATTATCAAATTAATGCTCTGGTTTGTGTGCAAAAAACAGAGTATGCGGGGAGTCCAGATCTGGTGCCTTCCACTTCAAATGAGCTCCAATGCTTTCAAAGGCATCAATAGCAATGAGTCTAGTAGAGGATTAAGCCAAGAAATACAAGATTTGACCAAATAATGAAAGCTTAATCTCTGTTTTATCAAAGTCACTTGCAGATTTGATGAAGAGCTTTGATCTCCATGTAGACTTGATGAAATTGAATTCTGTCTTCACCAGCTTGTAGAGCATGCTTGATTACCCCTTGGGCTAGGAGGAATTAGAAACCTTTGATCTGTGGAAGTAGAAATCACCAATTCATCTCAGAAAAACGGTGCCTGCTAAAAACGTCATTCCGGCTGCATCCGTCTCGGCGGTTTGCTGATCCCTTTGGATGGGCTTGAAGCCAATGATGTTGGCTAGCTTGTGTTAGAAACACAAGACCTAATTTTCACTGTGCAAGATGCTAGAGATCCTCCACTGGCTGGGGGTGAAGGGGAAGATGAAAAACTCACTAAAAATTGATTTTTTTGCTAATTACCTACTAATCCTAATTAATTAACTAATGGGCTCATAAACCTGGTTGATTCTAGGCATGACTCTGATACCATGTTGAAATTTGAGCATAATGATGAGCTATGGTGGATCAAACACTAGAATCAACATAATTAACAAAGTGATTAGCAAGTGATTAAGACGTAATTAGTGAATAATTAGCAAATAGATTAATGTAGGCATGGATACTCAACAACCAGCAATTTCTCATTAGGGCTATGCCTCAATTTATAGAGTTTACATCAAACATCAAATCCCATTGATTTCTCCATGATTTACTCCCAGAATATCTCCACCTCTGGCCTGATTCTCTCCACCTCTTCTCTTTTCCCAGAATATCTCCCAGAATATCTCCACACTCCTAAATTCCCTCATGCTACCCATTATTCTCTCCCAGTAGATTCTTCTCACCTTTTCACAGGTTTTTTCACAATTACATCTCCTCTTTTACAGCCTCTATCCAAGAGCTTGTTCCCACACACACCCTATTCACTTGTATATTTCAACAGGGTAGAGGAGTCTCTAAATAAGGTACAAGTCGTGATCAAGTGATTATGTAAGTTTGGTTCATGTCTAATTATAATTAGTGTCTTCTTGTATTAATCTCATATCAATTTTTTGCATATACCAATTTTTGTCCCTCATATTCATGATGTCTTGTACAATCTTTGATCCACCTTGAGGATGTTTTGATCAATCTTCATAGCTTAGTTATCAAATCTAACAATAGTATGAAGCTCTTTGTATAAGGCTTCTATGCATAAAGCTCTCATGCTGCTTCCTCTAATAATGTCTCATATAGATATGTATTGTGTAAGGAATATTGGCTTATCCTCCTTGAACTTCATTCTTAAGGGACCCTTCTCAAGACCCCAATGTTAGAACCTTCTCCCCAATCATCAATAAATGTTATGGGCAACACACATAAACAGAGTTTTCACATACACATGTATTTTTTTCCCATTGTATGTTTTATGCCTATTTATGTGCTTATACATTAAGTATCTTCATGCATCCTTATATGAAAGATATCATACCATCATGACATTTTACTCCATTTGGCCAGTCTACTCCACATGGTCAATCTACTCCACTGTATGGTTTAGTACCATCATGATATGGATGTGATGAGCTTACACCACAATCTAGTAGACCCATGTTGACGAGACCCACCCCCACTCCCTCACGTCCATCTTCACCACATTGACGTAGGGAGTCTAGGGGGTCTTGTAGACATAGTATATGGGGGAGCATGACACTTTTTCTTTGGAAGAAGCATCACTAAGTCTCCCATAACATCTCCCCATTTTCACCACATCGACATAGGGAGTCTAGGGGTTTTACTAGATGTAGTAGGTAGGGGAGAATGGTGATTTAATTTAGGAGAAGTTTCATTAAGTCTCCCACAACATCTACCCAATAGGATAGGGGGAATTCATCATCCCACACTTATGAGCCATCCCCAAGGAGAGCGATGCCACCACATGATCCATACAGGTTTCCATATGGCATAGATGTGGATGCATTGCTCATCATGGGGTTATGAACCGAATGCATGTACTTGTGAACCTAGAGTTCACAAAGTCTTGTACAAATGGAAAGCGCACTATGAGTTGTCAAAAAAATATGTTATTGATGTGCTTAAAATTGAGTTTCTAGTTCCACATCCGAGCTGCAGCTTCTCAGATGACTGGATTAAGAAGAGGATGAAGCTTTAAGGCTCTCTAATAGGAGAGCAGACATTATGAGAGTAGTCAAGTCCAACTTGAAGAATCCTAGTTTTTACTCACTAGAGGAGTGGAGGCATGCGTGGAGGTTTTTGAGCAAGCATACCAATGCACATCAACACAAAGCATCAGTAAATAAGTGCTTCAAGACTACAGAAGCAAGCAGCTTCTCACTTTGGGTTGGGAGAAAACTCCTCATTTATTGCATGCTTTGTAAGTGTATATTTTACTTGTTTCTTTAATTTGATCTAATTTGGTCTTTAAATTTACTTTTCTCTTCAATCTAATTTGATCTAATTTGATCTTTTATGCTGCTATTTTTTAGAGAGTGGTTGTTGGGTGTAACCCAACAAAAGAAGAATACAATTATGGGTATAGAGCCTCTCAAAAACAATTGTGGGCTTGAATACATGTGGTGTGAGATGTTCACTTAACACTAGTTTAGTACCAAAAAAGGACACTTAAGTGTCCTTTTTCGGACGATGCAAAATAAAATGCTGCTTGCGCTAGGAAAGACATATTCAAAATCCCTCTTGCTTCCATTTTGCATCAGGCTGTTCCAAGAAGGTGTTAGGGCTGAAAGAAGACTCCTAGAGCTTTCGCATGTGACATTGGTATCAAAGCATTAGGCTCAGTAAGGCTAAACATTAATTTAATCCTAGATGAAGGTGCACAGTCCAAGGAGAGGAATACAAAACATGGAAGAAGTTCCCTCTGATCGTTGGTGGTCTTCTCCACAAGACCCAAGGGGAATGGCTGTCTTGTGAGTTCGGTGCCACTTGGGCCATACGAGGAAAGGCTTTCAGGAAATGGTTCCAAGGGAGAATGATCCTCCAAGGTAGCACTGTGCGAGAAAAATAAGTAACTGTGACAAGGGTTACCTAAAAAGATTCCCTTCCAAAATGTGTGAAATCTCAAAAATAACATAGTTTTTTGAAAACATATCTAGAATTCCATGTATAAATTTAAAAATTACATGAATTTTGATATTTGTTTCAAGATTGAGAACATGTGTGACCTTTGTAGATTTATAAACTGCTCTTGTTTGTGACATAAAAATAAACTTGACTTACAAAATGACATAGGAGTCTACATAACTTAAAGAAATATCAATCTTTTTCAAATAAAAATTTATTTTATAAATTTCATGAATGTAAGACACTTTTTTAAATGGACTTTCTTGCGACAAATTCTACCACTATGCATAAATATGCGCACTATTCGACAAGCCCTAAAAAAAAATTAGAATACAACATAAATTCCATAATTTATAAAAAAATCTACAAACATCCTTGAGTCTATTTCTAGACCCAAATAGCAAAGCCTTTAGTATATACTTACCTTGACAGTTTGCATGACATGCTTATTTACTCTATTATTGATAAGTAGATAGTGGACATGATATACAACCAATGCTAAGAGTTTAAAGAGGTCAAGTTATAGGTGTGCAAAGTTAGACTTCTATTCCTATATATATGTAGAAGATGGTAACTATGGAGGCTTTGAGTAAACCTAAGCATGTTAGAAGATTAGAAAATTGAAATATTTTTTTGACGGGACAATTTTAGAGGCAGATATCATATAGCATATGGGTGTAAATTTCAACCCATATAGGCATTTGTTTTCATGAATGAAATTCTTGTTGTGCAATATGGATAAGGGTGGCGGGTAGAAATTGTAACCTATATCATATACGTATGTGGTGGTGGCAAAAAGTCATAGTATGTATATGAAAAGATGCAGGGGGGAAGAGAGCTTGAGCTCTTGCAAGCACACACACACACACTCACAAAACCCTAATAGAGAACACACAAGGTGAGAGGCTGAAAATCTTCTTCTTCTCTACTCAACACTCAACACACCATATACAAGAATAAGAGTACACACAATATGAAAGGTACTCAACCAAATACATACACGGGTTCTCTATAGTGTGAACCCGACTAAATGAGCTGGCGCTATAACTATGCCAGTCTCTAGAGTGGCTGTCACACAGCCTGTCATCCCACTGGCCGCATATCACCCAAGATCTCACCAACCATGCCAGTGGTGTAAGTGCGGGGCCTATCCCCCAGGCGGGTCATCAGTGTCCACCGCCTCACTAGAGCTCGATATCTCAACACTCCCCCTCGAGCTCAACTCCATCTCATGTACACCAAGCGAAGCCCTGAATCTGCGGAGCTTCTCTGTACCCAATGCTTTGGTGAAGATGTCAGCTACCTGATCCTCTGTGCTGACATAAACAAGGTCAAGGTCCCCTGCCAAGACCTTCTCTCTGACGAAGTGGTAGTGGACCTCTATGTGCTTCGTACGAGCATGAAAGACTGGGTTCCTGGCCAACTGTATACTGCTAATGTTGTCACAGAAAATGACAACTTGTCTATCCACTGATAGACCCAAATCTCCAAGTAGCTTTCTCAACCAAGCTACCTCACATGCTGCCATAGCAGCTCCTCTGTACTCGGCCTCTGTACTCGATAGAGCAACCGTAGGCTGCTTCTTGCTACTCCAAGTCACAGCAGCACTCCCCAAAGAAAACATGAAGCCACTAGTAGATCTCCTATCTGAGATACTACCAGCCCAATCAGCATCTGTGTACCCATGTACACATATCTCTGTCCCAGTCTCATAGAATAGTCCACAATGCAAAGTAGACTTCACATACCTCAGTATGCGTCTCACTGCATCTAAATGCGGTTTCCGTGGAACCTGCATAAACTGACTCACCAACCCAACAGCATAGCTCAAATCTGGTCTGGTGATCGTCATGTAGATCAAACTTCCTACTATGCTCCTATACATAGTAGGATCCTCCAAGATCTCTCCTGAATCTGCACTCAACTTGCCATTCTGATCCAATGGCACAGAAATAGGCTTACAGCCTGTCATACCATACTTGGACAACATGTCCAAGCCATACTGTCTCTGCAGTAATCCAATACCATGTGGTGACCTAATCACCTCAATGCCCAAGAAATATCTGAGCTCCCCCAGATCTTTCATCTCAAACTTCTGTCTAAGCAAGATCTTTACATCAAAGATCTCTGCATCATGGTCCCCCGTAATGATCAAGTCATCTACATAGATGACAACAAGCACAACCCCTCTATCACCATGTCTCACATACAGCGAGAAATTTGCATTGGCTACATGAAAGCCAATAGTGACAAGATATTCAGAAATCTTGTCAGACCATGCTCTTGGTGCTTGCTTTAAGCCATACAAGGCTTTCTTCAACCTGCAAACATGCTCGGGGTGACCCACATCCTCATATCCAGGTGGCTGCAACATATACACCTCTTCTTGCAAATCCCCATGCAAGAATGCATTCTTTACATCCATCTGATGTAAAGACCATTGCTTTGACGCAGCCACTGCTATCACAACTCTCACCGTTGCCATCTTGGCAACTGGGCTGAAAGTTTCCTCATAATCAATCCCATATGTCTGCGCATATCCTTTGGCTACCAATCTAGCCTTGTACCTGTTTATGCTCCCATCACTGTTATGTTTAACTTTGTACACCCACTTGCATCCAATGGCTTTCTTGCCTTCTGGCAATTGCACTAAATCCCAAGTTTCATTTCCATAAAGTGCATCCATCTCCTCATCCATAGCTTTCTCCCAATTCACATTTCCAACAGCCTCATCAATGCATGTGGGCTCAACAACCTGCACAACCTTTGCCATATATGCATAGTGATGTGCCACATAACCATCATATGTAAATCTCTGCACAGGGTTCTTCACTCTCCCTGATCTTCGCAGCTTTTCATTCATGGCTTCCATAGCCTTCTTTACACCAGGTGTTCTCATAGCTGGGATCCCAAGCTCCTCATCAAGGCTCATATCCGAGCCACTAGACTCTCCATCAACATGAGAATGCCCTGCAGAAATGTCAGGCATACCAAGGGGCTCAACCACTTTCTCTTTTCCTTTACGTGATGTAGTAATCACATTTGCAGGACTGGTATTATGACGCAACCTGCCACTCCATGGTCTATCAACAGACCCACTAGATGAGGACTCTCCTGGTCCACTCAAAGACTGTGATTGCTGACCTGCATTCTGTGCAACCACACTTCCACTCACATCAGCCCCAACAGCTTCTTTTTCAGCAACATACCAGCTGCTCATCTCATCAAAGACAACATCCCTGCTTACCCTTAACTCACGTGTAGCAGGGTTATAACACCTGTATCCCTTTTGCTCAAGGGAATATCCAATAAACACACTTTTTTCTGCTTTTGGATCCAGCTTAGTTCTCAGCTCATCTGGCACATGCACATATGCAATGCATCCAAAGACTTTCAGATGAGACAAATCTGGTTTTCTGCCAGTAAACCTCTCCTCTGGAGTTACATCATGTATGGCTGCAGTTGGAGTCCTGTTCATGATGTATACTGCTGTAGAAACAGCCTCAGTCCAATAGCAATGCGGCATATTCTTCTCTTCCATCAATGCTCGCGCAATCTCTGCAATGTGCCTGTTTTTCCGCTCAGCAACTCCATTTTGCTGCGGAGTGTATCTGCATGTAAACTGTCTCCGAATACCATTCTTCTTCAAAAATTCAGAGAACTCATTGGAGAAGTATTCTCCCCCTCCATCCGACCTTAGGCACTTGACATATTTCCCTGTTTGCTTTTCAACCAAAACTCTGAAATTCTGAAAGTGAGTGAACACCTCACTCTTCTCCTTCATGAAATATACCCACACTTTCCTCGTGTGGTCATCAATGAAAGTCACATAATACCTGCAGCCTCCCATAGATATGGTCTTCGTAGGACCCCATACATCTGAATGCACAACATCTAGTGCATTTCTGCTCACATATCTGTTACGTGGAAACACATGCTTTGTTTGCTTCCCAAATTGGCATGCTTCACATATTTTCTGCATACCTTCCACTTTAAATTTTGGTAGCCCTGTCACAATTCCTTTTGTCTGCATAGACTTCAATCTCTGAACATTCACATGTCCAATTCTTTTATGCCATATGTCTGTGTCTGCAACAACTCCTGAGCCATTTGCAAACATCGCAGCACTCATTTCAGGCATGTCTACATTCAATGTAAACATTCTGCCCACTCTGTTGCCTTTTGCAACCAACCTGCACTTGTCTTTAAAATCTTCAACATAACACCCATCAGGGTTAAACCGAACCTGCAAACCCTGCGGCCAACTGAAACCAGATTCTTTGTTATGTTCGGTACATGAAGTACATCTGCAAGGTACTTCACTTTGCCATCCTGCATAGACAATGGCACATCTCCAACGTGGGCAATTGGATGAGCAGTGTCATCCCCTGTTTCCACAAAACCTGGTCTTTCCGGGTTTTTCATCTCCTTGAACCACTCCCCATGACTCGTCATGTGGTTCGAAGCGCCTGAATCCACATACCACACATTATCTTTTTGTGCTGCATCAACATTTTCAGACATGGCATTCACAACATGCTGCATAACAAACAATCTTTCATTATCCTCATTATTTCTGCTTGAGGATGCATAGTTGTTTTGCTGCACTTTCCCATTCTGCATGTCAGCCTGCTTCTTATAACATTCTGACTGCACATGTCCAGGCTTACCACAATAATAGCATTCACGTGCATCATTATATTGCCTTTGCCAATTTCCATGGCCTCTTTGACTCCCCCTGCCTCTGAATTTGCCTCTTCCACCTACCTGTTGTTGTTGTTGTTGATTCTGGGACTGTTGTTGTTGTTGCTGCTGCTGCTGGCCATAATTCTGATTACCTGTTCGGCCACCTCCTTGACCGCGTCCACGGCCTCCTCTACCTCGTCCCCTTCCTGAACTCGTGTAGAAGGCCTGTTGCTCTGAACTGTTTTTGCTTTGTGAAGACTGTTAGTCTTCACCCAAGTTCTTCTCTTCGATAATCAGCATAGACACCAAATCTGTAAAGTTGGGAATGTTTTCCCGAGTCTAAATAGACGTCTTGAACGCCTTGTATTGTGGCCCGAGACCACGTAGACAGACTTCCACCTTGTCATCATCATCTACTGACACACCAATAGATGCAAGGGATTCCACAATACCCTTTATCTTCAATGCATAGTCATTCACAGACATGCTCTTTTTCTCCACAGTATGAAGCTCATTCTTCAACTGTATCTTGCGTGCCTTGGTATTTGTTTCATAGAGCTTTAACAAGGTGTCCCACGCCTCCTTGGGGGACTTGGCATCCTGAATATGCCCAATCATGGTGTCCTGTATACTAATGGAAAGACAATACATAACTTTCCTGGCTCCTTGGTTCCAGTCTTTAAACTCTTTCACATCTGCAGCAGTCGGATTTATATCCGGTATCTCCGGTGCCTCTTCATGCTCACCTTCTATGTAGTCCCAATAGCCTTTTCCCATCAGGAAATTTGTCAACCTGAACCTCCAAGCATGGAAGTTATTCTTATCCAGCTTCTCAGCCACAATCTGTGTTATGCCATCATTAGACATCTTGCCAAACACACAATTTCACCAGAAACTGCACTCTGGTTTTTCTGCACAACCTGCAGAATTTTTTGCAGCGGTACTGTAGTACTCTCAAATGTCACAACCAGTGACTTCAATGTGCATACATACACCCAATGGCAACTGTAGACCTCTTTGCAGCACCCACAGTGTCTGCACAGTCAATCTGTCTTCCTGCAGTTCTTAAAACAGAGTTCTATAGAGAATCGATGACTTACCCGCAGTGCTCGAAATCGCCTACTTTCTGAAAAACGGAGGTCCAAACGCGCCCGAAACGCGTTTTCGGCTCGAAAATTTTAGTCCAAAGGACTGTATAGTTTCCCTGTAGCTTTACTCCCGCGAAGAAAGCTCCTCAATCAGAGATCGTTTGCCGGTGCCTCCCGTAGAGCTCCCGACAAGGGTGTAATCACCAACACAATAGGGAAGAGTAGTTGTAGCTCTTACCCTCGTACCGCTTCCTGTGGTTCTCTTGCTTGCAGCTCAGCTCTTAGCACGAACCAGGCTCTGATACCATGAAAAGATGCAGGGGGGAAGAGAGCTTGAGCTCTTGTAAGCACACACACACACACTCACAAAACCCTAATAGAGAACACACAAGGTGAGAGGCTGAAAATCTTCTTCTTCTCTACTCAACACTCAACACACCATATACAAGAATAAGAGTACACACAATATGAAAGGTACTCAACCAAATACATACACGGGTTCTCTATAGTGTGAACCCGACTAAATGAGCTGGCGCTATAACTATGCCAGTCTCTAGAGTGGCTGTCACACAGCCTGTCATCCCACTGGCCGCATATCACCCAAGATCTCACCAACCATGCCAGTGGTGTAAGTGCGGGGCCTATCCCCCAGGCGGGTCATCAGTGTCCACCGCCTCACTAGAGCTCGATATCTCAACAGTATATGTTGATGTTTGATCCAGATAGCCATTATCATGAATGTATGTGATGCTATATCTAAGAGTAGTGTAGAAATGAGCTCTACTTATAATTATTTAGAGTACATGTGAAGGATGTCAATATTTAAGGGTAGTGTAGGATGAACTCTAGTTATAATTATTAGGTGGACATGTGAAGGATGCTGAGAGATGCAATCTTCACTCGTTGTCTCGCGACATTGTCTTTGTGTACAAAGAAAAAAGCGAGGAGCTTAGGGCTTCTGGAATGGTGGTAGAGAAGAGCTTGGAGTTTTCCACGAGATGACGATAAATTCAAGGTCCCCTATGCTGGAGAGCATACTACTTCACATAGGCATGGCAGAGTCCAGGCTCACATGCACCCCCCTCCTCGATATAGATGGTCCCACCACGTGCATTTACTTATAGTTATTCAGCTTTAAAATTGAATTGTAGAACAAAAATAAGGATTGACGAATCAATTGACTCATGGTTTTCCAAATCAATGGAGCCTTGCACATCTGGATTCAATTTAATGGATTACAAGTCATCATGGATTATCTCATCTAAGTTTCTAACTCTTCTGCTATCATAAATTTTTGGCATCTACTATGTAGCGATATTATTTATGATACAAAGGTTACATGGTTACATAGACAAGTATTTTTTTTAATGACCTCCTCTTAAATTTGCAGTCAAAGATTAAGACCATATGTGTTTTTCAGGTCCTTAGCCCTAAACGTATGTTCTACCTATATCACCTTATCCTAGGCATATTTTTTCTTTAATTCTATGATTTATAAGATTTTTTTAAATTTTTTGAGATTTTATTGGCTACTCTCTACTATTTGGAATGAGCTTTTACAGATTTATTGGTGATCAAAATAAAAGCAATTCTCATAAAAAATGTAAAAATATTTCAAAGTTAAGAAAAATAGCCCCCTCTAAAAGTTGTTGTTTTACATCAACGTTAATGCAAACCATCAACTTTTCCTTACAACTCAATGTTTTACATCAAAGTTGATGCAAAACATCAACTCTACCACAAAACATGATGTTTTGCATCAAGTTTCACATGCTCCGGAAGAGAAGAAAATTGGAGGATCAAAGTTCGATTTTCACAAACGGCATGTTTGAGCGATTTCGTCCATGCTAGCATGCTCAAACGACCTGTTCTAAAAATTTTGAGTACAACACGACTATGTTTCAATGCGATGTGCAGACATCATCAACTCCTACTTGAGAAGTTCTTACTCATCATTAAGTTGGCCGCGCAAATGTTGTAGCTAAAACATCCTTACCATGTGTAGATTCAAACCTTAGTCCCTGCCTGATATTTTACAAAAAAGTATTTTGGAAACCATAAACTTTTGTTTCTTAAATCAAGTTTTTTCATGCTTTCTAAACTCCTTTAATAACTAAAATTACCATTCAACCCCTTTTTGTCACATCAAAGACACATCTTCTTAAAAAATGAGTGTGTAATTATTTTTTAAAATTAGATAACTTTTAAGTAGCATATTCATGATATTTTAAAATCCATCTATACGTAACGAACTCTTTTTTAAAAAGTATATATTATCAGTTAAGAAATTGTGATACTCAAGAGCTTCAAAATGGATTTTAATACTACTCTCATCAAGAGCCAAAATAGGGTTTTATAATTAAGATAATAACTGTATCAAGATAACGCTTTTGTAATATAATCATATAAATAATTTTTTATAGTTGCACTCTGTAGCACATCTTCAATCATGCTAACACGGCAGATGATCCAAGGAGTCTAAGCTTCAAGTGTACACATAGAAGAAAAAAAATGTATTTGTGGATAGTGAAGAAGAGGATGCCTCGTCTACCTTCTCAGGGAAAGGCACATAAACTAGTGATGGTATAGCAATGATTATGAGGAACCATAACTATGCCATAAGCTATATGTTTAGAAAATAGCTTCTTTTTAAAGTTGTATCATTTTTTTAATGGATTGAAGATGGAAATAATAAATAGTCTCTATTTTGACATGTTTTTTGAAAACTTATTGTTAGATTTTTAATTATAATCTTAAAAAGTAAGCAAAACGAGGTCTTTTTTTTTCATGTCAATTTTTGTAAGAAATGTATAAAGTGCCCAAAATATTATCATTTTTTTGGTAGTGTTCTATGCATGCGTAGATCACTTTTTAAAAAGAGGTAAAAAACTGAACTTTTTGGATGGAATCTTTGAAAAATGCTAAATGTTTCTTGTTTTTAGGAAATATTACCTAGTTTGCCTGCAACAGTGTTAGGTGTGGAGTGACAGTGCTAGACTCATACTGAAGAACAAAAGACTACAGAAAGTGTTCAGGGATAGGGCATGCAGGGCTGGGGGACAAGATCGGGTAGGGTTTTCATTGAAAAGGTGGCCCACGAAGGGAAGGATGACAGGTTTGGGATTCCAAGAAGAGACAAAGGGATGATAACTGTCATCCACGAAAAGAAGCTGAAATCCCATCATCAAGTTTAGTAGAGGGGGGGATGTCATGTGCATGCTCATTCCGAGGACTAATCCTTAAAGGGCAATAGATAAAGAACAAGATATAAGAGTTGGTGCAGCTTGTATGAGCAAGGAATACCTTGTGGAGGACTCAGGGGGCTGTCGACCAGCACATAGATCAGTTATTCTTGTGTTAGCTACAACAAGAAATGGATTATTTATCCATAGACCTGATCGATAGTAGCAAGTTGGCTAGTCCATGAGGTGTTCCATGGGCTATATGAGGCACCAATTACTCATTGTTGGAATCACTCACTCCTTTAGGGAGTAGGGTCAATACACTAGAGTAGACTAGGTGTATACCACCTTTTGATGGCAGCCAAAGGCTATTCGGTTATTCCAAGATGGTTATTCCAAGATGGTGTTTAGGGCTGGAAAAAGACTCCCTACATACATACATACATATGTGAGTGTTTATATATATATATATAGAGAGAGAGAGAGAGAGGAAGAAGAAGAAGAAGAAGAAGAAAGAGAGAGAGAGAGAGCCGCTTAACGTAGACTTTATTGATCTAGAGAGAGAGAGAGAGAGCGCGAGAGAATTTTGCGTTTGAAAGTGGTGGACAAAAGGAAACTAGAGAGAAATCCACCATAGAACAACCACAAGAAGGGCTACCCCGCCCGCCAGAACGGGACCCACCGTTGGCTTGTCGAGAATAACCGAACAGACCAGGCAGGCAGTCAGGATACTGAATAGAAGATGCTTAGCACAGTGCATGCACGAGCAGCAAGAAGAAGGAAAAGCTTCGGTATGCAGGCACGCGAGTGCAAACATGAAAACAAATGCACGGAGAATGCTCTTTTACCCTTCACATGTATACCCGTCTACGTCCGATACAGAGAGCCCATACGGTCCAATGGGCGCGCGGACCTGTTGTTCTTTGCTGCTTCTTTTTCTTGCAATTTTGTTGCCTCACAGCCGGCCACCTAACATGCTCCCATGTTAGCTCCACTACTTCACATTAGGCAATGCAATGAATTGTAAGCGGCCCCGAGGGTTCCTTATGCTCGCATAATGCTTCTCTTCGGAAGTGGAACAGCAAAAAGGTGATAAATTGTTATGTCTTATGCAACACGCACTATGTGTTTTCCCAGACCTAAAAACACACCACTCTTTAACAAAAGGCACAAGGCTACTTTTCAAAAAGCTCTACATGCTTGTATGTCGCCTTTAGCCGTAACATGTCGAAAAGGACTCTCAAATTTATGTGGCAAAGCATTGCTCATTATAC